>NC_091308.1:31256046-31311046 GCF_038502225.1 Cherax quadricarinatus
TCTCTTCCCCTTTCTCTTCCCACTCTCTCTCTTCCTCTTTCTCTTCCCACTCTCTCTCTTCCCCTTTCTCTTCCCACTCTCTCTCTTCCTCTTTCTCTTCCCACTCTCTCTCTTCCCCTTTCTCTTCCCCTCTTTCTCTTCCCACTCTCTCTCTTCCCCTTTCTCTTCCCACTCTCTCTCTTCCCCTTTCTCTTCCCACTCTCTCTCTTCCCCTTTCTCTTCCCACTCTCTCTCTTCCTCTTTCTCTTCCCACTCTCTCTCTTCCCCTTTCTCTTCCCACTCTCTCTCTTCCTCTTTCTCTTCCCACTCTCTCTCTTCCCCTTTCTCTTCCCACTCTCTCTCTTCCTCTTTCTCTTCCCACTCTCTCTCTTCCCCTTTCTCTTCCCACTCTCTCTCTTCCTCTTTCTCTTCCCACTCTCTCTCTTCCCCTTTCTCTTCCCACTCTCTCTCTTCCTCTTTCTCTTCCCACTCTCTCTCTTCCCCTTTCTCTTCCCACTCTCTCTCTTCCTCTTTCTCTTCCCACTCTCTCTCTTCCCCTTTCTCTTCCCACTCTCTCTCTTCCTCTTTCTCTTCCCACTCTCTCTCTTCCCCTTTCTCTTCCCACTCTCTCTCTTCCTCTTTCTCTTCCCACTCTCTCTCTCTTCCTCTTTCTCTTCCCACTCTCTCTCTTCCCCTTTCTCTTCCCACTCTCTCTCTTCCTCTTTCTCTTCCCACTCTCTCTCTTCCCACTCTCTCTCTTCCTCTTTCTCTTCCCACTCTCTCTCTTCCTCTTTCTCTTCCCACTCTCTCTCTTCCCCTTTCTCTTCCCACTCTCTCTCTTCCCCTTTCCCTTCCCACTCTCTCTCTCTTCCCCTTTCTCTTCCCACTCCTCTCTCACTTTCCCCATTCTTATTCTCCCTCTCCTGTCCCTTTCCCCCCCTTCTTTCCCATTCTACTTCAATCTCTTTCTCCCTCTCTCTCCTCTCCTCCCCATCATCCCCTCCTCCCCCCCCCTCCCCCCACCCTTCCCCCCTCCCCCACAAAAAAAATTAGCTAAAACACTCTGGGTTATTTACAAACATTTAAAGTTTCAATTAAAAGTAGTTTTGGAGGAGATAATTGAGGCCTGGCACGCTGCCCCCCCCACGCTGCCCCCCCCACGCTGCCCCCCCCACGCTGCCCCCCACGCTGCCCCACCACGCTGCCCCCCCCACGCTGCCCCCCACGCTGCCCCACCACGCTGCCCCACCACGCTGCCCCCCACGCTTCCCCCCCACGCTGCCCCACCACGCTGCCCCCCACACTGCCCCCCCACGCTGCCCCACCACGCTGCCCCCCACGCTGCCCGCCCCACGCTGCCCCCCCCACGCTGCCCCACCACGCTGCCCCACCACGCTGCCCCCCACGCTTCCCCCCCACGCTGCCCCACCACGCTGCCCCCCACGCTGCCCGCCCCACGCTGCCCCACCACACTGCCCCCCACACTGCCCCACCACGCTGCCCCCCACACTGCCCCACCACGCTGCCCCCCACACTGCCCCCCACGCTGCCCCCCCACGCTGCCCCCCCACGCTGCCCCCCACGCTGCCCCCCACGCTGCCCCCCCACACTGCCCCCCACGCTGCCCCCCCACTGCCCCCCACGCTGCCCCCCACGCTGCCCCCCACACTGCCCCCCACGCTGCCCCCCACGCTGCCCCCCACGCTGCCCCCCCCACGCTGCCCCCACACTGCCCCACCACGCTGCCCCCCACACTGCCCCCCACACTGCCCCCCACGCTGCCCCACCACGCTGCCCCACCACGCTGCCCCCCACGCTGCCCCCCACACTGCCCCACCACGCTACCCCCCCACACTGCCCCACCACGCTGCCCCCCACGCTGCCCCCCACACTGCCCCACCACGCTGCCCCCCACACTGCCCCACCACGCTGCCCCCCACGCTGCCCCACCACGCTGCCCCCCACACTGCCCCACCACGCTGCCCCCCACACTGCCCCCACGCTGCCCCACCACGCTGCCCCGCCACTCTGCCCCCCACACTGCCCCCCACGCTTCCCCCCCACGCTGCCCCCACCACGCTGCCCCCCACACTGCCCCACCACGCTGCCCCCCACACTGCCCCCCCACGCTAACCCCCACGCTGCCCCCCACCACGCTGCCCCCCACGCTGCCCCCCCACACTGCCCCCACGCTGCCCCCCACGCTGCCCCCACCACGCTGCCCCCACCACGCTGCCCCCCCCACACTGCCCCCACGCTGCCCCCCCACGCTGCCCCCACCACGCTGCCCCCCCACCACGCTGCCCCCACCACGCTGCCCCCCCACGCTGCCCCACCACGCTGCCCCCTCAAGTTGCTCCCTCACGTTGCCCCCTCACGCTCTCCCCCACGCTACCCCCTCACGTTACCCCCTCCCTCCCTCCTGGAGGGGGAGGGACGGGGGTGTGTGCTGAGAGATTTCAAAGAAGGGGGGAGGAATGGGGAGTCTTTCAGGTAGAGGCTCTGACAGGAAGGAGGTGGAGGGGAAGGAACGGGTAGGGAAGAGGGAAGGGAAGGGGGAATGAAGGGGAGGGAAAGTGGGGTGAAGAGGGAAGGAAGGGGAAAGAAGGGGAGAGAAGAAGAGGGAAAAGTGTGGGAAGAGGGAAGAAAGGAGGAGGGAAGGGGGAGTTAAGAGGGAAGGAAAGGGAAGGAAAGATGAAAGAAAGAGGGAAGGAAGGGGGAGGGAAGGAAGGGGGAGGGAAGGTAATCTGTCACTAGTTACACATGCACGTATCATCAGAGACTTGTTTTAATGTTTTAGTGCTTTAATGTTTTAGTTTTAATGTTTTATTTAGTGTTTTATTGTTTTAGTGTTTTTTTATTGTTACAGTGTTTTAATGTTTTAGTATTTTAATTTTTTTAATGTTTGAGTGTTTTAATGTTTTAATTTTTAGTGTTTAAGTGTTTTAATGTTTTATTGTTACAGTGTTTTAATGTTTTAGTGTTTTAATGCTTTAGTGTTTCAGTGTTTGAATGTTTCAGTGTTTTAATATTTTAGTGTTTTAAAGTTTCAGTGTTTTAATATTTTAGTGTTTTAAAGTTTCAGTGTTTTAATATTTTAGTGTTTTAAAGTTTCAGTGTTTTAATGTTTTAGTGTTTCAGTGTTTTAATGTTTCAGTGTTTTAATATTTTAGTGTTTTAAAGTTTCAGTGTTTTAATGTTTTAGTGTTTCAGTGTTTTAATGTTTTAGTGTTTCAGTGTTTTAATGTTTCAGTGTTTTAATATTTTAGTGTTTTAAAGTTTCAGTGTTTTAATGTTTCAGTATTTTAATCCTTTAATGTTTTAATGTTTTATTGTTTTAATATGGCTGTTCGTTAGTCTGTGTTTTATTGTGGTAATTAATTGTTATGCTTGTTGAGGGTTCTGTGTTTTATTCTCATCTCTTTCTCTTGTATTCTATTAGACTTTCTCTTTGTCTCTCTCTTATGTCTTCCTTGTACCTCTCTCTTTCCCACTCTCTTCGACCTCCTCCTTCACCACATCTACTCTTTCCTTTTTCCTTTAAAATTCTTTCACTGTCCTTCTCTTCCCCCTTCTCCTCCTCCTCTACTTCCTTCTCCTTCCTCTTCTGACTCGCATGTCCCTAATTACATATTAGTTATTTACAAAGTACCAGAGACTCAATTGTAGTGTAACCTTCCCTCCCATCACTACACCACCACTCCATCTCCCATTACCCCTCCCATCACCACTCCATCACTCCCTTCACATCACTCCCCTCACATTATCACTCCTCTCCATCACTTCCCCTATCATCATTCTATCATTCCCCTTCCCTTCACCCCTCCCATTACCCCTCCCATCACCACCCACCCCAGCACCCCTCTACCATCACTTCAACACCCTCCTCCTCCTCCCCCCCGGGCATCACTACCCCAACAGTTTCCTAACATCACCCCCACCCAAAAACACCTCCCTTTTATCTCCCACCACACTCCCTCCTTCACACCCCCAACAACTTTACAAAGTCCCCCCTAACTCCCCCTCTTTCACACCCCTCCCTCCTTCACCTGTTCCCATTCATCAGCAGCAGCTGAGTCATTTAACAGAAGGGGGCAACGCCCCCCTCCAGTGCCCACCATTATAGTAACGGAGTATCGTGAATCCGTCGGGTGCCTGGCACTCAGTGCCAGGTGATTACCGGTAGAGTGTTCCAAACTACAGGGGATCGAAATTACCGTGGGGAGGGGATGGGGAGGAGGAGTGGGGTAGGGAGGGGGTGTTTGTAACTAGAGGGAATATCTGTGATGATAGGCATGTTTATGCCTACCGGGGGTGGAGTGCGAGTGATTACCGGGGATGGGAGGGGAAGGGAAGGGATGGGTAGGGAAGGGGAGAAGGAAGGTTCAAAATTACCGAAAGCTCTAACACCATTATCAGTCAACCAGCCAGACTGTGTGAGTAAATGGTTTACAAAACCGACAGGTTGATAAATGGGACACTTGGAAACGTTTCGCCCCAGTTGCTTCTTCAGTCCAATGCAGAAAGAGGTGGAAAAATAGGAGTAGTTTGAGGTAATCAGTCCCTCAGCCTTGAGGAGGAGATGGAGCTTATATACTGATGAGAGGTGAGGTACAGCAGTGGCAGGCGGAGAGTCAACCAGCCAGTCGCAGACTGTCAGTCAACTCTCCTGCTTATTGCTACTTTTCTCG
This sequence comes from Cherax quadricarinatus, assembly GCF_038502225.1. NCBI lineage: Eukaryota > Metazoa > Arthropoda > Malacostraca > Decapoda > Parastacidae > Cherax > Cherax quadricarinatus. The sequence goes on from NC_091308.1 coordinate 31,260,717, forward strand.
TTTGCTCTGTGATTATTCACACACACACACACACACACAATATATATATATATATATATATATATATATATATATATATATATATATATATATATATATATATATATATATATATATATATATATATATATATATATAACTCATTTAAAGAGGAAGGCATCTGTAATTACAAGGAAGACGGCCACAGTTATTTATGCCAAAGGATTCTGAGGCAAACTCTGGTTCAACCTTCAGAAGATGCAGGAAAAATTGGCCCTGATTCCTCGGTTTGGCACTAGATTTAAGACAGTCCAATGCATTTGTATAAAACCCCAATTTTTGACTATGTACTATTGCCTCAACTAAAAACGCATCCAATTGGAACAACCCGCCACTGATATTGTATAATGAATGCTTATCATGCTTAATAATTGCCGATTCGACAATATTCCTTTTTAAGCCGAGAGGAACAAGGGAAGGTGACTCTTGTTTCCTGCCAATTTGTCGGGTTATTATAAGCTTTAATGTGGTTGAAAATCACATTCAACTCCTGTGCAATACGTATCGGAAGACATATACACTTCACAGTGTATATACACTGTCAATACTACTGTAGCTGGCTACAGTAGTGACCAATCCACTCTCACTCTCATATTCCATGAGTCATATTCAGCACACAATTGAAGGCTGTCAGAATCTATTCCTCTTCCACCGTCAGTAATCTATGTCCATGATGCCTCCCATGTGGCCGGCCAGGAGCGTCAGAAAATTTAGACGAAAGGGGGAATATCCCTCATTCTTTATGCCGAGGAAGATGCTGGGTTGCGAGTGAGGTGAGCACTCTGCTCCGCGGGGAGAGTGGCACCTTGTAGTTAGAGGGTGGCACCTTGTGGCTAGAAAGGCACCTTTTATGGAAGAATGACACACCTCTCCCCTTCCAGACAAGAGGAAGAGAGGGAGAGGAGGAGGAAGGGGGGAAGCTAATTAGAAGGATCTGACTGAAGAAGGGGATTCATATTTCACATGCATGACGACCCCACGAAAAAGAAAAATATCTCTGGTTTAATAAATTATATATATATATATATATATATATATATATATATATATATATATATATATATATATATATATATAGGGAGGGGAGAGGGGTGCCACTCTCCCCGCGGAGCAAAGTGCTCACCTCACTCACAACCCAGCATCTTCCTCGGCATAAAGAATGAGGGATATTCCCCCTTTTGTCTAAATTTTCTGACGCTCCTGGCCGGCCACATGGGAGGCATCATGGATATAGATTACTGACGGTGGAAGAGGAATAGATTCTGACAGCCTTCAATTGTGTGCTGAATATGACTCATGGAATATGAGAGTGAGAGTGGATTGGTCACTACTGTAGCCAGCTACAGTAGTATTGACAGTGTATATACACTGTGAGGTGTGTCTGTCAGTGTATATACGTTGAGAGATCAATTCTAATTTTTAGGTATTAAAGTATTCTTGACTGGTGGTGTACAGGCCACAAGCGGCCTTAAAGATCCTCGTGCAGTCGATAGGTTTCAAACCCCTATTAACCAACCAACCAATATCAACCGTCCTAGGTGGATCAATAAGTTAATCCAACCAAGGGTTAACCCTTGATGGAAGGGAGTGGTAGGGCGGCCCTGGACGAACACTTGATCAAGGACGGCATTCTTGCGGTCTCCACGGACACAGTGTATATAATGACGGACTCCTGTGATTAGCTCCTCTGTTAGAGGCTAATTACCGTAAATCAGGGAAGGGAGGGAAGGCAGGGAGGGCCCAGGGAGGAAGGGAAAGCAGGGAGGGAGGGAAGGAAGGCAGCCGAAAGATATGGGAAAACAATGAAAAGGTGGCAATTTTGATAGAACGAAACCAGCCATTAAAGATAATTAACGAGAGGGAAGGAGTGGGAAGGAGGGAGGGAAGATGGAGAGATGAGGGAGAACAGCCGGTGTTAGTCGCCGTGTGTAGCCGGAAATGAGGTGGAGAGGGGAACAAGAAAAACAGATCGAGATATATATATATTTTTTTTTTATTATCACACTGGCCGATTCCCACCAAGGCAGGGTGGCCCGTAAAAGAAAAACTTTCACCACCATTCACTCCATCACTGTCTTGCCAGAAGGGTGCTTTACACTACAGTTTTTAAACTGCAACATTAACACCCCTCCTTCAGAGTGCAGGCACTGTACTTCCCATCTCCAGGACTCAAGTCCAGCCTGCCGGTTTCCCTGAATCCCTTCATAAATGTTACTTTGCTCACACTCCAACAGCACGTCAAGTATTAAAAACCATTTGTCTCCATTCACTCCTATCAAACACGCTCACGCATGCCTGCTGGAAGTCCAAGCCCCTCGCACAAAAAACCTCCTTTACCCCCTCTCTCCAACCCTTCCTAGGCCGACCCCTACCCCGCCTTCCTTCCACTACAGACTGATACACTCTTGAAGTCACTCTGTTTCGCTCCATTCTCTCTACATGTCCGAACCACCTCAACAACCCTTCCTCAGCCCTCTGGACAACAGTTTTGGTAATCCCGCACTTCCTCCTAACTTCCAAACTACGAATTTTCTGCATTATATTCACACCACACATTGCCCTCAGACATGACACCTCCACTGCCTCCAGCCTTCTCCTCGCTGCAACATTCATCACCCATGCTTCACACCCATATAAGAGCGTTGGTAAAACTATACTCTCATACATTCCCCTCTTTGCCTCCAAGGACAAAGTTCTTTGTCTCCACAGACTCCTAAGTGCACCACTCACGCTTTTCCCCTCATCAATTCTATGATTCACCTCATCTTTCATAGACCCATCCGCTGACACGTCCACTCCCAAATATCTGAATACATTCACATCCTCCATACTCTCTCCCTCCAATCTGATATCCAATCTTTCATCACCTAATCTTTTTGTTATCCTCATAACCTTACTCTTTCCTGTATTCACTTTTAATTTTCTTCTTTTGCACACCCTACCAAATTCATCCACCAATCTCTGCAACTTCTCTTCAGAATCTCCCAAGAGCACAGTGTCATCAGCAAAGAGCAACTGTGACAACTCCCACTTTATGTGTGATTCTTTATCTTTTAACTCCACACCTCTTGCCAAGACCCTCGCATTTACTTCTCTTACAACCCCATCTATATAAATATATTAAACATCCACGGTGACATCACACATCCTTGTCTAAGGCATGCTTTTACTGGGAAATAATTTTCCTCTTTCCTACATACTCTAACTTGAGCCTCACTATCCTCGTAAAAACTCTTCACTGCTTTCAGTAACCTACCTCCTACACCATACACCTGCAACATCTGCCACATTGCCCCCCTATCCACCCTGTCATACGCCTTTTCCAAATCCATAAATACCACAAAGACCTCTTTAGCCTTATCTAAATACTGTTCACTTATATGTTTCACTGTAAACACCTGGTCCACACACCCCCTACCTTTCCTAAAGCCTCCTTGTTCATCTGCTATCCTATTCTCCGTCTTACTCTTAATTCTTTCAATAATAACTCTACCATACACTTTACCAGGTATACTCAACAGACTTATCCCCCTATAATTTTTGCACTCTCTTTTGTCCCTTTTGCCTTTATACAAAGGAACTATGCATGCTCTCTGCCAATCCCTAGGTACCTTACCCTCTTCCATACATTTATTAAATAATTGCACCAACCACTCCAAAACTCCATTATATATATATATATATATATATATATATATATATATATATATATATATATATATATATATATATATATATATATATATATATAATGTAGTGCCGAATAGGTAAAAACTACGATTATGATTTAAGTAGCAAAGCTCTTCTTGCTGAATAAAGGAAGCGAAAATTTGTGTATGCAATAATTTCGCAAAAAAATAATTCTAAACCTAACGAAAAAAATACATTTCATTGTGTTTGTTTATAATTAAATTACTGCAAATTTATCTAAAATATATTTAGCTGGATTACGTTAAATTAAACTGCGCTTGTTATAATAAAGCTAGGTAAGTTTTCTAAGGTTCTTTCGGTACAAAATTATTTATTTTTACATTAACATAAATGAAAAAAAATATATCTTTAAACGTATAAGAGAAAATTTTAGATAGGACTTAATTTTAAAAGAGTTTTTGCTAACTGACTAGTTTTACCTCATATATATATATATATATATATATATATATATATATATATATATATATATATATATATATATATATAGTGGAACCTCGGTACTCGAACGAACAGTTCGGTACTCGAAATCTTTGTTCGGTAAAAAAATCGCTTGGTAGTCGACCGTTTGCTCGGTATTCAACCAAAGAACATGTGTGTCAGTTTTCCCGCTGTCGTTCAGAGCAAAACTCCGCTGAACTTCACCGTAAACTATTTCGTGTTTCTTCGCACTTTTTTTATATTATATGTATAAGTTACCATAGGGCCTAAGAAGATCTGTGATAACAGTCAACCAAAAAGAAAATTGGTTAGTGTGTGTTTTCCCTGATGTAAACACCACCTCCCCCTCTCCATATAATATGCCTTTTATTAATTTCGGTGTCTTAATTGTGCTTCTAGGTTTTCTATCGTGTTTCTGATATCAAGTTGGAATAAATGTGATAGATAACATTTATTACTAATATTAGTGTAATTACACAACACTGTATTCGTGTCTCAGCTAGTATCCGGCTATCAAGACGACTTATCAGACTGAATGCTCCTTCTACTGGCCCCTCCCGCTCTCTCTCCTTTAGCTCCTCCCACTTCTGGCCCTTCTTATATTACGCTTGCTTTCCATATTGAATTTTTATTCACACAAAAAGTAGAAGTTTTATTGTTATGCAGATTACTGCATTAAAAAACGGTATAAATAATATCAGCGAATTTGTGAAAGCATATTAGACCCACCAGTTGATTTGTGATGGAGGCGTGACGTGATTTATTTCCTCTTGAATAACAGCAAAAATCAAACGTCTCTGCTACTTTGAACTCTATTTCAAGACACTTATAGTCTGTAAAACATTCAAAATCATCTCTATTTCTGTAATATATCTTTCATTATATCAAATGAGACCAAAAAAACTAGAATACAATCATAAATACTATACGAAAATACACCGCAAATTCGCTGTAAGTGTATTTTTGGGGGTCTGATATGGATTAGTCAAATTTACATTATTCCTTATGGGAAAAATTAGTTCGGTACTCAGCCTTCTGGAACGAATTAAGCTCGAGTACCACGGTTCCATTGTATATATATATATATATATATATATATATATATATATATATATATATATATATATATATATATATATATATATATATATATATAACATTAAATAACAGAACCAGTAAAACCCTCCACAACTAATCCAGTAAAAATCCTGACAACAGAATCAATAAAAATCTTCATCGGAAGTAATAAAAAAAAATCTGAGTCTTGGACAGCTGATAACTTTCTTTGCTTGTGATCGAAAACTTTCAAGGTTAACCCCCCATCCCTCTTCTTCCCTTCCCTCTTCCCTCCTCCTCTCCACTATTTATACGTTCCCTCAGCAACAGGTCTGTCGTCTAACAAACCGCTCAAACCACCCAATAGCCCAATCAAGCGAGACAAGTGGCATGTGTCAGCTCAGGAGAGAACTGGAGGCGGGGGAGGGGGGGGGTCGGCTCCCTTTTATTTTTCAAGGGGGGATAAAGAGGGGGAGAGGGGAATTGTGAACGTCTTGGTAAGGATATCTTCTTTTTTCCGAGGGTATTGCTCCCGAAGTGTGAAAACTGTATTTTTTCCCTGTTATTACTGTTGTCTAACGGGATTTTTGCTGGTAATACTAAATGGCCGTTGATGGTGTTATGTCTGTCAGGAGTACTTGGGAAAATGTCTGCCTATGACGGAAGTTTGTCAGGTTCATCGATTCTGAGTCGAAAACTTTTTATCCTCATCTGTCTGTCTATCAGTGTCTGTCTATCAGTGTCTGTCTGTCTATCATACTTCATTTTGGTACACTAAGGTGTTAGCAGAGATAATGCGTTCACTGATATAAGTTAAGATCATTTTACAAGCTAATAACTGTGACTGGTTACCTGCAGGTTACCTGGAGTAGCTGTCGGAGATCACCATCCCTGTGGCCCGGTCCCAGACCAGGCCTCCTGGTTGCTGGCTTCACTGATCCAACTGTTAGTGCCTATTGCTCGCCTACATTCTAAGGGGTACAGTTCTAAGGACATTAAAGGATTCAGTTATCCAACTAATCAATTTCCTTTGCAGATGCGATAATAATACTTCCGTGCTCCTTGAACGTGAGATTTTATATTATAACTCCCAGGTCTCTCGCATTTGACTTACGCTCTTTTCAGTTGTCTGAGTTTTCATGTACTTTGATCTTGTTTTTATTTTCTCAGTTCATCCGAAATGAAGTAACTGAAATTTCTTGTCAATGAACATTGAATTGTTGTCCGTGACCCACTAGAAGACTTGGTTGTAATCACCTTGGAGGCTCTCTGAATCTTCAGTGGATGGCTACTCTCCTACAAATCCCAGTATCGTCTACAAAGGATGACAGTACTATGAATGATGTCCCTGTCTATGTAAGATATGAGAATGAAAAACAGCAGTGGGACGAGTACCGTGCCTTAGGGAACTGAACTTTCCACTGTAGCAGCCACTGATTTCACTCCGTTTACTATTACTCTTTGCGTTCTATTAGTTAGGAAGTTAAATATCCACCTGCCCAACTTCCCGGCTACACCTTTTGCACGCATTTTGTGAGCAATTACCCCGTGGTCGCACTTGTCAAAGGCTTTTGCAAAGTCTTTGTGTACTACACCTGCATTCTGCCTGTCTTCCAGTGCACCTGTTATACTACCTTAGCTTTTTAATAGCCTTTAGCAATCGAATTTCATTATATATAAATAAAAATCCTTATTTTTTATTAGGCAACATATAGGTGTGAGGGTGAAGTTGGAGCCAGTTGTGAGCCAGAGGTTTTTAATCACATAGTTAACTTCTTCAGCGTCCATAGGTTCGTATAACACCTCTTTTCTCTATTTTTACACATCATTTTTACAGGCTAAGAGCTATTATCCTACCACAGCTCATTTAAAAATCCCAGCCCTATCGAAAGTACTTTCTTTTTCTTTCTCTCACTAACTTTCTTTCCTACTTCATCCAACACTCCCATGGCTCTATTCCACATCTCCCACACCTGTTACTTCACCACTCTACCTCTCCCCTACTCCCTGTTCCCTGCCACTCTAGAAGGGACCATCCCTTCCTTCCTCTCATCGGTGTTGCGTCAGCAGAAACAGTGAGGAGAAGGAATGAAAAAAAAGTGAGAGTGAGAGGTTTGGGGTGTGTCAAGCGAGGTCGTTTGTGACCCCAGATGAGGTGATTCGCCTGTTATGTGATTGATTGAGACGGATCCTGTGGGCGGAATCCAGGAATCACGCCCCGCTGATGACTGTTTCCTGAGGAGAGGGGAAGGGGAGAGGGACGAGATGGAGGGAGAAGACTCGAAGGAGGTATAAGGAAGGGTAAAGGGCTAGTTAAAGGGATGGAGAGAGGAAAGGGATAAAGAAAGGAACGTGACCTAACAAGGTGAAAGGTAAAGTTTGAGTGAATTTAGGTGACCTGATCAGGTGAAGAGTGGAAGAGTGGAAAGGAATGTGGAGCGATTATCAGATGGGGAGGAGGGAAGAGGGATAGAGAGAAGACAGAAATGGTTACATAATAAAAGATAAAATTAGGCGAGTGAGAAAAGTTGAAAGGGGGAGATAGACGAGAAGATAACATGAGAGAGAGAGAGAGAGAGAGAGAGAGAGACTGGCTCAATTGGTGGTTGAGTCTTGAGATAATGGGAGAAGTTTGTTTTGAAAATGTGGCCGAGATTAGCATCTTCCAGCTCCCTCCCCCTCCCCTAGTAGCTTCATTCCCCTCCCTCCCCCTCCCCTAGTAGCTTCATCCCCCTCCCTCCCCCTCCCCTAGTAGCTTCATCCCCCTCCCTCCCCCTCCCCTAGTAGCTTCATCCCCCTCCCTCCCCCTCCCCTAGTAGCTTCATCCCCCTCCCTCCCCCTCCCCTAGTAGCTTCATTCCCCTCCCTCCCCCTCCCCTAGTAGCTTCATCCCCCTCCCTCCCCCTCCCCTAGTAGCTTCATCCCCCTCCCTCCCCCTCCCCTAGTAGCTTCATCCCCCTCCCTCCCCCTCCCCTAGTAGCTTCATCCCCCTCTCTCCCCCTCTCCTAGTAGCTTCATCCCCCTCCCTCCCCCTCCCCTAGTAGCTTCATCCCCCTCCCTCCCCCGCCCCTAGTAGCTTCATCCCCCTCCCTCCCCCTCCCCTAGTAGCTTCATCCCCCTCCCTCCCCCTCCCCTAGTAGCTTCATCCCCCTCCCTCCCCCTCCCCTAGTAGCTTCATCCCCCTCCCTCCCCCTCCCCTAGTAGCTTCATCCCCCTCCCTCCCCCTCCCCTAGTAGCTTCATCCCCCTCCCTCCCCCGCCCCTAGTAGCTTCATCCCCCTCCCTCCCCCTCCCCTAGTAGCTTCATCCCCCTCCCTCCCCCTCCCCTAGTAGCTTCATCCCCCTCCCTCCCCCTCCCCTAGTAGCTTCATCCCCCTCCCTCCCCCTCCCCTAGTAGCTTCATCCCCCTCCCTCCCCCGCCCCTAGTAGCTTCATCCCCCTCCCTCCCCCTCCCCTAGTAGCTTCATCCCCCTCCCTCCCCCTCCCCTAGTAGCTTCATCTCCCTCCCTCCCCCTCCCCTAGTAGCTTCATCCCCCTCCCTCCCCCTCCCCTAGTAGCTTCATCCCCCTCCCTCCCCCGCCCCTAGTAGCTTCATCCCCCTCCCTCCCCCTCCCCTAGTAGCTTCATCCCCCTCCCCTAGTAGCTTCATCCCCCTCCCTCCCCCTCCCCTAGTAGCTTCATCCCCCTCCCCTAGTAGCTTCATCCCCCTCCCTCCCCCTCCCCTAGTAGCTTCATCCCCCTCCCTCCCCCTCCCCTAGTAGCTTCATCCCCCTCCCCTAGTAGCTTCATCCCCCTCCCTCCCCCTCCCCTAGTAGCTTCATCCCCCTCCCCTAGTAGCTTCATCCCCCTCCCTCCCCCGCCCCTAGTAGCTTCATCCCCCTCCCTCCTCCTCCCCTAGTAGCTTCATCCCCCTCCCTCCCCCGCCCCTAGTAGTTTCATCACCCTCCCTCCCCCTCCCCTAGTAGTTTCATCACCCTCCCTCCCCCTCCCCTAGTAGTTTCATCACCCTCCCTCCCCCTCCCCTAGTAGCTTCATCACCCTCCCTCCCCCTCCCCTAGTAGCTTCATCCCCCTCCCTCCCCCTCCCCTAGTAGCTTCATCACCCTCCCTCCCCCTCCCCTAGTAGTTTCATCACCCTCCCTCCCCCTCCCCTAGTAGTTTCATCACCCTCCCTCCCCCGCCCCTAGTAGTTTCATCACCCTCCCTCCCCCTCCCCTAGTAGCTTCATCACCCTCCCTCCCCCTCCCCTAGTAGCTTCATCCCCCTCCCTCCCCCGCCCCTAGTAGCTTCATCACCCTCCCTCCCCCTTCCCTAGTAGTTTCATCACCCTCCCTCCCCCTCCCCTAGTAGTTTCATCACCCTCCCTCCCCCGCCCCTAGTAGCTTCATCCCCCTCCCCTAGTAGCTTCATCCCCCTCCCTCCCCCTCCCCTAGTAGCTTCATCCCCCTCCCCTAGTAGCTTCATCCCCCTCCCTCCCCCGCCCCTAGTAGCTTCATCCCCCTCCCTCCTCCTCCCCTAGTAGCTTCATCCCCCTCCCTCCCCCGCCCCTAGTAGTTTCATCACCCTCCCTCCCCCTCCCCTAGTAGCTTCATCCCCCTCCCTCCCCCCCCCTAGTAGCTTCATCCCCCTCCCTCCCCCTCCCCTAGTAGCTTCATCCCCCTCCCTCCCCCTCCCCTAGTAGCTTCATCCCCCTCCCTCCCCCTCCCCTAGTAGCTTCATCCCCCTCTCTCCCCCTCCCCTAGTAGCTTCATCCCCCTCCCTCCCCCTCCCCTAGTAGCTTCATCCCCCTCCCTCCCCCGCCCCTAGTAGCTTCATCCCCCTCCCTCCCCCTCCCCTAGTAGCTTCATCCCCCTCCCTCCCCCTCCCCTAGTAGCTTCATCCCCCTCCCTCCCCCTCCCCTAGTAGCTTCATCCCCCTCCCTCCCCCTCCCCTAGTAGCTTCATCCCCCTCCCTCCCCCTCCCCTAGTAGCTTCATCCCCCTCCCTCCCCCGCCCCTAGTAGCTTCATCCTCCTCCCTCCCCCTCCCCTAGTAGCTTCATCCCCCTCCCTCCCCCTCCCCTAGTAGCTTCATCCCCCTCCCTCCCCCTCCCCTAGTAGCTTCATCCCCCTCCCTCCCCCTCCCCTAGTAGCTTCATCCCCCTCCCTCCCCCGCCCCTAGTAGCTTCATCCCCCTCCCTCCCCCTCCCCTAGTAGCTTCATCCCCCTCCCTCCCCCTCCCCCCCTAGTAGCTTCATCTCCCTCCCTCCCCCTCCCCTAGTAGCTTCATCCCCCTCCCTCCCCCTCCCCTAGTAGCTTCATCCCCCTCCCTCCCCCGCCCCTAGTAGCTTCATCCCCCTCCCTCCCCCTCCCCTAGTAGCTTCATCCCCCTCCCCTAGTAGCTTCATCCCCCTCCCTCCCCCTCCCCTAGTAGCTTCATCCCCCTCCCCTAGTAGCTTCATCCCCCTCCCTCCCCCTCCCCTAGTAGCTTCATCCCCCTCCCTCCCCCTCCCCTAGTAGCTTCATCCCCCTCCCCTAGTAGCTTCATCCCCCTCCCTCCCCCTCCCCTAGTAGCTTCATCCCCCTCCCCTAGTAGCTTCATCCCCCTCCCTCCCCCGCCCCTAGTAGCTTCATCCCCCTCCCTCCTCCTCCCCTAGTAGCTTCATCCCCCTCCCTCCCCCGCCCCTAGTAGTTTCATCACCCTCCCTCCCCCTCCCCTAGTAGTTTCATCACCCTCCCTCCCCCGCCCCTAGTAGTTTCATCACCCTCCCTCCCCCTCCCCTAGTAGCTTCATCACCCTCCCTCCCCTCCCCTAGTAGCTTCATCCCCCTCCCTCCCCCGCCCCTAGTAGCTTCATCACCCTCCCTCCCCCTCCCCTAGTAGTTTCATCACCCTCCCTCCCCCTCCCCTAGTAGTTTCATCACCCTCCCTCCCCCGCCCCTAGTAGTTTCATCACCCTCCCTCCCCCTCCCCTAGTAGCTTCATCACCCTCCCTCCCCCTCCCCTAGTAGCTTCATCCCCCTCCCTCCCCCGCCCCTAGTAGCTTCATCACCCTCCCTCCCCCTTCCCTAGTAGTTTCATCACCCTCCCTCCCCCCTCCCCTAGTAGTTTCATCACCCTCCCTCCCCCGCCCCTAGTAGCTTCATCCCCCTCCCCTAGTAGCTTCATCCCCCTCCCTCCCCCTCCCCTAGTAGCTTCATCCCCCTCCCCTAGTAGCTTCATCCCCCTCCCTCCCCCGCCCCTAGTAGCTTCATCCCCCTCCCTCCTCCTCCCCTAGTAGCTTCATCCCCCTCCCTCCCCCGCCCCTAGTAGTTTCATCACCCTCCCTCCCCCTCCCCTAGTAGTTTCATCACCCTCCCTCCCCCTCCCCTAGTAGTTTCATCACCCTCCCTCCCCCTCCCCTAGTAGCTTCATCACCCTCCCTCCCCCTCCCCTAGTAGCTTCATCCCCCTCCCTCCCCCTCCCCTAGTAGCTTCATCCCCCTCCCTCCCCCGCCCCTAGTAGTTTCATCACCCTCCCTCCCCCTCCCCTAGTAGTTTCATCACCCTCCCTCCCCCTCCCCTAGTAGCTTCATCCCCCTCCCTCCCCCTCCCCTAGTAGCTTCATCCCCCTCCCTCCCCCGCCCCTAGTAGCTTCATCACCCTCCCTCCCCCTCCCCTAGTAGTTTCATCACCCTCCCTCCCCCTCCCCTAGTAGTTTCATCACCTTCCCTCCCCCGCCCCTAGTAGTTTCATCACCCTCCCTCCCCCTCCCCTAGTAGCTTCATCACCCTCCCTCCCCCTCCCCTAGAAGTTTCATCACCTCCCTCCCCCTCCCCTAGTTTCATCACCCTCCCTCCCCCTCCCCTAGTAGCTTCATCACCCTCCCTCCCCCTCCCCTAGTAGTTTCATCACCCTCCCTCCCCCTCCCCTAGTAGTTTCATCACCCTCCCTCCCCCTCCCCTAGTAGTTTCATCACCCTCCCTCCCCCTCCCCTAGTAGTTTCATCACCCTCCCCTAGTAGCTTTATCACCCTCCCTCCCCCGCCCCTAGTAGTTTCATCACCCTCCCTCCCCCTCCCCTAGTAGTTTCATCACCCTCCCTCCCCCGCCCCTAGTAGTTTCATCACCCTCCCTCCCCCTCCCCTAGTAGTTTCATCACCCTCCCCTAGTAGCTTCATCACCCTCCCTCCCCCGCCCCTAGTAGTTTCATCACCCTCCCTCCCCCTCCCCTAGTAGTTTCATCACCCTCCCTCCCCCTCCCCTAGTAGTTTCATCACGCTCCCTCCCCCTCCCCTAGTAGTTTCATCACCCTCCCTCCCCCTCCCCTAGTAGCTTCATCACCCTCCCTCCCCCTCCCCTAGTAGTTTCATCACCCTCCCTCCCCCTCCCCTAGTAGTTTCATCACCCTCCCCTAGTAGCTTCATCACCCTCCCTCCCCCTCCCCTAGTAGTTTCATCACCCTCCATCCCCCTCCCCTAGTAGCTTCATCGCCCTCCCTCTCTCCCCCCTCCCCTAGTAGCTTCATCACCCTTCCATCCTCCCCTAGTAGCTTCATCCCCCTCCCTCTCTCACCCCTTCCCCTAGTAGCTTCATCACCCTCCCTTCCATCCTCCCCTAGTAGCTTCATCCCCCTCCCTCTCTCACCCCTTCCCCTAGTAGCTTCATCACCCTCCCTTCCATCCTCCCCTAGTAGCTTAATACCCCTCCCTCTCTCACCCCTTCCCCAAGTAGATGCATCACCCTCCCATCCTCCCCTAGTAACTTCATCCCCCTCCCTCTCACCCCCATCGCCTAGTAGCTTCATCACCCTCCCATCCTCCCCTAGTAACCTCATCACCCTCCCTCTCTCACCCCTCTCCCATAGTAGCTTCATCACTCTCCCTTCCATCCTCCCCTAGTAACCTCATCCCCCTCCCTCTCTCACCCCTCTCCCATAGTAGCTTCATCACCCTCCCTTCCATCCTCCCCTAGTAACCTCATCCCACTCCCTATCTCACCCCCCTCCCATAGTAGCTTCATCACCCTCCCTTCCATCCTCCCCTAGTAACCTCATCCCCTCCCTCTCTCACCCCCCTCCCATAGTACCTTCATCCCTTCCATCCTCCCCTAGTAACCTCATCCCCCTCCCTTTCTCACCCCCTCCCCTAGCAGCTTCATCACCCTCCCTTCCATCCTTCCCTAGTAACCTCATCCCCTTCCTCTCTCACCCCCTCCCCTAGCAGCTTCATCACCCTCCCTTCCATCCTCCCCTAGTAACCTCCTCCCCTAGTAACCTCCTCCCCTTCCCTCTCTCAACCCCCTCCCTTAGTAGCTTCATCGTTCTCCCTCCCTTCCTCCTTCTGCTAGAAGCCTCATCCCCCTCCCTCCCTTAGTGGCCTCGTCTCCTCTCTGTCAGCTTCTCTCTGTCAGCTTCTCTCTGTCAGCTTCTCTCTGTCAGCTTCTTCATTCTCTTCTTCCTTATTTATTACCATCCTACACTTTCCAATTATCTGTAGTTTCCCATCATCTGATTATTAGTATTTTACAATCACGATTATTTTAATTATCATTATTATTAAAAATCAAACACAGGTTCTTCCTCTTTATAAAGAACAAGAGGTGCAGGTGGGGGGTCAGGTGACAGCACAGGTGCAGGTGGGGGGTCAGGTGACAGAACAGGTGCAGGTGGGGGGTCAGGTGACAGAACAGGTGCAGGTGGGGGGTCAGGTGACAGCACAGGTGCAGGTGGGGGGTCAGGTGACAGAACAGGTGCAGGTGGGGGGTCAGGTGACAGCACAGGTGCAGGTGGGGGGTCAGGTGACAGCACAGGTGCAGGTGGGGGGGGTCTGGTGACAGCACAGGTGCAGGTGGTGGGTCAGGTGACAGCACAGGTGCAGGTTGGGGGTCAGGTGACAGCACAGGCGCAGGTAGGGGGTCAGGTGACAGCACAGGTGCAGGTGGGGGGTCAGGTGACAGCACAGGTGCAGGTGGGGGGGTCAGGTGACAGCACAGGTGTAGGTGGTGGGTCAGGTGACAGCACAGGTGCAGGTGGGGGGTCAGGTGACAGCACAGGGGCAGGTGGGGGGTCAGGTGACAGCACAGGTGCAGGTGGGGGGTCAGGTGACAGCACAGGTGCAGGTGGGGGGTCAGGTGACCGCACAGGCGCAGGTGGGGGGCAGGTGACAGCACAGGTGCAGGTGGGGGGTCAGGTGACACCACAGGTGCAGGTGGGGGGTCAGGTGACAGCACAGGTGCAGGTGGGGGGTCAGGTGACAGCACAGGTGCAGGTGGGGGGTCAGGTGACAGCACAGGCGCAGGTAGGGGGTCAGGTGACAGCACAGGTGCAGGTGGGGGGTCAGGTGACAACACAGGTGCAGGTGGGGGGTCAGGTGACAGCACAGGTGCAGGTGGGGGTCAGGTGACAGCACAGGTGCAGGTGGGGGTCTGGTGACAGCACAGGTGCAGGTGGGGGGTCAGGTGACAGCACAGGTGCAGGTGGGGGGTCAGGTGACAGCACAGGTGCAGGTGGGGGGTCTGGTGACAGCACAGGTGCAGGTGGGGGGTCTGGTGACAGCACAGATGCAGGTGGGGGGTCAGGTGACAGCACAGGTGCAGGTGGGGGGTCAGGTGACAGCACAGGTGCAGGTGAGGGGTCAGGTGACAGCACAGGTGCAGGTGGGGGGTCAGGTGACAGCACAGGTGCAGGTGGGGGGACAGGTGGCAGCACAGGTGAAGGTGGGGGGTCAGGTGACAGCACAGGTGCAGGTGGGGGTCTGGTGACCGCACAGGTGCAGGTGGGGGGTCAGGTGACAGCACAGGTGCAGGTGGGGGGTCAGGTGACAGCACAGGTGCAGGTGGGGGGTCTGGTGACAGCACAGGTGTAGGTGGGGGGTCAGGTGACAGCACAGGTGCAGGTGGGGGGTCTGGTGACAGCACAGATGCAGGTGGGGGGTCAGGTGACAGCACAGGTGCAGGTGGGGGGTCAGGTGACAGCACAGGTGCAGGTGGGGGGTCAGGTGACAGCACAGGTGCAGGTGGGGGGTCAGGTGACAGCACAGGTGCCGGCGGAGGGTCCGGCGACAGCACAGGTGCAGGTGGGGGGTCTGGTGACAGCACAGGTGCAGGTGGGGGGTCAGGTGACAGCACAGGTGCAGGTGGGGGGTCAGGTGACAGCACAGGTGCAGGTGTGGGGTCAGGTGACAGCACAGGTGCAGGTGGGGGGTCAGGTGACAGCACAGGCGCAGGCGGGGGGTCAGGTGACAGCACAGGTGCAGGTGGGGGGTCTGGTGCCAGCACAGGTGCAGGTGGGGGGTCAGGTGACAGCACAGGTGCAAGTGGGGGGGTCAGGTGACAGCACAGGTGCAGGTGGGGGGTCAGGTGACAGCACAGGTGCAGGTGGGGGGTCAGGTGACAGCACAGGTGCAGGTGGGGGGCCAGGTGACAGCACAGGTGCAGGTGGGGGGTCAGGTGACAGCACAGGTGCAGGTGGGGGGGCCTGGTGACAGCACAGGTGCAGGTGGGGGGTCAGGTGACAGCACAGGTGCAGGTGGGGGGGGTCAGGTGACAGCACAGGTGCAGGGGGGGGGTCTGGTGACAGCACAGGTGCAGGTGGGGGGTCTGGTGGCAGCACAGGTGCAGGTGGGGGGTCAGGTGCCAGCACAGGTGCAGGTGGGGGGTCAGGTGACAGCACAGGTGCAGGTGGGGGGTCAGGTGACAGCACAGGTGCAGGTGAGGGGTCAGGTGACAGCACAGGTGCAGGTGGGGGGTCTGGTGACAGCACAGGTGCAGGTGGGGGTCAGGTGACAGCACAGGTGCAGGTGGGGGGTCAGGTGACAGCACAGGTGCAGGTGGGGGGTCAGGTGACAGCACAGGTGCAGGTGGGGGGTCAGGTGACAGCACAGGTGCAGGTGGGGGTCTGGTGACAGCACAGGTGCAGGTGGGGGGTCTGGTGACAGCACAGGTGCAGATGGGGAGACTGGTGACAGCACAGGTGCAGATGGGGAGACTGGTGACAGCACAGGTGCAGATGGGGGGTCTGGTGACAGCACAGGTGCAGGTGGGGGTCTGGTGACAGCACAGGTGCAGGTGGGTGTCTGGTGACAGCACAGGTGGGGGGGTCTGGTGACAGCACAGGTGCAGGTGGGGGTCTGGTGACAGCACAGGTGCAGGTGGGGGGTCTGGTGACAGCACAGGTGCAGGTGGGGGTCTGGTGACAGCACAGATGCAGGTGGGGGTCTGGTGACAGCACAGGTGCAGGTGGGGGGTCAGGTGACAGCACAGGTGCAGGTGGGTGTCAGGTGACAACACAGGTGTAGGTGGGGGGTCAGGTGACAGCACAGGTGCAGGTGGGGGTTCAGGTGACAACACAGGTGCAGGTGGGGGGTCAGGTGACAGCACAAGTGCAGGTGGGGGGTCAGGTGACAGCACAGGTGCAGGTGGGGGGTCAGTTGACAGCACAGGTGCAGGTGGGAGGTCAGGTGACAGCACAGGTGCATGTGGGGGGTTAGGTGATAGCACAGGTGCAGGTGGGGGGTCAGGTGACAGCACAGGTGCAGGTGGGGGGTCTGGTGACAGCACAGGTGCAGGTGGGGGGTCTGGTGACAGCACAGGTGCAGGTGGGGGGTCAGGTGACAGCACAGGTGCAGGTGGGGGGTCAGGTGACAGTACAGGTGCAGGTGGGGGGTCAGGTGACAGTACAGGTGCAGGTGGGGGGTCAGGTGACAGCACAGGTGCAGGTGGGGGGTCAGGTGACAGCACAGGTGCAGGTGGGGGGTTAGGTGATAGCACAGGTGCAGGTGGGGGGTCTGTTGACAGCATAGGTGCAGGTGGGGGGTCAGGTGACAGCACAGGTGCAGGTGGGGGGTCAGGTGACAGCACAGGTGCAGGTGGGGGGTCAGGTTACAGCACAGGTGCAGGTGGGGGGCCTGGTGATAGCACAGGTGCAGGTAGGTGGTCAGGTGACAGCACAGGTGCAGGTGGGGGGTCAGGTGACAGCACAGGTGCAGGTGGGGGGTCAGGTGACAGCACAGGTGCAGGTGGGGGGTCAGGTGAAAGCACAGGTGCAGGTGAGGGGCCTGGTGACAGCACAGGTGCAGGTGGGGGGTCAGGTGACAGCACAGGTGCAGGTGGGGGGTCAGGTGACAGCACAGGTGCAGGTGGGGGGCCTGGTGACAGCACAGGTGCAGGTGGGGGGTCAGGTGACAGCACAGGTGCAGGTGGGGGGTCAGGTGACAGCACAGGTGCAGGTGGGGGGTCAGGTGACAGCACAGGTGCAGGTGGGGGGGTCAGGTGACAGCACAGGTGCAGGGGGGGGGTCAGGTGACAGCACAGGTGCAGGTGGGGGGTCAGGTGACAGCACAGGTGCAGGTGGGGGGTCAGGTGACAGCACAGGTGCAGGTGGGGGGGTCTGGTGACAGCACAGGTGCAGGTGGGGGGTCAGGTGACAGCACTGGTGCAGGTGGGGGGGTCAGGTGACAGCACAGGTGCAGGTGGGGGGTCTGGTGACAGCACAGGTGCAGGTGGGGGGTCAGGTGACAGCACAGGTGCAGGTGGGGGGTCAGGTGACCGCACAGGGGCAGGCGGGGGGTCAGGTGACAGCACAGGTGCAGGTGGGGGGTCTGGTGACCGCACAGGTGCAGGTGGGGGGTCAGGTGACAGCACAGGTGCAGGTGGGGGGTCAGGTGACAGCACAGGTGCAGGTGGGGGGTCAGGTGACAGCACAGGTGCAGGTGGGGGGTCAGGTGACAGCACAGGTGCAGGTGGGGGGTCTGGTGACAGCACAGGTTCAGGTGGGGGGTCTGGTGACAGCACAGGTGCAGGGGGGGGTCAGGTGACAGCACAGGTGCATGTGGGGGGTCAGGTGACAGCACAGGTGCAGGTGGGGGGTCAGGTGACAGCACAGGTGCAGGTGGGGGGTCAGGTGCCAGCACAGGTGCAGGTGGGGGGTCAGGTGACAGCACAGGTGCAGGTGGGGGTCTGGTGACAGCACAGGTGCAGGTGGGGGGTCTGGTGACAGCACAGGTGCAGATGGGGAGACTGGTGACAGTACAGGTGCAGATGGGGAGACTGGTGACAGCACAGGTGCAGATGGGGGGTCTGGTGACAGCACAGGTGCAGGTGGGGGTCTGGTGACAGCACAGGTGCAGGTGGAGGTCTGGTGACAGCACATTTGGGGGGTCTGGTGACAGCACAGGTGCAGGTGGGGGGTCTGGTGACAGTACAGGTGCAGGTGGGGGGTCTGGTGACAGCACAAGTGCAGGTGGGGGTCTGGTGACAGCACAGGTGCAAGTGGGGGGTCAGGTGACAGCACAGGTGCAGGTGGGTGTCAGGTGACAACACAGGTGTAGGTGGGGGGTCAGGTGACAGCACAGGTGCAGGTGGGGGGTCAGGTGACAACACAGGTGCAGGTGGGGGGTCAGGTGACAGCACAGGTGCAGGGGGGGGGTCAGTTGACAGCACAGGTGCAGGTGGGAGGTCAGGTGACAGCACAGGTGCAGGTAGGAGGTCAGGTGACAGCACAGGTGCAGGTGGGGGGTCAGGTGACAGCACAGGTGCAGGTGGTGGGGGGTCAGGTGACAGCACAGGTGCAGGTGGGGTGTCTGGTGACAGCACAGGTGCAGGTGGGGGGTCTGGTGACAGCACAGGTGCAGGTGGGGGGTCAGGTGACAGCACAGGTGCAGGGGGGGGGTCAGGTGACAGTACAGGTGCAGGTGGGGGGTCAGGTGACAGTACAGGTGCAGGTGGGGGGTCAGGTGACAGCACAGGTGCAGGTGGGGGGTCAGGTGACAGCACAGGTGCAGGTTGGGGGTCAGGTGACAGCACAGGTGCAGGTGGGGGGTCTGTTGACAGCATAGGTGCAGGTGGGGGGTCAGGTGACAGCACAGGTGCAGGTGGGGGGTCAGGTGACAGCACAGGTGCAGGGGGGGGGTCAGGTTACAGCACAGGTGCAGGTGGGGGGTCTGGTGATAGCACAGGTGCAGGTAGGTGGTCAGATGACAGCACAGGTGCAGGTGGGGGTCTGGTGACAGCACAGGTGCAGGTGGGGGGTCAGGTGACAGCACAGGTGCAGGTGGGGGGTAAGGTGATAGCACAGGTGCAGGTGAGGGGCCTTGTGACAGCACAGGTGCAGGTGGGGGGTCAGGTGACAGCACAGGTGCAGGTGGGGGGTCAGGTGAAAGCACAGGTGCAGGTGGGGGGTCTGGTGACAGCACAGGTGCAGGTGGGGGGCCTGGTGACAGCACAGGTGCAGGTGGGGGGCCTGGTGACAGCACAGGTGCAGGTGGGGGGCCTGGTGACAGCACAGGTGCAGGTGGGGGGCCTGGTGACAGCACAGGTGCAGGTGGGGGGTCTGGTGACAGCACAGGTGCAGGTGGGGGGGCTGGTGACAGCAAAGGTGCAGGTGGGGGGTCTGGTGACAGCACAGGTGCAGGTGGGGGGTCTGGTGACAGCACAGGTGCAGGTGGGGGGTCTGGTGACAGCACAGGTGCAGGTGGGGGGGTCTGGTGACAGCACAGGTTCAGGTGGGGAGGTCTGGTGACAGCACAGGTGCAGGTGGGGGGTCTGGTGACAGCACAGGTGCAGGTAGTCGACAGCACTTGAGGCAGTGGATTAAAGAGTATGATATTGTCTACTTGGATTTCAATAAGCCTTTTGAGAGTTACACACAGAAGACTGACAGAGAGCGAGGCAGCACGTGCTACTGCAGGAACACTTGTGGATCGAGGCATCGCTGATACATAAGCAACAGACATGGCATAAATAAGGCGAAATTAGTATGCGGGACTGGTGAGAAGCGGCGTACCACAAGGATCAGTCTTGGGCCCTTCCTCGCTGTTAATAATCTCCGTTATTGACCTTGACGAGGAAATAAACACACAGGCAGACAAATACTAGATTCTGAGGCAAATAACAGTGATCATCAGGAGGATTCAGATACTATCGACTTAGTGTGAAATGTCTTTGATATACCTTTCATGAGTTCTGGGAGTTTTTTTTCTAATCCCAGAGCCCGGTCATGGGCCAGACTCGTCTGATGCTTGTCTGGTCAACCAGATTGTTGCTGTTGGTTGCTCAGTGACCCACATATCCATTACAGGCTGGATGATCTAGAACCTGATGAAGATACTTGTTCAGTTTCCTCTTGAAAACTTCTGCACTTGTTTCAGCTGTATTTCTGATATCTTCTGGTAAGATGTTGATTAATATGGAGCCAAGAATGTTGATACAGTGTTCCAGCATTGTGCCCACTGCACCCCTGTTTTTCACTGGGTTTATTTTGCACTTCCTCCCTTATCTTTCACTCCAGTATGTTATGACAGTGTGCATATTTGGGACAAGGCCCTCAAGTACTTTCCAGGTGTATATTATCATTTATCTCTCTCTCCTCCGCTCCAGGGAGTACATATTTAGTAGCAAGACGGCAGTCCTCGCACCATCAAGTTAGCGCTCTGGCCACAAGTTCCATGTCATTCTCAGTAGCCTAATTTCTCTTTCCCTCTGCAGAAAAAAATTGGAAAAAAAAAGTCAGTGTCAGGCACCTGGGACCAGGAGAGTGACCTGGCTTCCTCCCTCAGGCACCTGGCACCACCATCACGAGAGTGATCTGACTCCCTTCCTCAGTCACCTGGCACCACCACCAGGAGGGACCTGGCTCCCTGAGCTGCCATGAAAGCTAACAGGCAAACAACAGGCAAACAACAGGCCGTTAACTGCAGACAAACAGCGTTGGTAATGAGGCAGCCTGGTCCCTGCAGAGGGTAATTATCGTACGCAGACATGATAATTACTGTACCTGGGTCCACCTGATAACTGGACCAAGGACCCGGGGACATTATAGCCGGACCTGTAATCATCTAGAATAATTATTGACCCAGGACCCACAAATAATACTGCCTAGGGATGGCGATTATCGCGGCAATTATCGTAATTAGCGTACGTGCGATAACTATCGTCGGTGAGGGGGGAAAATTTAGTTATCTCACCGGCAGAACTGTTATCGCCAGTGTTGTCACGTGTTTAGCACCTGGCAGTGCTGTGCTTCCCAACGCACTTGCGTGCGTTGGTTTCCGCACGATCTGGCCATCCACAGGTATACCACAGGTACACCACAGGTACACCACAGGTACACCACAGGTACACCACAGGTACACTTCAGGTATACCACAGGTACACACCACGTACACTTCAGGTATACCACAGGTACACACCACGTACACTTCAGGTATACCACAGGTACACACCACGTACACTTCAGGTATACCACAGGTACACCACAGGTAATGCTAGATTTAACGCCTATCGGATACACGATTTTCATAGAGACCCAAAATAGGGATTAAAGTGAACTGTCAGTGCATACACAGAGATATATACCTCTTAGTGAATATATACACATATATACCTCTCAATGTATATACACTGAGAGACATACACATCTCGGTGTATACATCCTTCTGCGTCTTCCTTAGAAGTTATTTTTACTCAACTTAATGTTGGGTTAGCGTTAATTAACCTAATTATACACATTTTAACCTCATTTAACAAAGAGCCTAAAACTGACATCAACACTGATGATGGTCTTGACAAGATTATTTAACATGACTTTAATGTTTGTGTATACCTGAAGTTCTACCTGAGGTATACCTGAAGTTATACTGGAGGTATACCTGAAATTTTACCAGAAGTATACCTGAAGTTATACTGGAGGTATACCTGAAGTTATACTGGAGGTATACCTGAAGTTATACTGGAGGTATACCTGAAATTTTACCAGTAGTATACCTGAAATTTTACCGGAGGTATACCTGAAGTTATACTGGAGGTATACCTGAAGTTATACTGGAGGTATATCTGAAGTTTTACCAGAGGCATATCTAAAATTTTACTGGAGGTATACCTGAAGTTTTACCCGAGGTATACCTGACGTTCTATCTGAGGTATACCTGAAGTTTGTAGATTGATGGACTGAACACATCGACTCAAGGTTGAGGGACTGATTACCTCATTCTCCTCCTGTTCTTCAGGTTTCTCCTACGTATGGACTGATGAAGCCACTGTGTGGCGAAACGTTTCCTCAATAAAGATACCCAAGAGTTGCACATGTGTCTAATTTATCATACCTGAAGTTATACTGGAGGTATACCTGAAGTTATATTGGAAGTATACTGAAGTTTTACCTGAGTTATACCTGAAGTTTTACCCGAAGTATACGTGAAGCTCTACCTGAAGTATACCTGAAGTTATATGGGAGACATACTTGAAGTTTTACCAGGGGTACAAATGAATGAAGGGGCAGGAAAGGAGGGTAAAGGGAAAGGAGGAAAATGCAAAGGAGCAGAAAATTAATGGAAGGAAAGGGAAGGGAAGATAGATACTTAGAAGAGAGAAATGGGGATTTTTTAAGGGAATGGGAGGAGGAAGTGGCTAAGAATAGAAGTTGCAAGAAGGTGGTGAATGGAGTATATAAGGGGGGGATATAAAACATAGGAGTGTAAAAGGAAGGAGTGTAAGAGGAAGGAAAGTAAGAGGAAGGGGAGTAAGAGGAACGGAAGTAAGAGGAAGGGGAGTATTGTGGCTAAGGGAGGAAGCTCGTAACTAAGGAAGCTAGTAACTAAGAGAGGAAACTAGTAACTAAGGGAGGAAGCTAATAACCAAGAGAGGAAGCTAGTAACAGAGAGGAAGCTAGTAGCTTAGGAAGCTAGTCTACCTGGAAGGTATTCCGGGGATCAACGCCCCCGCGGCCTGGTCCATGATCAGGCCTCCCGGTGGATCAGGGCCCGATGAACGAGGCTGTTACTACTGGACGCACGTAGTCCAACGTACAAATTACAGCCCGGCTGATCCGGCACTGACTTTAGGTATCTGTCCAGCTCCATCTTGAAGACAACCAGGGGCCTATTGGTAATTCCCCTTGTGGCTGGTGGGAGGCTGTTGAACAGTCTTGGGCCCCAGACATTTACTGTGTTTTCTCATAGTGTACTAATGGCGCCCCTACTTTTCATTGGGGGTATGTGTGCAGATTAGGGACCAGTCCCACCAGGATCTTCCAGGTGTAGATTATGATGCATCTCTCTCGCCTGTGCTCTAGTGAGTACAAGTCAGGTGCTTCCAAGCATTCCCAGTAGTTAAAGTGTTTGATAAAACTTATACGTGCAGTAAAGGTTCTCTGTACATTCTTTAGATCTGCACTTTCACCTGCCTTGAATGGATATGTTAATGTACAGCAGTATTCCAGCCTAGAGAGAACAAGTGATTTAAAAAAGATCATCATTGGCTTGTCATCTCTTGTCTTGAATGTTTTCATTATCCATACTATCAGTTTCCTCGCAGATGTGATAGTGGCACTGTTGTGATCCTCGAAGGTGAAATCATCAGACATTACCACTCCCAGGTCCTTCACATTACTTTTCAGCTCTATTTTGTGATTAATGTTTGTAGAATACTCAGTTCTAGTTATCATTTCCTCCAGTTTTCCATAACGGAGCAGCTGGAATTTGTCTTCATCAAACATCATATTGTACTCCGTTGCCCATTGGAAAGCTTAGTTTATATCTTCTTTAAGATTTGCCGTGTCCTCAATGGATGACACTCTCATGCAGATCCTAGTATCATCTGCAAAGGATGACACGGTGCTATGGTTTACATAACTGTCTATGTCTGATATGAGGATGAGGAACAGGATAGAGCCAAGTACTGTGCCTTGTGGAACAGAGCTCTTCACTATGGCAGATTCCGATTTAACTATATTTACCAGCTATTGACTAAGAGAGGAAGCTGGTAACTAAGAGAGGAAGCTGGTAGCTAAGGGAGGAAGCTAGTAACTAAGAGGAATCTAGTAACTAAGGGAAAAAGCTAGTAACTAAGAGAGGAAGCCAGTAACTAAGGGAGGAAGGTAGTAACTAAGAGAGGAAGCTAGTAACTAAGAGAGGAAGCTGGTAACCAAGGGAGGAAGCTAGTAACTAAAGGGGGAAGCTAGTAACTAAAGGGGGAAGCTAGTAGCTAAGAGAGGAAGCTAGTAGCTAAGAGAGGAAGCTAGTTACTAAGGGAGGAAGCTAGTAACTAATGGAGGAAGCTAGTAACTAAGGGAGGAAGCTAGTAACTAAGGGAGGAAGCTAGTAACTAAGAGAGAAAGCTAGTAACTAAGGGAGAAAGCTAGTAGCTAAGGGAGAAGCTAGTAACTAAGGGAGAAGCTAGTAACTAAGGGAGAAGCTAGTAACTAAGAGAGGAAGCTAGTAACTAAGGGAAAGGGGTGTAAGTGGATAGGGTCACCCCTTTCTACCCTTTCCCTGCTAGTTCCCTCCCCTCTTCCCTCTCCCCACTGGTAATGCGTGAGTGGGAACCATTAACAAGTGGAAGAGATTGGAAGAGAGTTTGGAGAGGAGAAAGAAAAGTGAGAGGGGATGTGAGAAGGGAAGTGAGAGGGGACGTGAGAGGGGAACTTAGAGGTGATGTGAGAGGGATACGAGAAAATGACTTGGGGGATGAGAGGAAAAGTGAGAGGGATTAGAAGGAGAAATTCAATTGGAGAGTGAGAGTCGAGGAGAAAGTGAAAGGTGTGAATGGGAAGAGAGGAAAAAGAGTATGGGAAGGGTTATAGGGAAAGAAATGGGGATGAGAAGGGAAAGATTCTACGTTACGCAAAAAGGGGAGCGTTTTCCCCTCTTTCTTACTGGTTATCACTTCAACTTCCCTCCCCTAGTAACCATCCCCCAGCGCCCCTTTGCCTAGTAACTACTCCCGTGCCCCCTCCCCTATTAATCACCTCTCGCACCCCCTCCGCTAGGAACCACCCCAGCTCCCTTCTCCCGTAGTAACTGTCCCAGCTTCCCCTCCCGTAGTAACAACCTCGGCTCTCCCCTCCTGTTTTAATGGCCCCAGCTCCTCCTCCCCTACTAAGCACCCCGATTCTTCCCTCCCCTAGTAACCACCCCAGCTCCCTCTATCCTACTAGCCATCAGAGTTCCCCTCCCGTACTAACCACTCCAGCTCTAACCCTCCCATACCACCCACCCCAGCTCCCCCCTCCAATAGTAACCACCTCAGCACTCCCCCTCCCCTAATACTGACCCACAGGTCCCCCTTCTCCCCTCACACCAGAAAAGAAAACATTTAATTACCTCTGTCTTGAGGGGAAATGGGGACTCAGAGCTCGTCTTCCGCTGGACCTACGATGGGTCGAGGGGAAATAAACACTTGGGTTGAGGGGAGATAAATAGAGGGGGCGAGGGGAAAAATATACGGCGGGGGAGGGGGGAGTGAAAATAAATGGTGGGGTGAATGATGGTGAAGGGTGATGGGAGAGTGAGGGGTAAGGGTGATGGAATAGTCAGGTTTACCGGTGATGGGATGGGGATGGATAGAGGTTAGGCGAAAGGGTGATGGGATGGTGAGAGGTAGATATAATGGGACAGTGAAGGGTATGAGTGATGGAACAGAGAGGGGTAGGGGAGATGGGATGAGGAAGGGTAAGGGTGATGTGATGGCGAGGGTAATGGGTAGGGATGATGGGATGGTGAATGAGTAGGGGGTGGTGAGAAGGTAGAAATGATGGGAAAGTGGGAGAAACGGGCGACGTGATACCTACCTACCTGAAATGGTAAGGGGAGGGGGTGACTGGATGGTGAGGGGAGGGGTAATGGGATGGTGAGGGGAGAGGGTAATGGGATGGTGAGAGGAGAGGGTAATGGGATGGTGAGGGGAGAGGGTAATGGGATGGTGAGAGGAGAGGGTAATGGGATGGTGAGGGGAGGGGTAATGGGATGGTGAGAGGAGAGGGTAATGGGATGAAGGGAGGGGGATGATGCGTAAGTGAAAGAGGTTTTCTGGGGGTCAACGTCCCCCACATCCCGATCCCAGACCAGACCGCCTGGTGGATCAAGGCCTGATCAACCTGGTTGTTACCGCTGGCAGCACGCAGTCCAACATACGAACCCCAGCCAGGGGTCTGTTGGTAATCTCTCCCCGAGTGCACGATAAGAGGCTGTTGAAAAGTCTTGCGCCCCTTACACTTACTCTCTTATCTCATAGTACACTCGTAGTAATCCCCTCTCTTCCCTCCCCTCATTTTCTCGTGCTCCCTCCCCCACTTTCCTTCCAGATCCATCCTCCCCTCCACCCCCTCCTCCCACATCCATTACTGGCTAGAGGGACCGTCTTCCGTTTCACACAGAGTACTGCCTCGGGCCCAAGAACTATCATCTGGAAATTATCGTCATATATACTCAACCTGAAGCAGTCTACCCTAACTCTCCCCTCCCTTACTCCCTGAGGGGAAGTGAGGTAGGAGGAGTAGAAAGGGGAAAATAGGAAAGAGAGGAGATAGAGGAGGCAGATAACGGGAAAGAAGGGATAAGTAGAAAGGGAAAAAGTGGGGAGAAAAGAGGGGAAAGAAGATTTTTGGAAAGGAGGGGAAGGGGTGATAGCTCTCTGAAGGTGGGTGGGGGAGAGGTTTGGAAGATGGAGGGGAAGAGAGATTGGGGAGGGAGTGGGGTGGGGGGTGTTAGGTAACAGGACTCTCTTGACACATAACAAGACATGTGTCTCCTGACATAGGTATCCCAAGATAGTATTTTCACTGGTCATCACTATCTGTTGATGGTTCCAGGGGAAGTCATCGCCCCTCAGGCAAGGCTTGGTTACTGACCTGATCAACGAAACTGTTGGTACTAACAGCATCGGTAAGCACCACAGCCTGGCTGATCAGGAACTGCCAGGAGCGGTGATGGTGGTGGTAGTGATAGTGGTGGTGGTGGTGGTGGTAGTAGTAGTGGTGGTTGGTGGAGAAAGAAGCAGGATGTAGCATAACTGAGAGAAATGAAGGGGAGGGGAGGGGGCCGGGGAGGGGGCAGGGGAGGGGGAGGGATGAAGAAGAGAAGGGAACCTGGGAAAGTGAAGGAAGGGAGAGAAGAGAAAGAGCTGAACATTCTGACTGCAGGATGGGGGGGAGGAGGAAGAGGAGGAGGGATAAGAGGAGGAGGAGGAGGGGTAAGATGAAGAGTAGGAAAAGGAAGAGGACGAGAGGTAGAGGGGGTAAGATGGGGGTAGTAGTGAAGGGAAGTTTCGAGACGCAATAGTTGGGGGGGGATGGGAGGGGCAAAGGGCAAAAGAGGTGGCAGAGTAAGAGACACCCCCTTGATGGCTGAGGCAAAAACTACCCCCTGGGGGGACATATTCCAGACACCGTGAACTCTGTTAATAGCAGCGCACCCTGGATGTACCAGGGGGGAGAGGGAGAGAACAGAGGGTAAAGGAAAGAAGATGAAGAAGAATGGAAGAGAGAGAAAGAGAGAGAGAAAATCATAACACTATGGCTGGAACAATTCGAAGACAACCCGCACTTACTAATGAAGCTGTACACTGAGTCTCCCTCCCTCCTGGGCCATTGTCAAGTCACAATTGAGCGAGACAAACAAAAACGACCAGAAGACTGGTCAGGAACAGCGAGGAAGGTGGTGGTGGAGACAGCAGTAATAGTAGTAATAATAGTAGCAACAGTATTAATAGTAGTACTAGTAGTAATAGCAGTACTAGTAGCAGTAGTAGTAGTAATAACAGTAACAGTAGCAGTACTAGCAGTACAGTAGTAGTATTAGTAATGCTAGTAGCAGTAGTAACTGCAGTAATAGTAGAAGGAGCAGTAGCATTAAAAGTTGTTTAAATTATATTTAAAAGGGATGAAGAGGCAGGTATCTCTCTCATTTTTTAAATGTTGGGGAAATTACAGAATGTACAGAGAACCTTCACTGCACCCGTGTAGTAAATCAAGGTTACAAATCATCTTAAACATTTGAAGTACCTTATTTGAAAACTAGAGGACGCGACAATGTACTGAGAAAGTCAGACATCTCCAGAAACAAAACTTGGACTAAGATTCATTTTAGGAATGGTGTGCGTAAGAGCCGAGTCCAGAAGATTACGGTCTGTGAAGGCTGGAAGGAGCCTAGGAGGAGGCTAGAATGATGCTAGGAGGCTAAACAGAGGCTAGAAGGATGCTAAGAGGCTAGAGGGAAGCTAGAATGATCCTAGTAGGCTACAACAAGCCTAATTTCAGCAGAGGATCGGCTATTATTATTATTACTAATTTTACTACTAGATTAATATTACTACTGTAAATAATAATCAAAATAAAATAAATAATAATCATAATAACAAGAATCATAATAGTAATTTGAATAATAATAGTAATAAGAATAATAATACTAATAATAATAGCTTTACTACTAGTAATATTAGGAAGCGAAAAGAAACTCGAACAATATTAAAAAAATTACTAAAAGTATTAATGTCACCAAATAATTTCCATAAAATGATTTACTTACAGTAACTTCCCTAATATGGCGTCCTTAAAACAACTTCCCTAGAAACATCTTCCCTCAAAACAACTTCCCTAGAAACATCTTCCCTTAAAACAACTTCCCTAGAAACATCTTCCCTTAAAACAACTTCCCTAGAAACATCTTCCCTTAAAACAACTTCCCTAGAAACATCTTCCCTTAAAACAACTTCCCTAGAAACATCTTCCCTTAAAACAACTTCCCTAGAAACATCTTCCCTTAAAACAACTTCCCTAGAAACATCTTCCCTTAAAACAACTTCCCTAGAAACATCTTCCCTTAAAACAACTTCCCTAGAAACATCTTCCCTTAAAACAACTTCCCTAGAAACAACTTCCCTTAAAACAACTTCCCTAGAAACAACTTCCCTAGAAACATCTTCCCTCAAAACAACTTCCCTAGAAACAACTTCCCTAGAAACAACTTCCCTAGAAACAACTTCTCTAAAAACAACTTCCCTAGAAACATCTTCCCTCAAAACAACTTCCCTAGAAACATCTTCCCTCAAAACAACTTCTCTAGAAACATCTTCCCTTAAAACAACTTCCCTAGAAACAACTTCCCTAGAAACAACTTCTCTAAAAACAACTTCCCTAGAAATATCTTCCCTTAAAACAACTTCCCTAGAAACATCTTCCCTTAAAACAACTTCCCTAGAAACATCTTCCCTTAAAACAACTTCCCTAGAAACATCTTCCCTTAAAACAACTTCCCTAGAAACAACTTCCCTTAAAACAACTTCCCTAGAAATATCTTCCCTTAAAACAACTTCCCTAGAAACATCTTCCCTTAAAACAACTTCCCTAGAAACATCTTCCCTTAAAACAACTTCCCTAGAAACATCTTCCCTTAAAACAACTTCCCTAGAAACATCTTCCCTTAAAACAACTTCCCTAGAAACATCTTCCCTTAAAACAACTTCCCTAGAAACATCTTCCCTTAAAACAACTTCCCTAGAAACATCTTCCCTTAAAACAACTTCCCTAGAAACATCTTCCCTTAAAACAACTTCCCTAGAAACATCTTCCCTTAAAACAACTTCCCTAGAAACAACTTCCCTTAAAACAACTTCCCTAGAAACAACTTCCCTAGAAACATCTTCCCTCAAAACAACTTCCCTAGAAACAACTTCCCTAGAAACAACTTCCCTAGAAACAACTTCTCTAAAAACAACTTCCCTAGAAACATCTTCCCTCAAAACAACTTCCCTAGAAACATCTTCCCTCAAAACAACTTCTCTAGAAACATCTTCCCTTAAAACAACTTCCCTAGAAACAACTTCCCTAGAAACAACTTCTCTAAAAACAACTTCCCTAGAAATATCTTCCCTTAAAACAACTTCCCTAGAAACATCTTCCCTTAAAACAACTTCCCTAGAAACATCTTCCCTTAAAACAACTTCCCTAGAAACATCTTCCCTTAAAACAACTTCCCTAGAAACATCTTCCCTTAAAACAACTTCCCTAGAAACAACTTCCCTTAAAACAACTTCCCTAGAAACAACTTCCCTTAAAACAACTTCCCTAGAAACAACTTCCCTTAAAACAACTTCCCTAGAAACATCTTCCCTTAAAACAACTTCCCTAGAAATATCTTCCCTTAAAACAACTTCCCTAGAAACAACTTCCCTTAAAACAACTTCCCTAGAAACAACTTCCCTTAAAACAACTTCCCTAGAAACATCTTCCCTTAAAACAACTTCCCTAGAAACATCTTCCCTTAAAACAACTTCCCTAGAAACATCTTCCCTTAAAACAACTTCCCTAGAAACAACTTCCCTAAAAAAACTTCCCTAGAAACAACTTCCCTTAAAACAACTTTCCTAGAAACAACTTCCCTAGAAACAACTTCCCATAAAACAACTTCCCTTAAAACAAATTCCCTAAAAACAACGTCCCTTAAAACAACTTCCCTAAAAGCTTCCCTAAAACAACTTCCCTAAAAACAACTTCTGTAGAAACAACTTCCTTCAAAACAACTTCCCTAGAAACAATGTCCCTTAAACAACTTCCCTAGAAACAATGTCCCTTAAACAACTTCCCTTAAAAAACTTTCCTAAAAAGTAACGTCCCCTAAAACAATTTCCTTAAAATAGCTTCCATAAAACAACTTCCATAAAACAACTTCCATAAAACAACTTCCATAAAACAACTTCCATAAAACAACTTCCATAAAACAACTTCCATAAAACAACTTCCATAAAACAACTTCCATAAAACAACTTCCATAAAACAACTTCCATAAAACAACTTCCATAAAACAACTTCCATAAAACAACTTCCATAAAACAACTTCCATAAAACAACTTCCATAAAACAACTTCCATAAAATAACTTCCCTTAAATAACTTCTCTAAATTCTTTAAGTTTCAAAATCTGAAAAATTATATATTCTTACTGATCATTTTATTTTTTTTTGACAGACGAGACAACGAATGGACGTCAAAAAATAAAAAAAAATAAACAGAGACATGGTAAAACACAAAAAAAATCATGTTAAAAAACGAAAACAAAACACGTTAACACACGGGCATAATAAACAATAAAACACTGCATAAAGCACCGTAAAACTGATATAACACTGATTAAAACACGAGGATAAAATATGATAAAACACACGGGATAAAGCACCATAAAATACGGGGATAACACAGGGATAAAACACATGAAATACGAGGATAATACACGGGGATAAAACACGACAGAACACGGGTACAAAACTCGATAAAACACGGACATGAAATTCGATTAAGGATGGACAGAAACCATGATAAAACACTCATATAAAACACAATAAAACACGTACAGTACGATACAACACGAACACACAACGCAATAAATCTACACAAAACACGATAAAACACGAATAATACCACAATTTAAAAAAAAACATAAAACAGGCCAAAAAAAAACACAGAAAGTCATAAATTTTTTGACAACAATTTATCAAAGAAGGGCAAGTGGTGTAAAAAAAAGGGAAGGGGGGCGCAGACACCTGGTCATTTGCAAACACAGAGAACCAAAAAGAGAAAAAAACGGAACAAAGACGCTGGAAGAACAAAGCAAGTAGGAGAGAGCGGAACAAACACAGACAAACACAGAGCGAAAGATCACACGGTGTCAACAGCAAGTGTAAATATGAGACGACACAAAGACATTCCTTTTGACGAGGGGGGGGGGGAGGGGGGGGGAGGGGGAGGGGGGGAGAAAGGGGGGAGGGGGAGGGAAGGTGGGTGATGAGGAGGTAAGGAGGCAAGAGAGAGAGAGAGAGAGAGAGAGAGATAAAGAGATAGAGATAGATAGATAGATAGATAGATAGAGAGAGAGAGAGAGAGAGAGAGAGAGAGAGAGAGAGAGAGAGAGAGAGAGAGATAAAGAGAGTGAGAGAGATAAAGAGATAGAGAGAGAGAGAGAGGGGGGGGGAACAGCTTATAAATAAAGGTAGGAACTCATATACTAACCTTGTAAAACCATTGTGTAAATAAAACAACAAGCGGAGGAAGATGGAGGGGAGAGAAAAAGAGACAGAGAGGAGAGTGGGAGAAGAGGCAGAGAGGAGAGTGAGAGAAGAGGCAGAGAGGAGAGTGAGAGAAGAGGCAGAGAGGAGAGTGGGAGAAGAGGCATAGAGGAGAGTGAGAGAAGAGGCAGAGAGGAGAGTGGGAGAAGAGGCATAGAGGAGAGTGGGAGAAGAGGCATAGAGGAGAGTGAGAGAAGAGGCAGAGAGGAGAGTGGGAGAAGAGGCAGAGAGGAGAGTGAGAGAAGAGGCAGAGAGGAGAGTGGGAGAAGAGGCAGAGAGGAGAGTGAGAGAAGAGGCAGAGAGGAGAGTGGGAGAAGAGGCATAGAGGAGAGTGGGAGAAGAGGCATAGAGGAGAGTGAGAGAAGAGGCAGAGAGGAGAGTGGGAGAAGAGGCAGAGAGGAGAGTGAGAGAAGAGGCAGAGAGGAGAGTGGGAGAAGAGGCATAGAGGAGAGTGGGAGAAGAGGCATAGAGGAGAGTGAGAGAAGAGGCATAGAGGAGAGTGAGAGAAGAGGCAGAGAGGAGAGTGAGAGAAGAGGCAGAGAGGAGAGTGAGAGAAGAGGCAGAGAGGAGAGTGGGAGAAGAGGCATAGAGGAGAGTGGGAGAAGAGGCATAGAGGAGAGTGAGAGAAGAGGCAGAGAGGAGAGTGGGAGAAGAGGCAGAGAGGAGAGTGGGAGAAGAGGCAGAGAGGAGAGTGAGAGAAGAGGCAGAGAGGAGAGTGGGAGAAGAGGCAGAGAGGAGAGTGGGAGAAGAGGCATAGAGGAGAGTGAGAGAAGAGGCAGAGAGGAGAGTGGGAGAAGAGGCAGAGAGGAGAGTGGGAGAAGAGGCAGAGAGGAGAGAGGGGGAAAAAGAGGGGTCGGACAAGGAACGACTCCCGCGGGCCACGTTTTACCAAACAAGAAACTGTATTAAGAGCAAACATAAACAAACACACACACACACACACGAAGGTACGTATGTATGTCAGTCAACAGTAAGGACCATTGTTGTCCGTGGTGGTACAGGTGTTTATATCTTTCTTTTTCATTTCCTTTACTGCTCAATACAATAATTTATATATATCGCATTAAATTTATTAAAGTCTCTCTCTCTCTCACACACACACACCCATATATATGTATGTATATATATATATATATATATATATATATATATATATATATATATATATATATATATATATATATATATGTGTGTGTGTGTGTGTGTGTGTGTGTGTGTGTTGTATCTGACAGTACCAGCAGATCCTTGGGCATCACTACTGCCTGGTTCCAGCTGGGCTACAGGTGCCTCTGGGAGGCCGCACCACCACCTGCCGTAGTAGGCAAGTCCTTCTCAAACCCACCAACAAAAACTTTTGCCCAACCCATTTTCAATGCTTCCTTGACAACCCCTATTAATTCATGTGCAAGTCTCACTCAAATCTAGCCCCTCTCACTCGTGCACTTGTCTAACCTAAATTTGAAGCTGCCCAATGTTTGAGCTTCAATGACCCTACTAGGCAGACTGTTCCACTCATCCACTTCTCTATTTCCACGCCAAAGCTTTCCTATACCATTTATAAATCTAAACAACTAAATGTAAACTCTGCCAGATTGTTTGTCCTCACACCTTGAGTCATCATGCCTACTTACCTGGTGTCTACCTGGAGCCTACCTAGAGTCTACCTGGAGTCTACCTAGAGGTCGTTCCGAGGGTCAACGCCCCCGTGGCCCCCTTGACCTGGCCTCCCAGTGGACAAAACTCATGAATTCAAAGACAGCTCACTCTGAAATGTTCGAGAAATATCAAGGTATTTTACCCACTGTGGCATATTACCAGGCAGTCTGGAATAATAACTCTTAAGTAATTACATCCGTTTAAATTCAATCATACCTTGGTAGAATATTGGGTAATATAAATAAATCAGAGCAGAGTATTTTTGTAGCTAATTCATGTCTGTATCAACAAACTTATTACAACTGTTACAGGATCATTAATTTGTAAATAATTCATTGCCACAGTAACTTGCTTAGTTATCAAAACTTTTGGGGCTCAGTCTCTCACCTTCTCTCTCCCCTCTTGTCTCCCGCCCTCTCCCACCTTCTCTCTCCCCTCTTGTCTCCCGCCCTCTCCCACCTTCTCTCTCCCCTCTTGTCTCCCGCCCACTCCCACCTTCTCTCTCCCCTCTTGTCTCCCGCCCTCTCCCACCTTCTCTCTCCCCTCTTGTCTCCCGCCCTCTCCCACCTTCTCTCTCCCCTCTTGTTTCCCGCCCTCTCCCACCTTCTCTCTCCCCTCTTGTCTCCCGCCCTCTCCCACCTTCTCTCTCCCCTCTTGTCTCCCGCCCTCTCCCCGCTTGTCTCCCCCCCTCTCCCACCTTCTCTCTCCCCTCTTGTCTCCCACCCTCTCCCACCTTCTCTCTCCCCTCTTGTCTCCCGCCCTCTCCCACCTTCTCTCTCCCCTCTTGTATCCCGCCCTCTCCCACCATCTCTCTCCCCTCTTGTCTCCCGCCCTCTCCCACCTTCTCTCTCCCCTCTTGTCTCCCGCCCTCTCCCACCTTCTCTCTCCCCTCTTGTCTCCCGCCCTCTCCCACCTTCTCTCTCCCCTCTTGTCTCCCGCCCTCTCCCACCTTCTCTCTCCCCTCTTATCTCTCACCTTTTCTCTTCCCTCTTGTCTCCCAGCCTCTCCCTCCC
This sequence comes from Cherax quadricarinatus, assembly GCF_038502225.1. Lineage (NCBI taxonomy): Eukaryota > Metazoa > Arthropoda > Malacostraca > Decapoda > Parastacidae > Cherax > Cherax quadricarinatus. The sequence continues at coordinate 31,295,411 of NC_091308.1, forward strand.
TCTCTTGTCTCTCACTTTCTCACTCCACTTCCCTTCATTCTTCATTTTCTCCGCATTATTTAGCAACTGTTTCAATTCGGTCTCAATCTTGCTTCATTAATTTTTTTTAGCTTTAATCAGTTTTTCATGTCTGTCTGTCTCTATCTCTCTCTCTCTCTCTCTCTCTCTCTCTCTCTCTCTCTCTCTCTCTCTCTCTCTCCATTTTCATTCTCTCACACTTTAATTCTATCTTGTTAATATCTTCCACTTCTCTCCTAGCTGTTCATCCATTGTAGTTCTTATTGCTGCAATTAACAGTTTTAATTGCCGCCAGCTGCCCCTCTCCCAGCTGCCCCTCTCCCAGCTGCCCCTCTCCCAGCTGCCCCTCTCCCAGCTGCCCCCTCCCAGCTGTCTCCCTCCCAGCTGCCCCCTCCCAGCTGTCTCCCTCCCAGATGTCTCCCTCCCAGATGTCTCCCTCCCAGCTGCCCCTCTCCCAGCTGCCCCCTCCCAGCTGTCTCCCTCCCAGCTGTCTCCCTCCCAGCTGTCCCCCTCCCAGCTGCCCCTCTCCCAGCTGCCCCCACCCAGCGGTCACCCTCCCAGCTGTCTCCCTCCCAGCTGTCCCCCTCCCAGCTGCCCCTCTCCCAGCTGCCCCTCTCCCAGCTGCCCCCTCCCAGCTGTCTCCCTCCCAGCTGTCTCCCTCCCAGCTGTCTCCCTCCCAGCTGTCTCCCTCCCAGCTGTCCCCCCTCCCAGCTGCCCCTCTCCCAGCTGCCCCCTCCCAGCTGTCTCCCTCCCAGCTGTCTCCCTCCCAGCTGTCTCCCTCCCAGCTGTCCCCCCTCCCAGCTGCCCCTCTCCAGGTGCTCCCTTCCAGCTGCCCCTGTCTCTTCTGCCCCTCCCAAAGTTGCCCCCTCCCAGCTACCTCTCTCCTAGTTGCCCCTCTCCCAGCTGTCCCCTCCCAGCTACCCCTCTCCTAGTTGCCCCTGTCCCAGCTGCCCCTCTCCCAGCTGCCCCTGTCCCAGCTGCCCCTCTCCCAGCTGCCCCTCTCCCAGCTGCCCCCTCCCAGCTACCCGTCTCCCAGCTGCCCCTACCAAAGTTGCCCCCTCCCAGCTATCCCTCTCCCAGCTGCCCCTCTCCTAGCTGCCCCTATCCCAGCTGTCCCTCTCCCAGCTGCCCTTCTCCCTATTCTGTCTCCTTTCTCCTGCTGTTGTTCCTGCGCCTGTCTACTTACCTAGTGTTACTTACCTAGCCGTGCTTGTAAGGGTCGAGTCACGACTCTCGGCTCCGACTCCCAGCTGACTGCGTGTGCCCACCAATTTGTAATCGCCTATTTTTATTGCAGTTTCAGCTCCAGACTCTCCCTATTTACTGCCGGATTTACTCCCTCTTAGTGCTGTGGACCCTATCATACCTGTTCTTCAAACTGTGTGTAAAGTCTGCCTCCAACACATCATGCGAGACTGAGGCAATATATTATTTTTTTTTGTTGTTGACAATCCTGTGACTTATCCCAGTCTTTAATTCCCAAATGGTCCTCGTGTACCACTTTTCGAATTTCAGGCAGTCATTTCATGTCCTCTAAGTATTTTGCACGTCGTTATCATGTCCTCCTTGGTCATTCTGTCCTCTAATGTCGACAGGTTTAGTTACTTTAATCACCCCTATTTCAGTCCTGTTAGCTCTGGGGCTACACTCGTTGACAGCCTCTCCATTTTCTCCAAGTTCTTGATAAGTGTTATTGCTGCACATTCCCATACGGGAGTTAAGTTATGCAGAGCTGTGAAATGAATCATTGCTGAGATTCCTGAACACCCAATGCAAACACGCATTCGATGTACAAGTAAATCAGTTGATGTGGGCCTCTGGTGTTATGTTCTACACTTTGCTCGCTTCTGCAGGTCTTCTCCTTGAGTGAGGTTTCAATCTATTTGCTGGGGTTAAAGTGCAGTCACCACTTGTCTGACCAATGCTGCAGCTTGTCCAGATCCACTTGTTAGAGTTTCCTATTCTCGGTGTTTATTCTGTTCGTTATATTTACATCACATTCTCACAAGCATACTTCAGACTCCAGCTTTTCCGGCATGTTTACATATATTACTGTAAACAGTACGACCCCTTCCGGAATCCCCAACTTTCTAAATTACCAGTCTCTTTACGATACTGTGTTTAATGTCATTCTGCGCTACAAGAATATGCACTTCACCCATTTTTCTCTCTCTTTCCTCACATCGATTACCATGTCATAGAACTCAGGTGTGTGTGTGTGTGCGCGAGAGAGAGAGAAAGAGAGAGAGAGAGATTTTGTTATCCCTGAGGTAGTACTCTTTATTGTTGAGGAAAGCAGTGGTGTGAGGAGTTCCAGCAGTCTTGACACTACTCTCTCCATTACCTGACACATCGTGTATCTCAGCGACACTGACCAGTCGTTAACTGCTACCTGTCTCCTTTTTGTTTTTTAAACACCGAAACTATATTTGCTGTCTTCCATACCTCTGACAAATGCCTCGTTCCTATTGACTTCCATTGATTTTAGGAAGCAATATACACTTACGCTCCCCCTCCCTCAAACCCTGTCATGAGACACCTATTCCACATTGCTCTTTGAGGTATTATGTTCCCTCAACAGTTTCTTTAGCTCTTCCTCTGCTCCTCACCTTTTGACAGTACATAAGTCTCCATACTGCTGTTTCAACTTCACATTGTTCCAGACTATGGAGCAAAACTCTTCTCCACAGGCTGAGGGACTGACCACCTTACAACTACGTCTTCAACAGTGATGGACTGATTACATCGTCTTCACATCTCTATTGCTTCTGCTAATTCGACTGAAGCCTACTGCGTAGGCGAAAAGTTTCGGAATAAAGATAATTAACTGTTGCACATATGTCTCACTTATCACCCTCCTCTGGTGTGTACATGATGACCTCTGTGATGTACATTCTCTCTCTCTCTCTCTCTCTCTCTCTCTCTCTCTCTCGATGACCCAAGTGGAAATAAGTCACTTTGTCTGACTTTTTTGGAGGGCTATCCTAAGTAATTTACACATATGTTGCAGTATGTGATAACTGTACTCATGTGTGTACTGTACCTAAATAAGAGATACTTAACTGAGAAGTCAGTGCCGGGTCAGCCGGGCTGTGGCTCGTACGTTGGACTGCGTGCGGCCAGCAGTAACAGCCTAGTTGATCAGGCCCTGGTCCATCGGGAGGCCCGGTCATGGACCGGGCCGCGGGGGCGTTGATCCCTGGAATAACCTACAGGTAACCTCCAGGTAACATTTCGAAAATTTAACTGAGCAAACGTTTCGCCAGCCACTCGCTTTTTCAGCCCAATACAGTGAAGAACGGTGGATGATGATGATGATGATGATGATGATGATGATGATGATGATGATGATGATGATGATGATGATGATGATGATGATGATGATGATGATGATGATGATGAGGAGGAGGAGGAGGAGGCTGAGAGACTGATTACCTTATTCTCTCCCTCATCTTCCACAGTTCTTCACTGTATTGGACTGAAGAAGCCATTGGCTGGCGAAACGTTTCCTCAGATAAGATTCCCAAATACTGCATAAGTGTTTCATTCCTCTACTTATCGGTTGTCTAAACCATTTACATGACTTACTTAACTTACTCTTTGACTCGGGTCATGTTGTTGTCAGAGAAAACTTTGTAAATTCTTTGTCTCAGACCACACGGGTTTCCTCAGTTTACCTTATTTGTTCCACTCCCTCGATTTCAGTCTTTTTCTTCTACATCTGGACTTCTGTTCTCTCATCGTTCTTCTGATGTTGCTGTGTCCAAGTTCCTTTTTTCTTCGTACTTGGAGTTTGTTGTTGCCGTCGCCAAGTCAACAAAAGGACCCCAAATGGAAACAAGTCACTTTAGCGCTTTTTTTTTGGGGGGGGGGGAGGTGGGGGGGTTATTCTAGGTAATTTACACTATGTATGATAACTATACTTACGTATACCTGGGCCTTAATAAACTTACTTAATTACTTATCACCTGGCTTGTCTTCTTAAACTTGTGGGTTCTTTCTCGAAGTGTTCTGCTTCTTTGTTTTTGTCTGTCCTGTTTTCTGTAACTTACCTCTGCTGTTTGTACTCATCTGATTGTGTTCAGTTATATGTGGTTGTAAGGTTCGAGTCTCAGCTCCTGGCCCCGCCACTGCTAGCCGCAACTGGGAACTCTTCTCTCCTGACTTCATGCCTAGTCACCAAACTGTGTATGGATTTCGTCTCTACCGCTTTGCCGTCAGGGTCGTCCCACTTGCCGATCACTCTCAGGCTGAAGAAATATTTCCTAACATCCCCATTACTCATCTAGGTGTTTTTTAACTTTCATCTGTGTCTCCGTGTGCTTATTTCCCCGTCTGTCGAGCTGTATGTATGTGTGTGTGTGTGTGTGTGTGTGTACTCACCTAGTTGAGGTTGCGGGGGTCGAGTCCGAGCTCCTGGCCCCGCCTCTTCACTGATCGCTACTAGGTCACTCTCCCTGTGTGTGTGTGTGTGTGTGTGTGTGTGTGTGTGTGTGTGTGTGTGTGTGTGTGTGTGTGTTACAACACGCACACAGTGTATGCACGACAACAAATTTCATTAGGATAAAATTTTCCCAGAGATTAAAAAAAGGGGGAAGGGGAGATTGTGGGGAAGAGTGAGGGGAAAAGGTGGGAGGGGGAGTTTGGGACTATTGGGGGGGGAGGAGAGGGGAGGGAGGGGAAGGATGTTTATATATGAACGAATGTACATGTATATACATCCAATGAAACAGCAGGTTAGGGAAGTCCTGGGGAGGAGTTAACTCCTTCCCCCTCCCTTATCTTCCTCCCTCCCTTGAAGGAGGAGGGGGAGGGGAGGATAAAGGGATAACAGTAGTAGAAGTAACAGGGACATGATAACAGGTTCAGACGACACGCGTAAAGATTACTCTCATGAACCCCCACTCCGCCGCCCCACTCCGCCGCCCCACTCCCTACCCCGCCTCACCACTTCCCCCTCCCCTGCACACTATTCCCCACCCCGTCTCCCCACCATATAACCCCCATCCTTTATAATCCTTTCCTCCCCTATCACTGCCCCTCCCCCTTCACTGTTCTCCAGTTCACTGCCCATGCCCTACACAGCCCCTTCACTACACTGCCCCTCCTCCTTCACCTCCCCTCCCCTCTCCTTCCCTCCCCACTGAGCACCAAAATGCTCCTCTGGAAGAGCTACACGCAGTTCCTGGTGATAAAACGGGAGTCCAGCGTCCATAAAGGAGCAGGAATGACCGAGTGTAAGATTGCATGTCGGCCGTGGGGGAGGGGGGAGAATAGAGGGAAGAGTGGAGAAAGAGAGGGGAAAAGGAGAGAGGGAGAGAGAGGGGAGAGGAAGAGGAGGAGAGAGGGGAGGGAAAGGAGGGAGGAGAGGGGAGGGGGAGGAAGAGAGGAGAGAGGAGGGAAGGAAGAGAGAGGAGGGGAGGAATAGAAGGGAGGGCGAGGAATAGAGGGGAAGGGAAGGAAGACAGGGAAGGTGGAAGGAAGAGAGGTGGTAGAAAGGAGAGGGGAGAGGGGTAGTAAGAGGAGTGAATGATGGGTGAATGTGCGAGGCAGAAGGGAGGGGAAGGGGACGTGGAGGAGAGAAGGTAAAGGGGGAAAGAGGGAAAAGAGGAGAAGGGTGGGTGGTGGTGCAGTAACACAGACAACTTTGTCAGAGAGGCACAGATAGGCACAGAAAGGTAGAGAGAGGCACATAAAGGTATAAAGAGGCACAGAGAGACACAGAAAGGTACAGAGGCACAGAAAGGTAGAGAGGCACAGAAAGGTATAAAGAGACACAGAAAGGTACAGAGGCACAGAAAGGTACAGAAAGGTACAAAGAGGCACAGAGATGGACAGAAAGATACAGAGAGGCACAAAAAGGTACATAGAGGCACAGAATGGTACAGGGAGGCACAGAAAGGTACAGAGAGGCACAGAAAGGTACAGGGAGGCACAAAAAGGTACAGAGAGGCACAGATAGGTACAGGGAGGCACAGAAAGGTACAGGGAGGCACAGAAAGGTACGGAGAGGCACAGAAAGGTACAGAGAGGCAAAGAAAGGTACAGGGAGGCACAGAAAGGTACAGAGGCACAGAAAGGTACAGGTAGGCACAGAAAGGCACAGAGAGGTACAGAAAGGTACAGAGAGGCACAGAAAGGTACAGGGAGGCACAGAAAGGTACAGAGGCACAGAAAGGTACAGGGAGGCACAAAAAGGTAGAGGCACAGATAGGTACAGTGAGGCATAGAGAGGAAGCCTAGGCTGTGATACATAGACACAACATCTTGTAAATGTCAGGGAGAGAGAGAGAGAGAGAGAGAGAGAGAGAGAGAGAGAGAGAGAGAGAGAGAGAGAGAGAGAGAGAGAGAAAATTGGATTCTACTCGGATCCCAGTGACTGCGTAAATGAGGGAGCTGACCTTCAAGAAGCTTACAGATACAAATTATTATTCTCTCTCTCTCTCTCTCTCTCTCTCTCTCTCTCTCTCTCGCTCCTGTCTTCAAGCAGCTGTGAGCACAGAACACTACGGTGAACGTAAGAGCACAACTTCAGGAGCCATCTCTTGCCTCCAAGGTCCTCCTACTCCAACCTCTCATTTTCCTGGCCTAGTCTGCATTCACTTAATTGTCTTTTCTTAAATGATAGGTCGTCAGGCAATATTATTTCCAGGCCTTTTACTAGAGGGGGGAAATTAAAGAACAAGGAACGTACGAGGTAAGAGGACCTGGCACGAAAACGCACGTCACGGGACGAGTCCTGTCCTTATCCACGAACGAGGGATGAAGTACAAGATTATCTACATACACTTGTATAAATAAAGATTATTATTATTATTATTATTATTATTATTAGTAGTAGTAGTAGTAGTAGTAGTAACTATCGGAAGCACTGTAGGATAACACGGATGAGAGGGCAAGTCATTTAAAACTGGATAATATTCACATATCAAAGCAGAAAAAAAATATACCGAGAGAGAGAGAGAGAGAGAGAGAGAGAGAGAGAGAGAGAGAGAGAGAGAGAGAGAGAGAAATACAAAGGAAAATTGACGTAGAAAGTAAAACAACATCCTGACAGGCAAACACAAAGAAAGCTACGCTGTAGAAAGTAAACAATCTCCCGAGGGATGTAAACACAAAGAAAGTTATGTGGTCTGGCAGCATATGTCCGGTTTTCTTTTTTTTTCCAAGAGAACAGAAGCACAGCTTGTGAACCCAGAGCCAGACTCTACAACACATGGAAACATATAAATTTCTAAACGTTAGACCCGTGTCACTGACCGTCCCTGTTGCTCAGGTGGTGGATGGATATATATATATATATATATATATATATATATATATATATATATATATAATATATATATATAATATATATATATATAAAATAATATATATATATATATATATATATATATATATATATATATATATATATATATATATATATATATATATATATATAATAATATAAAAATAGTAATTATAATAATCTGTATTTGTACAAGTACATGATACAACTTATACATACCATAGCCGACATCAGTGACACACTATATAGAGAGCTCCTTGTTATACAGAGAGCATTTCGGGCAAATTTTGTCCCCAGGATGCGACCCAAGCCAGTCAGCCAACACTCAGGTACCTATTTACTGCTAGGTGAACAGGGACAGCAGGTGTCTTACAGAAATACGCCCTAATATTTCCACTCATACAGGAGATCGAACCACGGACCGCAATGTGTGAGTTGAGTGCGCTGTCAACCGAGCTCCGGGTGAAAAAGATAAGTATGTTTCCTTGCACCTGTTGCCTCTGTTAACACAGCAGTACCGTTGGTTACTGGGGCCCGTTGATGTGTGTTTCTGTACCGTTGGTTACTGGGGCCCGTTGATGTGTGTTCCTGTACCGTTCTATACTGGGGCCCGTTATGGTGTTCCTGTACCGTTAGTTACTGGGGCCCGTTGACGGTGTTTCTGTACCGTTGGTTACTCGAGCCCGTTGACGGTGTTTCTGTACCGTTGGTTACTCGGGCCCGTTGACGGTGTTTCTGTACCGTTAGTTACTGGGGCCCGTTGACGGTGTTTCTGTACCGTTAGTTACCGGGGCCCGTTGACGGTGTTTCTGTACCGTTGGTTACTCGAGCCCGTTGACGGTGTTCCTGTACCGTTAGTTACTGGGGCCCGTTGACGGTGTTTCTGTACCGTTAGTTACCGGGGCCCGTTGACGGTGTTTCTGTACCGTTGGTTACTCGGGCCCGTTGACGGTGTTTCTGTACCGTTGGTTACTCGGGCCCGTTGACGGTGTTTCTGTACCGTTAGTTACTGGGGCCCTTTGATGTGTGTTTCTGTACCGTTCTATACTGGGGCCCGTTATGGTGTTTCTGTACCGTTAGTTACTGGGGCCCGTTGACGGTGTTTCTGTACCGTTGGTTACTCGGGCCCGTTGACGGCGTTTCTGTACCGTTGGTTACTCGGGCCCGTTGACGGCGTTTCTGTACCGTTGGTTACTCGGGCCCGTTGACGGTGTTTCTGTACCGTTGGTTACTCGGGCCCGTTGACGGTGTTTCTGTACCGTTGGTTACTCGGGCCCGTTGACGGTGTTTCTGTACCGCTGGTTACTGGGGCCCGTTGACGGTGCTTCTGTACCGTTGGTTACTGGGGCCCGTTGACGGTGCTTCTGTACCGTTGGTTACTGAGTCCCGTTGACAGTTTCTGAACCGTTGGATACTCCGGCAGGGTGCTGGAAGTAAGGGCAGGGTGATGGAAGGGAGGGCAGGGTGAGGGGTCGAGCAGTCACTAGGGAAATCTTGCCCCAGCGGGTCTTGCATCTCTCTGGCCACAATTTGCATCACCGATGACTTTGCCAGCAGCCAATACCACCACTTTTATTATTTATAAAAATAGTTTTACCATATATATATATATATATATATATATATATATATATATATATATTTTTATTATTATTATCACACTGGCCGAGACCCACCAAGGCAGGGTGGCCCGAAAAAGAAAAACTGTCACCATCATTCACTCCATCACTGTCTTGCCAGAAGGGTGCTTTACACTACAGTTTTTAAACTACAACATTAACACCCCTCCTTCAGAGTGCAGGCACTGTACTTCCCATCTCCAGGACTCAAGTCCGGCCTGCCGGTTTCCCTGAACCCCTTCATAATGTTACTTTGCTCACACTCCAACAGCACGTCAAGTATTAAAAACCATTTGTCTCCATTCACTCCTATCAAACACGCTCACGCATGCCTGCTGGAAGTCCAAGCCCCTCGCACACAAAACCTCATTTACCCCCTCCTCCAACCTTTCCTAGGCCGACCCCTACCCCGCCTTCCTTCCACTACAGACTGATACACTCTTGAAGTCACTCTGTTTCGCTCCATTCTCTCTACATGTCCGAACCACCTCAACAACCCTTCCTCAGCACTGTGGACAACAGTTTTGGTAATCCCGCACCTCCTCCTAACTTCCAAACTACGAATTCTCTGCATTATATTCACACCACACATTGCCCTCAGACATGACATCTCCACTGCCTCCAGCCTTCTCCTCGCTGCAACATTCATCACCCATGCTTCACACCCATATAAGAGCGTTGGTAAAACTATACTCTCATACATTCCCCTCTTTGCCTCCAAGGACAAAGTTCTTTGTCTCCACAGACTCCTAAGTGCACCACTCACCCTTTTCCCTTCATCAATTTTATGATTCACCTCATCTTTCATAGGCCCATCCGCTGACACGTCCACTCCCAAATATCTGAATACATTCACCTCCTCCATACTCTCTCCCTCCAATCTGATATCCAATCTTTCATCACCTAATCTTTTTATCCTCATAACCTTACTCTTTCCTGTATTCACTTTTAATTTTCTTCTTTTGCACACCCTACCAAATTCATCCACCAATCTCTGCAACTTCTCTTCCGAATCTCTCAAGAGCACAGTGTCATCAGCAAAGAGCAACTGTGACAACTCCCATTTTATGTGTGTTCTTTATCTTTTAACTCCACACCTCTTGCCAAGACCCTCGCATTTACTTCTCTTACAACCCCATTTATAAATATATTAAACATCCACGGTGACATCACACATCCTTGTCTAAGGCCTACTTTTACTGGGAAATAATTTTCCTCTTTCCTACATACTCTAACTTGAGCCTCACTATCCTCGTAAAAAACTCTTCACTGCTTTCAGTAACCTACCTCCTACACCATACACCTGCAACATCTGCCACATTGCCCCCCTATCCACCCTGTCATACGCCTTTTCCAAATCCATAAATGCCACAAAGACCTCTTTAGCCTTATCTAAATACTGTTCACTTATATGTTTCACTGTAAACACCTGGTCCACACACCCCCTACCTTTCCTAAAGCCTCCTTGTTCATCTGCTATCCTATTCTCCGTCTTACTCTTAATTCTTTCAATAACAACTCTACCATACATTTTACCAGGTATACTCAACAGACTTATCCCCCTATAATTTTTGCACTCTCTTTTGTCCCCTTTGCCTTTATACAAAGGAACTATGCATGCTCTCCCGAAGGTTAAATGAAACAAATAAATACATCGAATTAAAATAAGTATTTTTGTTTCATTTAGAAAAATTGGAGGAAGAGTTCTTCCTCGCTTGAGCCTGACTTGTTAATGATCCATGTCCGGGCGAAACGTCTCGTTACTTCTACTCTTTTAACCACTAATTATTTGCGTATTACCACAAGAATATTACCACGAGAATATTACCACGAGAATATTACCACGAGAATATTACCACGACATCACCACAACATCACAACGAGAACATCACCACGACATCACTACTAGAACATCACATCACCACGAGAACATCACATCACCACTAGAGCATCACATCACTACGAGAACGTCACGACATCACCACGAGAACATCACGAGAACGTCACGACAACACCACGAGAACGTCACATCACCACTAGAATATCACATCACCACGAGAACATCACATCACCACTAGAACATCACATCAACACGAGAACATCACATCACCACTAGAACATCACATCACCACGAGAACATCACATCACCACGAGAACATCACATCACGAGAACATCACATCACCACGAGAACATCACATCACGAGAACATCACATCACCACGAGAACATCACATCATCACGAGAACATCACATCACCACGAGAACATCACATCACCACTAGAACATCACATCACAACTAGAACATCACATCACGAGAACATCACATCACCACGAGAACATCACATCACCACGAGAACATCACATCACGAGAACATCACATCACCACGAGAACATCACATCACCACGAGAACTTCACATCACGAGAACATCACATCACCACGAGAACATCACATCACCACGAGAACATCACATCACGAGAACATCACCACTAGACCACATCACGAGAACTTCACATCACCACGAGAACATCACATCACGAGAACATCACATCACCACGAGCACATCACATCACCACGAGAACATCACGAGAACATCACATCACCACGAGAACATCACATCACCACAAGAACATCCCATCACCACGAGATCACATCACCACGAGAATATCACATCACGAGAACATCACACCACGAGAACATCACATCACCACGAGAACATCACATCACCACGAGAACACTACTAGAACACATCACCACGAGAACACTACTAGAACACATCACGAGAACTTCACATCACGAGAACATCACATCACCACGAGAACATCAAATCACTAGAACATCACAATACCACGAGATCATATCACCACAAGAACTTCACATCACGAGAACACATCACCACGAGAACATCACTAGAACATCACATCAACACGAGAACATCACATCACCACGAGAACATCATATCACCACGAGAACTTCACATCACGAGAACACATCACCACGAGAACATCACTAGAACATCACATCAACACGAGAACATCACATCACCACGAGAACTTCACATCACGAGAACACCACATCACCACGAGAACATCACATCACCACGAGAACTTCACATCACGAGAACATCACATCACTAGAACATCACATCACCACGAGAACATCACATCACCACGAGAACATCACATCAACACGAGAACATCACATCACCACGAGAACATCACATCACCACGAGAACATCACATCAACACGAGAACATCACATCACCACGAGAACATCACATCACCACGAGAACATTACCTCGGTAATAACTCGACAATATAAACACATCTTTTATCTAAAAAATCTAAATAATAAAATAAGAACAAATATTGTTACAATCAGTAATTACAGAAGACTATCAACAAGTTTTGGTAAAGTGAACAACAGTCGCAACTCAACACCGGCGCAGTTCTTGTTGCTGGTTCTGCACTGTTGCAAATAATTTAAGAATATTGGCTAAACTGCATGTTGCTCATCACCACAGCTGTGCCGTTACTGCATATTCCATGACATCATCTATCTGCACCGTGGAATGGACAGTTATTTCCTGGGTAGATTGTTATTTAAGGAGATATTGGTAAAAAAAATATTAGTAGCTTTAATTTGGCTGTAATGGCGGGTCAGGGATGGTCAATACTTTTCAAATATTGAGAGAATATCAGTCATACCGATCATAAAAAGCTAAAAAATATAGCTCCATTTTCTGCTATAACTGTTCTAGTTACGTTACTTTATGTTACGTTATATTGCGTTACGTTAGATTACGTTAGATTTCGCTAGTTAGTTTTTTCACTTCAAATTATACAGCAGAAACATCCTGCCATTTCCCTTCCAGGACTTAAGTCCGGCTAACCAATTTCCCCCGAATCCCATCGTATATGTTACTTTCCTCACACTCCAACAGCGCGTCAAATCCCCGATCTAATTCGCACGCCAAGTATATTCACAGGCTTGTGAGTATACCTGGAAAGCCGGACAAATATAAGTCTACATGTGATGAATGGTTTGAAAAACCGACAAGTTGTAGAATTAAGACACTTATGCAACATATGGGAATCTTTATTCAGGAAACGTTTCGCCACACAGTGGCTTCATCAGTCCAATACAAAGTAGAAAGGCATAAGGAGAGGAGGAGTTTCAGGTAATCAGTCCCTCAGCCTGGAGTCGATGTGTTCAGTCCATCAGATGATGATGATGATGATGATGATGATGATGATGATGATGATGATGATGATGATGATGATGATGATGATGATGATGATGATGATGATGATGATGATGATGATGATGATGATATAAATTATTAATTTATTATATTTTTATTATTATCAGATGCAAAAGAAAGGTGGAAGTGTACAAAGAACAAAGAAACTAAGCGAAGCTGAAGGGTGAATAAAGGGAGGATGAAGGGAGGTTATAGGGATATGAAGTCACTAGCATCCCCCAGGGAGATACAGCATCCCCCAGGGAGATACAGCATCACCAAGGGACATACATCACTGAACTCTTCCTCTTTCTTCCTCACGAACACATATTTGCCTCCTTCACCTCCCCCACCTCAAACCCCCCTTCCTTCCCCATCTCCAATCCCCTTCCTTCCCCATCTCCAACCCCTCATTCTTCCCCATCTCCAACCCCCCCCACTATTCCCCATCTCCAATCCCCCATTCCTTCCCCATCTCCAACCTTCCCATTCCAACCTCTCCATTTTTTCCCCATCTCCAACCCCCCTCATTCCTTCCCCATCTCCACTCCCCCTTCCTCCATTCCCTCCATCTCCAACCCTCTCATTCCTTGCCAACTCCAACTCCATATCCCCTTACCAATCCCATTTTCCTTCTCTCTTATCCTACATGGGAAAGGTAATGGGAAGCGAAAGGGGAAAGGGAGGTGTGTGTGAGAGAGAGAGAGAGAGAGAGAGAGAGAGAGAGAGAGAGAGAGAGAGAGAGAGAGAGAGAGAGAGAGAGAGAGAGAGAGAGAGAGAGAGAGAGAGAGAAAGTGTAAAAGCAACGAAAGTAAAATGTAAGCCAGAAAGTCAGGTGAGTGGCACCAAGGTAATATGCCTTGTACCTGTCAAAGAGGCAAGATGGACCTGTCACATACCTGTCTTCACTACACTCTCCGCTTCCTCACAACACTTCTCTCGCTATCCCATTTTCACTCTCTTATGGCGGTATGTTCACTCACAGGATGAGTGGCACTACCCAATAAACTCTACCAACGGGGCAGTCCTCTCTCTCTCTCTCTCTCTCTCTCTCTCTCTCTCTCTCTCTCTCAGTGTATATTCACACAATTTAAATTTTATATGTACTGTATATATGCCATGACATCGTAGAAACAAGCTAAATTCGAACGAGCATTGCATCTCGACCAGCAGAAGGATTCGAACCCACGGCACTCACACCTCGTCTGGTCCAGTATATAAGAGTACGAGGCACTAATCAGGCCGTTCACACGGCCTTCTCAAGTTTCTGGGTTGTAAACAGGCTAATATTCCAGCGAGGCAGCTGTAGGACCTGTGTCTACAGTGTTAACAATCTGTTGGGTCAGATACCTTGTTGGTAGCTGCAAGAGAGCTCAGCTGTGGGAGGTCAAGTGTGGACTCCTCCCATGGGAATGGCTTTCTAAAAGAAGAAGAGAGTGAGAGGGAATAAGTCAGTAGGGACCAGGATGGTGCAGACAGAGGTTGTTGTGGCTGGTGTTTGCTCCACTGAAGTTGAACTCTGGTCAGCTCTGGTAAACACGAACGAGTAGATGTCCAGGTATCACCTTTTACCAATTCCTTCCTCCCCATAGCAATATACCCCAGAGGTTTGGCATCATGGTAGTGTCATGGTATATGAGTATACTGAAGCTACTGAAGCAGATTGTAATTATAAAGTGCTCTCGCCCCTTATCATTATTCAGTAAAATTACTGTAATCTTACCCATTCAGATTTACCCCTATTCACCATTTTTTTTTACAAAATTATTGTGTATTATATCTACCTTATATACTCAATCAGTACCTAATGAATGGTAATTAAGTACCAATGTTGACTGGTTGGTAGTGCAGATATCTCAACTAACCAGTCTAGTTACTCGTAAAACTTTGCATAACTTTGGTTGCACGTTCAGTGATTTTTCAATGAGTTCAGTGCTTTTTTGTAAAGTTTCAATATTTCTGACAAATTCTTGAAGTCATTTTCATGGTACATCTGATGAGTAAACAATAATCTGTCCAGGTGTATGAAATGAATCTTCATATCTTCTCCAAAGTCTTCCTTCTTGTAGGTATAAGAATGAATACAAGAATACCTAGAATGACTCTTGAATTCCACCTCACATTGCTGATGTTTGGAATATTCTGAAAGTTAATCAAAGGGAAGTGAACTCCTTCTTCAAAGACTCTAAACACTCATGTTCGATGGTACAAAAACTTCATATCATCTCTCCATCCTGCTTTATGGAGGATCTTTTCTGTTCCATTAACAAACTGTGCCTTTAGTTCCTCATAATTCTTCACCAGTTGGGATACAAATGGATATTCGATGTTTGGAGAACTGGTTTTAGCACCAAAATTTTCATCCATTACCAAACAGAGAATCCTGTCCAGAACATGATGCTGACAACTGATAAATTGTGGTTTGCTAATCCCCTTCTCTGAGAAAATTCGCTGCAGTTTGACAAC
>NC_091308.1:31316046-31341046 GCF_038502225.1 Cherax quadricarinatus
GTGCGCCGTAATATCCTGAGTGACAGTCAACTAGTTTTAAGCAAACAGTGTGCTGTGTCAGAAGAAGGGAGAAGGGGGGAAAGGGGAGGGAAAAGAACGGGGCACGTGAAGGAAAATAGAGAAGCAAAGGAAAGAGGGGAGAGAAACAAGAACACATACCTCACCGGCAGTATGTGGCAAAGCCTACAGATCAGCCCTGGTATGGCTTTCGTTGTAGAGAGGCTGCTACTGCTAAGTACAAGACTTGGATAAGGTATAAGAGACATCCTTACAAGCTTACCTGCACAGGCAAGCTTGTAAGCAAATAGGAGAAGTCCAAAAGTGAGCCATTTCTAAATGGTAGGCTGACACAAAGAGAAAGCTGACATCAGGTAGAGTGGGTTCTAAAACATGATGATCCTGTCAAGGACCGACAAGGTTATTCACCTGATGAAATTATTCCACCACTTTGCAGCCAAGACGCAAATTCCTGATCCAGCAAGATCAGTATCAAAGTTGTCAGTGGTGATAATAAGGCAGGAGGAGAAGTATATTCTTAAATCGCTGATCTGTTGTTAAACCTCTCCACTAAGCAGCACCAGTCACTGGATGAATCCAAAGTCAGCTGTGTGGTAGCACTGGACATTGCTGGTGCTTTCGACTGAGTATAGTACCAGAGACTCTTGGCAAAACTGTAAGCACTGGGGATTGCAGGCTCTACACTATGTCTCCTCAGTGATTCCCTTCAAGGTAGATCTCTAAGTGTAGTTCTCAATGGAACAGAGTCAGCAAGACATCCTGCTGATGAAAGTGTTCCACGGGGAAGTGTTCTTGAGCCATTGTTATGGAATGTCTACTTCTATGACCTCCTTCATTTCATCCCAGAATCCCATGCATGAGCAAACGATTGTACTCTGACATTTACTTATCCAAGAGAAGAAATGCCAGCTGCTCTAAGTTACATCAATCACCAACTCACAGGTAAATCAGCCTGGGGTAAGCGATGGCAGGTAACATTTGCTCCTGAGAAAACACAAATGATGAAGGTCTCTAGGCATTATGAAGCTAGAGCAGTGGTAAGAATGAATGGAAGAGTGTTGGTACCCGGGGACGAAGTTAATAGTCTTGTAGTGAAATTTTACTCCAGACTGACCATGAAGAACCACGTTGTAAATCTTGCAAATAAGGCAGCAAGGAAGCTTACAGCACTTCGACGTATCTTGCACCTGCTCGACAGTAGAGGTTGCAAGATTCTGTACGAAGCACAAGTATGCTCACACCTTGAATATGCTCCAGTTTCTAGGACTGCCTGCCCTCCGCCTCATCTGCGACTTCTTGACAGAATAGAGAACAGAGCAAGACGGCGGATCTCTCGCCTGGACCCAGCCTGGATGAATCTGTCATTTCAGCAGAGCCTTCAACACAGAAGGGATGTGGGTGGCTTTCCTGTTATATATAAGGCCAATATTGTTAAAGTTCCACACTTGGCTCCACTCTGAGGGCAGCGAGAAGTGAGCTTCTACACAACAAGACGGGCAGAAAGCAGCAACGTCAGTGTGGCTATACTCGAGTCTGGAACATATTAGTACAGTATAATATCAACGAAATAGAGTCAGTTAAACAATTAAATCGCTGGTCCACAGATGGCTCCAACTCCATCCTGTCTCATATCTGTATATTTCACAACAATAAAAATGCTTTCAAATGAGATGATGTAGTTAACAGGTCTTTGATTGTAAATAAAGTTAGGAATCCTTATCCTAACTTTGTAAAACCTTGAGTAAGAGAGTGAGAGAGAGAGAGAGAGAGAGCGAGAGTGAGTAGGGTTCAAACTCTGGTGGTCTGATCTAAGATCAACAAGATAATGCAATTTATTTTCTAAAATAGTAATGCAAGTCTCAGATCTATGATTATTATTATTTTTATTATTAACACATAGGCAGTTTCCCACCAAGGAAGGGTGGTCCGAAAATGAAACTTTCAATATCATTCACACCATCACTGTCTTGCCAGAGGCATTCCTACACAACAGTTATAAAACTGCAACATTAACCCCCCTCCTTCAGTGTGCAGGCACTGTACTTCCCATCTCCAGGACTTAAGTCCGGCCTGCCGGTTTCCCTGAATCCCTTCATAAATATTACCCTGATCACACTCCAACAGAACGTCAAGTTCTAAAAACCATTTGTCTCCATTAGCCCCTATTTAACACGCTCACGCGTGCTTGCTGGAAATCAAAGCCCCTCGCACACAAAACCTCCTTTACCCCCTCCCTCCAACCTTTCCTAGGCCGACTTCTATCCCACCTTCCGTCTACTATAGATTTATACACTCTTGAAGTCATTCTATGTAGTTCCATCCTCTCCACATGTTCGAACCGCCTCAACAACCCCTCACCACCCCTCTAGATAATAGTTTTGGTAATCCCGCATCCTCCTAATTTCCAAACTATGAATTGTCTACATTATATTCACACCACACATTGCCCTCAGACACGACATCTCCACTGCCTCCAGCTTTCTCCCTTCAACCTTACCTATCCTTCTTTCTCCCCCCTCCCGGCTTCCCGAACTTCGGGTGAAAGCATCGCAGTCCTAGGACCGATGCTGTTTCTCGTATATGTGAATGACATGACGGAAAGGATAGATTCAGAGGTGTTCCTGTTTGCAGACGACGTGAAGCTAATGAAGAGATTCAAACAGATGAGGATCAGGTAGGGCTACAAAGGGATCTCGACAGGCTGCAAGCCTGGGCCAGCAACTAGTTCCTGGAGTTTAAACCCACCGAGTGCAAAGTCATGAAGATTGTGGAAGGGCAAAGAAAACCTCAGACAGAGTACAGGCTAGGGAAGGGGGGTGAAGGCTGCAAACCTCACTCAAGGAAAAGGATCTTGGGGTGAGTATAATACTGAGCACATCTCTTAAGGCGCACATCAACCAAGTAACTGCTGCAGGATATGGGTGCCTGGCAAACCTAAGAATAGCGTTTCCATACCTGATTAAGGTTTGGACATTGTGTACGTCAGGCCCATATTGGAGTATGCAGCACCGGTATGTAATCCACACCTGGTCAAGCACGTCAAGAAATTTGAAAAAGTGCAAAAGTTTGCAACAAGACTAGTCCTGGAGATAAAGGGCATGTTCTACGAGGAGAGGCTAAGTGAAATAAACCTGACGACAGTGGAGGACAGGAGGGATAGAGGGGAAATAATAATGACATATAAAATACTAAGAGGAATTGACAAGGTGGATAGGGACAGGATATTTGATAGATGGGACACAGCAACAAGGGGTCACAACTGGAAGACGAAAATTCAGATGGGCCACAGGGATGTTAGGAAGTATTTCTTCAGTCATAGAATTGTCAGGAAGTGGAACAACATGGAGAGTGATGTAGTGTAGGCAGAATCCAAACACAGGTTTAAGAAGAGGTGTGATAAAGCTCATGGAGCAGGGAGAGAGTGGACCTGTGACTAGCGAAGAGGCGGGGTCAGGAGCTGTAGCTCGATCCCTGCAGCCACAAATAGGTGAGTACCCCCCAACACACACACACGCACGCACGCACGCACACACACACACACACACACACACACACACACACACACACACACACACACACGCACGTACACACGCACGCACACACACGCACGCACACACACACACACACACACACACACAAAGCACACACGCACACGCACACACACACAGGGGCCAGAAGCTGAGTCTCGACCCCTGCAACCACAATTAGGTGAGTACAGGATCAGGCAGGAGTACAAAGAGACCTGGACAGGCTACAAACCTGTTCCAACAACTGGCTCCTCGAATCTAACCCCGCCAAATCCAAAGTCATGAAGATCGGGGAAGGGTAAAGAATACCGCGGACAGAGTATAGTCTAGGCGGCCAAAGACTGCAAACCTCACCCAAGGAAAAAGATCTTGGGGTGAGTATAATACCGAGCACATCTCCTGAGGTGCACATCAATCAGATAACTGTTGCAGCATATGGACGCCTGGCAAACCTAAGGATAACGTTCCGATACCTCAGTAAGGAATCGTTCAAGACTCTGTACACCATACACCAGCACCAGCACCAGTTTGTGTCCTACAAAGAAAGGTTGAGGGAAATTGGCCTGACGACACTTGAGGACAGGAGGGTCAGGGGAGACATGATAACGAGTTATAAAATACTGCGCGAAATAGACAAGGTGGACAAAGACAGGATGTTCCAGAGATGGGACACAAACAAGGGGTCACAATTGGAAGTTGAAGACTCAGATGAGTCAAAGGCATGTTAGGAAGTATTTCTTCAGTCATAGAGTTGTCAGGAAGTGGAATAGCCTAGAAAGTGACGTAGTGGAGGCAGGAACCATACATAGTTTTAAGATGAGGTTTGATAAAGCTCATGGAGCAGGGAGAGAGAGAACCTAGTAGCAATCAGTGAAGAGGCGGAGCCAAGAGCTATGGATCGACCCCTGCAACCACAAATAGGCGAGTACAAGCACACACAAGCGCGCGCGCACACACACACACACACACACACACACACACACACACACACACACACACACACACACACACACATACACACACACACACTGAATATTTTGTTCCATAAATGTTTATGTTTTAATTACACAGTGTCATCTTAGTTTACATGTTTTATCAGGTGTCGCTTTTATCTGTAAGAGTTTCTCCCTTGCTGTCTTCTCCCTGAGGGAGAGGGGAAGTGTGATCCATCGTCTCTCCCTCCCTCCTTCCCTCCCCAACTGTTGATTACTCTCCTTCTCTCCTCGCCCTCACCACTCTCCTCATCCATCATAGTTCCCGCACCTTCATCCACTCTCTCTCTCTCTCTCTCTCTCTCACCGTCTCTCTCAAACTTCATGATCTTATGAATATTTATCACATTGTATATGATATGTACGCTGCAGATTGCGAGAGAGAGAGAGAGAGAGAGAGAGAGAGAGAGAGAGAGAGAGAGAGATAAAAGTCAAGCACAAGTGCTGTAAACAAATAAATCAATACAAGTAAATACAGTAATTTAGACTTAACAATCTTTGATTCTAGCCTAAGTAAGTTGAACCTAATCTCCCTTTTCCCAATCCCAATTTCCAATCCTCATTTCCCCTATTCCTCATTCCACCCCTCCCAATCCCCCCCCTTTACCTTTCTATCTCCCTTAACCCTCAACTCTACCTCAATTTTCTGGATTCTTTCAATATTCTCTCTATTCCTCACTCTTCCCTTTCTGTTTCCTCAGACTTACCTCCCGTTTGTCCTTTCCCCATCCTGCATCACAGTCTTCCAATTCCCCATTATTCTAACCCATTTTTTCCCTGTGTCTCTTGACTTCTCATCTTTCCCAAATCTTCTTCTCCTTTTCAGTTCCCCCTTGAAAAAAAAAACGTTTTAAAATCATGTTGGTTTAACATTTTTGTATTGTCTCTGAGAGTCTACCTGGAGGTCGTTCCTGGGGATCAACGCCCACGCGGCCCAGTCCATGGCCAGGCCTCACGGTGGATCAGGGCCTGATCAACCAGGCTATTACTGGCTGGCCGCACCCAGTCCAGCTCACGAACCACAGCCCGGCTGGTCAGGAACTGATTTGAATGTTGATCTAGTCTTCCTTAGCGTTGTGGGATGGCACTCTCACCCTTATCGCATCCGTGGTCTGGTGACCAACGCTATCGCTTCACACACACTGAGTGTTCGTGGTTCGATCCCCGGCCGGATGGAAACATTGGACGTGTTTCCTTACACCTACTGACTTCGTTCACCTAGCAAGCAAGTAGGCACCTGGGTCTTGGTCGACTGGTGTGGGTTGCATCCTGGGGGACAAAACTGAAGAACCCTAATAGAAATTTAGACAGTCCTCGATGACTCACTGCCTTTTCTGGAGTTATCTTGGGTGGCTAACCCTCCGGGGTTAAAAATCCGAAGAAAATCTTATCTCTTAGTTTCCCCACGAGACAACAGGAAAGATGGGGGCCTTCGTAGGGTCCAATACTTCTGGGACAGGAGCCCCGCTGGAGCAGGAGCCCCGTTAGAGCAGGAGCCCCGCTGGAGCAGGCACCCCGCTGGAGCAGGAGCCCCGTTAGAGCAGGAGCCCCGCTGGAGCAGGAGCCCCGTTAGAGCAGGAGCCCCGCTGGAGCAGGAGCCCTGCTAGAGCAGGAGCCCCGCTAGAGCAGGAGCCCCGTCTGGAGCAGGAGCTCCGCTGGAGCAGGAGCACCGCTAGAGCAGGAGCCCCGCTAAAGCAGGAGCCCCGCTAAAGCAGGAGCCCCGCTAGAGCAGGAGCCCCGCTAGAGCAGGAGCCCCGCTAGAAGAGGAGCCCCGCTAGAAGAGGAGACCCGCTAGAGCAAGAGCCCCGCTAGAAGAGGAGCCCTGCTGGACCAGGAGCCCTGCTAGAGCAGGAGTCCCGCTAGAGCAGGAGCCTCGCTGAAGCAGGAGCCCCGCTAGAGCAGGAGCCCCGTCTGGAGCAGGAGCTCCGCTGGAGCAGGAGCACCGCTAGAGAAGGAGCCCCGCTAAAGCAGGAGCCCTACTAGAGCAGGAGCCCCGCTAGAGCAGGAGCCCCGCTAGAGCAGGAGCCCCGCTAGAGCAGGAGCCCCGCTAGAGCAGGAGCCCCGCTAGAAGAGGAGCCCCGCTAGAGCAAGAGCCCCGCTAGAAGAGGAGCCCTGCTGGACCAGGAGTCCCGCTAGAGCAGGAGTCCCGCTAGAGCAGGAGCCCCGCTAGAGCAGGAGCCCCGCTAGAGCAGGAGCCCCGCTAGAGCAGGAGCCCCGCTAGAAGAGGAGCCCTGCTGGAGCAGGAGTCCCGCGGAGCCCCGTTAGAGCAGGAGTCCCGCTAAAGCAGGAGCCCCGTTAGAGCAGGAGCCCCGCTAGAGCAGGAGCCCCGCTAGAGCAGGAGCCCCGCTAGAGCAGGAGCCCCGCTAGAGCAGGAGCCCCGCTAGAGCAGGAGCCCTGCTGGAGCAGGAGTCCCGCGGAGCCCCGTTAGAGCAGGAGTCCCGCTAGAGCAGGAGCCCCGCTAGAGCAGGAGCCCCGCTAGAGCAGGAGTCCTCTCTCTGGGCTGGAGAAGTGTGACCTCCCTGAGGAAGAAGGTGTTAGCTGCTAGTGAAGGCAGAACTCGTGATATAACTAAGTCATACATGAATCTGATGCTGTTATTGGGTTCCATATCACTGTAAGCTATTTTAATCCATATAGTGGTCTATTACCTTATTCCTCGTAATCTCAGTCACCCTCGGTATTAATATCTCTCCCTCAGTGTTATATATCCTCTTTAGTATTAATATATCTTGCTCAGTTGTATTCTTTGCATAACTAAAATGTTAACTATCTCTGTACAAACATTATGTTATGCTAAAATAAATTATTATTATTCTTTACTAACTGACGTATTAACTATCATTTGGCTATTCCTTGACTAGTTATTGACTTTGATATAATTATAACTATAATTTTTAAATGGGGTGGACGAGTAAGCCAGCGGAAGGCCTCGGTCAGATGACCAAAATCTCCAGCCGCGGGTCATTATATGACCCACTTCAGGTAACACTTGTCCAGTTTCCTGACAAACATTACACACACACACACACACACACACACACACACACACACACACACACACACACACACACACACACACACACACACACACACACACATACTGAATTTAATTTAAAGTGGCTATATTCCATTAAGTGAGCGATTTCTAAACTTCACTACAAGGACCACCTCGTATGTCTACACATTTTCGAGAGCCAAAGAAAAAATAATTCTTATAAATATGAACAAATGAATAGAATTTAAATGAATAAATTTGGATTTTTTTTATAATCAGGATGATATGACTGAGAATAAATGAGAAATGTGACAGTTCGACCAAACAATACCTTGGGAATAAATGGTATAAAATACCGACACAATGGAAATATAATTATACTGCATTTGTGTTTATATTTCCAAACAATACCTTGTTGACACTGAGAAATGATACACGAGTAAAAACGTCAACCATAAGCCATTTCTGTGACAGTATAATTCAGTTACTGAACTTCAGATGAGAAAAGCTGGAACAAAATTAATTTGCACAAGATTGATCCCTGGGAATGATGGAACAGGTTTTTTAATTTTAAAATATTGCTGAACTGAGGTTTCTATCTTAATGAGGCTATTATTAGAATGAACTTCAATTATCAGATAAATTTATGCGATATTTGGACTTGACATAGTTCATTTTTTGAAAATGTTTGTTCACAAAGGTACGTTGTACCACAAAAACTGATACTAATCCCCAAGTAAACAGCTTCAAAATTGGAAACTGCTCAAGCTGTATAGATTTATAAAATTGGATCAGATTTCCTTCTTTCACAGCAGTCAAATGGATTTTGAATCAGCTTTATTTCATTTGTTTTTCCATCAAGATCAGAAAATCGTTTCTGAAATTGTTTTTGTAAGTCATTAATGATTTCTGTTGTAAATGAAGAAGGAAATTCTGCTTCGCTTTCATGAAAATTTTCACAATATAGGAAATAAACCCAAGTTAGAAACTTTCAACTGTCCTTCATATATCACTACTTTCGCCCTGAATATCTTGACATGCAAGAATAGATCACAAAACAAATTTGTTTCACCTTACAACTTCAGATTCAATTGATTCATATGGATTGTCACATATGCAAAAAAATTTCCAAAGCCAGTCAGCGTTTGATAAAATGTGGTTCGGGTCGATTCTTCTCTGTGAGAAAAGAATTACTTTCCTTTCTGAAATATATTTAGATGCATTACGCTTGTTATAATAAGGTTAGGTAAGTTTTCTAAGGTACTTTTGGTACAAAATTATTTTTTACATTAACATAAATGAAAAAAAAATATATCTTTAAACGTAAAAGAGAATTTTTTAGAAATGACTTAATTTTAAATGAGCTCTTACTAATGGACCAGTTTTACCTATTCAGCACGACATATATATATATATATATATATATATATATATATATATATATATATATATATATATATATATATATATATATATATATATATATATATATATATATATAATGTCGATAACTGGGGCTGTTACAGTGTCAGCCAACGATAACTGGGGCTTTTACACAGTGTCAGCCATCGATAATTGTGGTTGATACATAGCGTCAATCACTGATAATTATTTTTATCACTGTTGCCAGCTGACCGTGACAACTGACTTCTTTTAAAAGTACTCACAGCCTTTAATTATACTCTTACGCTCAATAATGATCGGCTGACAGCCTTGACAGACTGTACTAATATCACTGTAGTTGACCTGTTTTATGAACGGTGTAATGAACCAACAGTAGTCTAACTACATCTGTTAAGTGGCTAAAATATTGTCATGTCAAATTCATGCTGTTATCCTGTTAACTTCACAATGTTATCTTTCAAGCTGTTATCTTGTTACCTTTTTAGGCTCCTGTGACTTTATTTCCTCTATGCTTTTATCTTGTTACCTGTATGTTACTTCTATACTTTTACCATGTAATTTGTATGTTATTATCTTATTACATTCATGCTGTTATCTTACCTCATTCATGCTGTTATCTTACCTTTATTCTGTTATCTTATTACCTTCATGGTGTTATCTTATTAGCCTCATGCTGTTGTTACCTTGTTACCTATCCACAGTTATCTTGTTACCTACATCGATAATTATTTAAAATGTACTCGTTTACCAGGCTATTATTCTAATGTAATGACTTCCCGTGTGAGCTGACGTTATTAACTGCTTCTAGCAATTAATTAAGCTGTTACGTGCGATAATTATTAGTAATTTAAGAGTCCTTGTGTTTACAAGGCACCATTACTCAAACATAATATACATTAAAGATCTGCTGGTGATAATGTCATTAGCAGGCGCTGGTAATGGCTGCCAATTTCTAGAAGGGAGACGTAATTGGTGTGGTATTACTTAGGTTGGTTTATAGTGTGTGTTAATGGTGGGAATGGAGTGTGTGTGGGAGTGGTGAGTGTGTGGGAGTGGTGTGTGTGTGTGTGTGTGTGTGTGTGTGTGTGTGTGTGTGTGTGTGTGTGTGTGTGTGTGTGTGTGTGTGTGTGTGTGTGTGTGTGTGTGTGGGAAGAGGGAGTAGTGTTAAACTATTGCATACAGCTCCTGGACAGCCAGGCTGTGTTCCCTGCGTCGGGCTGCCTGCAAGATGCATCATCAGACTTACTGACCGAGGACCGTCAACCGGGAATCCTGGACTGTGGCCTCAGCACAGCCCCCAGCAGAACCCCAACACAGTCCCCAACACAGCCCCAACACAATCTTAACACAGCCCCAACACAGCCCTAACACAGCCCTAACACAGCCCCACACATAGCCCCAACACAGCCCCACACATAGCCCCAACACAAGCCCCAACACAACCCAAAAACACAGCCTCCAAAAAGCAAGTAGACGAAATTCTCCTGTGATCATTACCTACTGCTTATCCAGTTCTCTACTTCTCACAACCCCCCGATGTCCCCCCCCTCAACCCATCCCCGCTTCAACCTCACCATTTCCTCCACACCCCTCCCCCTCTACCACCTACCTCCACTCCGCCTAAGTTTGAATGCTTGCGTCCAAAAGGAATCTGGCAGAGTGGAGTAGCAGCACACTGCGAGTGTTTACAATTTTATTCTGTCAAAAAATAAACTTGCGACACCTTACTATAATAATAATAATAAAATAATAAAATAATAATAATAATAATAATAATAATAATAATAATAATAATGTAAACTCACTCTCGGCCAGAGGGGCTCCGACAAGGGGGCTTGGTATGGGTAATTGGGTTTCCATCTGGGATCCCCTCAGGGATGCTCCCACGGATGCTCCCAGGGATCCTCCCAGGGATCCTCCCAGGGATACTCTCCCTGTCTGGGAGAACCACTGGTGTGCCGCTATCAACGCTTCCAACACTCTTATTCCTCTTTCTTTTCTTCTTTCTTCTTCTTTTCTTTTTTTCCTTTTCTTTTTTCTCTTGTTTCTTCCATTTGTTTCTTGTTCCTCTTCTTGTTCTTATTATATTATTATTATTATTATTATTATTATTATTATTATTATTATTATTATTCATTGTTCTCTTATTGTTATTTTCTTTTATCCATCTCTCTCTCTCTCTCACGACCTCGTCTTCCCACAAACATCTTCATTACCTCTCAACTCTCTTTTTTTCTATTCTACGATTCCTGCCTTTCGACTCTGAACGACCCGCAACGACTCGGAACGACCCACCACGACTCCGAACGACCCACTATGACTCTGAACGACCCACCATGACTCAGTACGACTCACCACGACTCTGAACGACCCACCATGACTCGGAACGACCCACCACAACCCTGTACGAACCTCCAGTACGTGGTTTTACGAGGGTTCGCTGGCCTCGAGATGTTCTTACTGGCTGGACCAGCTACCCACTTCCCTTCCAGAACATCGAATGTACATCCTCCCTCCAACACATCCCGACGCAGCCCCGACACAGCCCCAACACATCCTCAACACAGCACCAACACATCCCTAATGCAGCTTCCAACACAATTTCCAACACAACTCCAACACAACTTCAGCACAGCCTCAACACAGCAACACAACTCCAACACAGCACCAACACAGCCTTAATGCAGGTTCCAACACAACGCCCAACACAGCTCCAATATAGCATTATCATAGCATCAACACAGCCCCAACACAGGGAAGGTGAGAGAAAGAGAGGGAGGGAGGGATGTGAGGGTAAGGAAGGGCAGAGAAAAGAGTGGGGAGTAGAATGAGAATGAGTGAGGTTGAGAGTAAGGAAGGGGAAAGGAAGGAGAGGGTGAAGGAAGACGAAAGTGGGGGAAGAGGAGGGGAAGAGTGAGGGAGAAGAGAGCACACTACGAGTAACTGTTTCTGATACTATTGTAATGTGTGGGCTTCCAGAGTTACCCCTTAGTTCAACTTCTATGAAATACCAGAGGTTGGGGGGGCTGTGATGGGGACTGTGTTGGGGGCTCACCCTCCTCCTCCATTCTCCCTCCCTCCCTCCCTCCCTCTCTCTCTCTCTCTCCTCTCATTTCTTTCCTCCTTTTCCTTTTCATCTCTCCTTCCCCATCCCTCTGATTCTACTACCCTCTCCTTTCTCCCTCTCTCTTTCTTACCCTTACTTTCCTTTCCCCAGCTTTCTTTTATCTGCCTCATCTTCTGCACCTCCTGTGCTTCCTTTCCACCCCCTACACCTCCCCCTTTCCCTTTCCTCTCTCCTCTTCTTTTACTTATGGTTTAAAAAGCTGACATGATAGTGTCAGGGAAAATGGTGAGGACTGGTCATTCTAAGATTGGAAGAGAGGAGGGATGGAGAGAAAGAGGGAGGGGGAGAAGAAGGGAGGGAGGGATGGATGAATGGAGGGAGAAGGGGACATAATGAGGCAAAAAGGAAAAGCAGGGAGGGAAGAAGGAATGAAAGATGGAAAGAAAAGAGAAGGAAAGATGATGGAGAGGACGGAGAGAGGACGGAGAGAGGATGGAGAGAGGACGGAGAGAGGACGGAGAGAGGACGGAGAGAGGACGGAGAGAGGATGGAGAGAGGATGGAGAGAGGACGGAGAGAGGACGGAGAGAGGATGGAGAGAGGATGGAGAGAGGACGGAGAGAGGATGGAGAGAGGACGGAGAGAGGACGGAGAGAGGATGATGGAGAGGACGGAGAGAGGACGGAGAGAGGATGGAGAGAGGACGGAGAGAGGACGGAGAGAGGACGGAGAGAGGATGGAGAGAGGACGGAGAGAGGACGGAGAGAGGATGGAGAGAGGACGGAGAGAGGACGGAGAGAGGACGGAGAGAGGATGGAGAGAGGACGGAGAGAGGACGGAGAGAGGATGGAGAGAGGACGGAGAGAGGATGGAGAGAGGACGGAGAGAGGATGGAGAGAGGACGGAGAGAGGACGGAGAGAGGATGGAGAGAGGACGGAGAGAGGATGGAGAGAGGACGGAGAGAGGACGGAGAGAGGATGGAGAGAGGACGGAGAGAGGATGGAGAGAGGACGGAGAGAGGACGGAGAGAGGGAGCCTGATCCTGACAAACGGTAGTCATTCATGTATTATCAATGACACGCACTCCTGCCTCCTTCCCTCCCTCCCACTAGCTGTTTCCCTCTTTCTGAGCTCTCGGTGCCTCTGTTTCTCTTTCTATCTTTCTGGAATTTTTTTTTTTACACAGGGTTTGACAAGGTTAAGGATCTCTACCTTTATTGACAAGCTGTTTACAAGTTAAGGATTCCTAACTTTATTGACAAGCTAAGAGCTGTTACCTATATCAGCTCATTTGAAAGCATTTTTATTGTTATGAAACATACAAGTAGGGAACAGGATGAAGTTGGAGCCAACTGTGGGCCAGCATTTTCATGTGATGAACTGACTATCTCGTTGACATCATAATGCTGTATGAATGTGTTCCATACTCGAGTCATCCTGGGGATAAATGATCTCAGTTGAAGTGATGTTCTGGAGAAGGGTACAGCCAGAGTGAAGTTGCTGCTTTCTGCCCGTCTTGTGGTATAGAAGCTTGCTTCACGCTGTCCTTGAAATGAATCCATAACAGTACATAACAGTAAAGCCACCTCTCTCTCTCTCTCTCTCTCTCTCTCTCTCTCTCTCTCTCTCTCTCTCTCTCTCTCTCTCTCTCCCGAGTCACCACCAACACAAACAACCCTCCATGGAAAATGTAATTAATTTCCTGAGTTTCCTTATAATGTCTCAATTTTAATTTGTCATTCAACAGAAGCATCGCCTCCCTGAAGGTGGGACCACTGAAAATAAGGACTTCCTGTCTAATGGCAGGGAGCCCTTATTTCCTTATTTCTCACCCTCAGGCACTCACTTCAGGTGAAGTAGAAGGTCAGTGTTTGTCCCCTGAGGTGGATATAGGTCAGGTACAAATAGGAAGCGCGTCTGTCTGGCGCTCACCAGACGGTGGATCGAGCCTCCACCACATCTTCAGCTTAATAACCCACATGGGTTTAGCGCTTAGCATGAATTATTTAAAAATTAAAAGTCTCCCGAGGTGAAGAGAATGAGCCCGCGTGTCTCCACCTGCTCATTATAAATTTTTTGAAGAGACTCACGGCGTCTCCTCACCAGGTTTGTTCTTCCTCACAGTGTTCGTCGGAGAGTAGGGGGAGGGGGACAGGGGTAGGGGCACCTCCAATTCCTCGGATCAACAACCCCTCGTTTCCATCCAGACACCCCCCGCTATAACCTGGCAGCAGTTTCCAGGGTCACTCCAAATATATTCTTCCCGCCAGTTATAATTATTTTTTCTGCTCAGATGTCATCATCATCGCAAAACTCCGATCACCAGATTTTTATTTTGAGGGACATAGATCCCCCTCCTCCTCCCCCTCCCCCTCCCCTACCCCTCCCCCCTTGAAGGAATATCTTAGCATCCACAACAACAGAGGATAAGACACATGTGCAACAGTTAGGTATCTTTATTCCGAGACGTTTCGCCTACACAGTAGGCTTCTTCAGTCTAATGCGGAGGAGGCAGCGGAGCGCAGTGAAGATGTAAAGAAGATGTAATCAGTCCATCACCCTCAAAGACGTAGTTATGAGGTGGTCAGTCCCTCAGCCTGGAGAAGAGTCCTGCTCCATAGTTTGGAACTCTACTGCTTCTGCTGCGTCCTCTGTGTTCGACTGAAGACGTCCACTGTGTAGGCGTAACGTCTAGGAATAAAGTTACCTAGCTGTGGCACATGTGTCTTACTTGTAGGTATTGTATATCTTTGTCACAACCACAACACCCACAACCACCTCACCCACAACCACACCACCCACAACCACCTCGTCCACAACCACCTCACCCACAACCACAATACCCACAACCACCTCACCCACAACCACACCACCCACAACCACCTCGTCCACAACCACCTCACCCACAACCACAATACCCACAACCACAATACCCACAACCACACCACCCACAACCACCTCACCCACAACCACCTCACCCACAACCACCTCACCCACAACCACACCACCCACAACCACCTCACCCACAACCACCTCACCCACAACCACAACACCCACAACCACACCACCCACAACCAAACCACCCACAACCACACCACCCACAACCAAACCACCCACAACCACACCACCCACAACCACACCACCCACAACCACAACACCCACAACCACACCACCCACCACACTACCCACAACCACACTACCCACAACCACACCACCCACAACCACACCACCCACAACCACACCACCCACAACCACACCACCCACAACCACACCACCCACAACCACACCACCCACCACACTACCCACAACCACACTACCCACAACCACACCACCCACAACCACACCACCCACCACACTACCCACAACCACACCACCCACAACACTCACAACCACACCACCCACCACACTACCCACAACCACCTCACCCACAACCACACCACCCACAACCACACCACCCACAACCACACCACCCACAACCACACCACCCACCACACTACCCACAACCACACTACCCACAACCAAACCACCCACAACCACACTACCCACAACCACACCACCCACAACCACAGTAACGAAACAACCAGCAGTATCTACCGTCACTGCGACGACACTCACCTGAAAAATAACAAAAAAGGGCTAAATGTAATTTATTATCCCTTCAGACAATAATCCAGCATGCGACAATGTAATTCATGTGGCTTCGCCTTGAGAGTTACTTTAAAGAATCCATTAAGTTACCTTTTGAAGGTAAGGACGCTGATTCACGCTTCATGTCTTCCAGGATTGTATTACCTGGAAGAACGTGTTGAAGAAAATGAAATGTAATTAAGGTATTAATTTCATCTACGCATTAGTCAATTACTTTTTTTATTGTCCATCCCGAGAATTTCGTCTCTTTCTTCAGTCGACAATCAAATTACATTCTCACTTCCCATTCACTCCCTCCCTTTACTACCCCTCGCTTCGCCCCCCCCTCGTTTCACCCCCTCGCTGCTTCCTCACTCTCATTCTTCTTCGCTCATCCTCTTCGTCCTACTCCTGCCACTCCTCCTACTCCCTGCTATCTCCAACACCGTAACCTAATAATTAAAGAAAGGATAATTAAGGAGAGGGTTGGGGGTTAAAATGGTTCTCGATATAAGAGCGACTTAAGTGCATTTTCCTGATTACAGTGAAGGTGTGGGGGGCGTGATGGGGGTGTGGTGGGGCAGTAGTGGGGTGGTGGGGGTGTGGGGGGGGGGGGGGGGGGGGTGAGGGTGTGGTGGGGGAATGATGGGGAGGCCTAGGAGTGAGATAATGGGGAGTGGTGGGGTGTGATAGGGTCGTGGTGAGTTGGTGGGGGTGTGGTGGGGTAGTAGTAGGGTGTGGTGGGGTAGTGGAAGGGTGTGGTGGGGTAGTGGAAGGGTGTGGTGGGGAAGTGGTAGGGTGTGGTGGGGAAGTGGTGGAGGAGGGGTGGAGGTGTAGTAGGGGAGTTGTGGGGGAGTGGTGTCAGTGGGAGCATTGGTGGGAGAGTGGTGTCAGTGGGAGCAACAGTAATGTAGGAATGATGGGGAATGGGGGTTGTAATAGGAGTGAGGGAGTGGGGGTAGTAGTAGGGGGAGTGTAGGTGTAAGATGTTAATGGGAAAGTTACTTGGCGATTAGTAATGGGGAGATGTGAGAGGAAGGGAAAGTAGGGGCGAGTTGTGGGGAGGTGAGAGGGAGGTCATGGAAGCAGGTACAGGAGTGGGTGGGGAGTAAAGAGTGAAGTGGGTGTGGAGTAAAGAGTGGAGTGGGTGGAGAGTGGAGAGTGAGTGTATGGTTGGGTGGTAATGGAATAGGGAAGTGTTGGTTCAGGGTAGTAGTGGCTCAGGGAAGTAGTGGTTTAGGGAAGTATTGATTAAGGGAAGTAGTGGTTCAGGGTAGTAGTGGTTCAGGGAAATAGTTCAGGGAAGTACATGCATAGGGGTCCTGATCAGCAGAATGCATGTACCTGTGAAGGTGTCTTCACAAAATACAACTTCAACAACAAGAACATCAACTGGGACCAGGTAAACCATGTCCTAAACGAAACATGTTGGGAAGATGTCTTAAATGACATGGATCCAAACCAGTGCCTTGAAAGGATCAACTTCCTGGCAGCCGAAGCATGTTCTAGGCATATTCCCCTAAGAAAGAAGAAGAGTAGGAGTAAACTGGAGAGAGAAAGACGCTCCCTCTACAGAAGACGACGAAGAGTCACTGAGCTCCTCAGGAGTGCTAGAATATCTGATACACGAAAGGAGGCGCTGACCAGGGAAGTGGAAACTATCGAACTTAAGTTAAATGACTCTTACAGGAACCAGGAGAGACAGGAGGAGCTTAAAGCTATTAGCGAAATTGAAAGAAATTCAAAATATTTCTTTTCATATGCCAAAAACAAGGCAAATACCACATCTAGTATCGGGCCCTTACTCAGACAGGATGGGACTTACACAGATGACAACAAGGAAATGAGTGAAATATTGAAATCCCAGTACGACTCTGTATTTAGTGAACCACTAATCGGTCTGAGGATCGACGACCCAAATGATTTCTTCATGAATGAGCCTCAAAACTCCATAAATGTATGCCAGATTTCCGACATTGCCCTAACTCCGATAGATTTCGAAAAAGCCATTGACAACATGCCCATGCACTCAGCCCCAGGCCCAGACTCGTGGAACTCTGTTTTCATTAAGAACTGCAAGAAACCCCTCTCGCGTGCCCTAAGTACACTATAGAGGAGGAGCTTGGACATGGGTGAAATTCCACAGTCACTTAAAACAACGGATATAGCCCCACTCCATAAAGGTGGCAGCAAAGCATTAGCTAAGAACTATAGACCAATAGCTCTGACGTCCCACATCATAAAAATCTTTGAAAGAGTGCTAAGAAGCAGGATTCCCAAAATCTGCACAATCCAGGGCAACATGGGTTCAGGGCAGATCGCTCCTGCCTCTCACAACTACTGGATCACTATGATATGGCCTTGGATGCACTGGAAGAAAATCAGAATGCAAATGTAATATACACAGACTTTGCAAAAGCATTTCACAAATGCGATCATGGCGTAACAGCCCATAAAATACGTGCTAAAGGAATAACTGGGAAAGTGGGGAGATTGATCTTCAACTTCCTAACAAATCGAACACAAAGAATAGTGGTCAACAGAGTTAAATCGGAGGCTGCCATAGTGAAGAGCTCGGTTCCACAAGGCACAGTACTCGCCCCCATCTTATTCCTTATCCTCATATCAGACATAGACAGAGATATACATCACATCCTTTGCGGATGATACTAGGATCTGCATGAGGCTGTCATCTGCTGAGGACGCGGTTAACCTCCAAGAAGATATAAACAAAGTTTTCCAGTGGGCAACGGTAAACAATATGATGTTCAATGAGGACAAATTCCAACTACTCCGTTATGATAATAACTATAACAGAGTATGCTACAAACTCTGGCCATACAATAGAGCGGAAAAATAATGTAAGGGCCCTGGGATTAGTAATGTCTGAGGATCTCACTTTCAAGGATCACAACAGTGCCACGATCGCACGTGCAAAGAAAATGATAGGATGGATAATGAGAACGTTCAAAACGAGAGATGCCAAGCCAATGATGATCCTATTCAAATCACTTGTTCTCTCTAGGCTGGAATACTGCTGTACATTAACATCTCCATTCAAAGCAGGTGAAATCGCAGATCTAGAGAGTGTACAGAGATCCTTTACTGCACGTATAAGTTCTGTCAAGCACCTTAACTACTGGGAACAGTTGGAAGCACTTGACTTGTACTCGTTGGAACGCAGGAGGGAGAGATATATCATAATCTACACTTGGAAAATCTTGGAAGGAATGGTCCCAAATCTGCACACAGAAATCACTCCCTACGAAAGTAAAAGACTGGGCAGGCGATGCAAAATGCCCCCAATTAAAAGTAGGGGCGCCATTGGTACACTGAGGGAAAACACCCTAAGTGTCCGGGGCCCAAGACTGTTCAACAGCCTCCCATCAAGCATTAGGGGAATTGCCAATAAACCCCTGGCTGCCTTCAAGAGAGAGCTGGACAGATACCTAAAGTCAGTGCCGGATCAGCCGGGCTGTGGCTCGTACGTTGGACTGCGTGCGGCCAGCAGTAACAGCCTAGTTGATCAGGCCCTGATCCATCGGGAGGCCTAGTCATGGACCGGGCCGCGGGGGCGTTGATCCCCGGAATAACCTCCAGGTAAACTCTAGGAAGTAGTGGGTCAGGACAGTAGTGGTTCAGAGCAGTAGTGGTTCAGAGAAGCAGTAGGTCAGGGAAGCAGTAGTTCAGGGTAGCAGTGGTTCTGGGAAGTACTGGTTCAGGACAACAGTGGTTCAGGGCAGCAGTGGTTCAGGACAGTAGTGGTTCAGGACAGTAGTGGTTCAGGACAGTAGTGGTTCAGGACAGTAGTGGTTCAGGACAGTAGTGGTTCAGGACAGTAGTGGTTCAGGGCAGTACTGGTTCAGAACAGTAGTGGTTCAGGACAGTAGTGGTTCAGGGCAGTAGTGGTTCAGGGTAGTAGTGGTTCAGGACAGTAGTGGTTCAGGGCAGTAGTGGTTCAGGGCAGTAGTGGTTCAGAACAGTAGTGGTTCAGGACAGTAGTAGTTCAGGGCAGCAGTGGTTCAGGGCAGCAGTGGTTCAGGGCAGCAGTGGTTCAGGGCAGTAGTGGTTCAGGGCAGTAGTGGTTCAGGACAGTAGTGGTTCAGGGCAGCAGTGGTTCAGGGAAAGGGATAACATTCTGTACCAGGATGGGTTTCAACACAACAGTATCCAGGTATAACTCCTCCTCCTCCTCTCACAGAAAAATCAAACTTCATCGCTTCATATCACAGATCGGGTCGGGATCAAACTTATGGCAGACAAGTTCTAAAACTCGTAAGTCAGTGCGCATATTATCATTTCCTGAGTCAGGAGTCACCTTCACCAATGTCATATATGGTAGATGATTCCTACTTGGGTAGGTCTCCAGATACAAGCGATACAATAGTCTATATCCTGAGGACTAGTCGGATCATCTCTAATATTCCTTACGATGATCCTGGAGGCTATTTTATAAGCAGGACTCTCCAGTGCTTCAAGAGCAGATCTGGAGTCACAGTTTGCCTCCTTGTGTGCGTTTTCGAATACATTAGTGGCGAGTTTCAGTGCAACTTGGTCTGATTTGAAGTGACCTGAGCTATTTTCAGCCTGATGATGCTATTAGTCTTCCTGCACATTTTACCTTCGTGTATTTTTACAGGTTGCTGCAATACGTCCTGTAGTTTACTAAACTGAGCCATCAATGTAAGCAATAGTGCTCACTGGGCACCAAGATGTCTCTATACGAGACAGTGGATTCTCATTGTTCTCAGTGAGAGGCGTGTAAGATATCCGTACTCAGAGCAGTGAGTAGGGAGGGACGTCACTAAGGAGAGTACTACATCTAATAGGGATGTTCACTCTGGTTAGATTAATCACATTTGCCGTCAGCCAATTAGTGTACAGGATATGAGTGGGTATGTTATTGACACTGGCGCGTTGTAGGGGGAGAGGAATGTAAGGGAGAGAGAGACTGGGGTAGAGGGAGGTTGATGGGGGAGGGTAAAGGACAGGGAGGTTGGTAGTAGCGATGGTGAGGGGGAGGGGGAGGTTATTCTTCAGGACACAGGATAAGTGTCTCTCCTGACACGGGACAAGTCTCTCTCTCAGGACACGGGACAATTGTGTATCCTGACACGGGACAAATGCGTATCCTGACAAGGGACAAGTCTTCCTCTCCTGACACGGGACAAGTCTCTCTCTCTCTTTCTTTTTCTCTCTCTCTCTCTCCTCACACAGGACGTGTCTCTTTCCTGACACGGGGCAAATGTGTCTCCTGACACTAGGCAAATGTGTCTCCTGACACGGGACAAGTCTTCCTCTCCTGACACGGGACAAGTTTCCCTCTCCTGACACGAGACTCTCTCTCTCTCTCTCTCTCTCTCTAACACGGATCTTTGTCAGATGATGACCCGCAACCGCTTAAGCATCCACTAAGCTTACCAGACCAGGCTTTTCCACCCCATCAAATAAGAGATCATCACTCCAGGGTAGTGTAAGCCGGGAAAGAGGCGGGTTCGATTCCACGCACGAAGTGTATCATATTGTATTAACTACATGATGAAGCCTGGAGGCAATACATCGGCTGCACGCTACATTACCACCGCAAGAACATCCGGGAGACGGTAGAGAATACATTATGAAAATTGTATGCATGCTGTGGCCCGCTGGTCGCAATCTTAGTATTATAGTGAGAGTTTCAAGCTGAAGACTAATCCCATTATACTGATTATTTGAACATTTTCAAAGCATTTATAGAATTATTTTTTAAAGAGCATTAGGGTAAAACACACACACACACACACACACACACACACACACACACACACACACACACACACACACACACACACACACACCAAGGCATGACACATGGGAGACTATAACAAAAAAATACCAGAGCGCCACACAAATCAATAAAGCTCAGTGCTTCAGAAAAATAAAAAATCACGGTAATATGATTTTTTCAAGATACAAAATTCCGCAATTGCTATTATTCAGAGCAACTTAGACGGGACAAGAGCCAGAGCTCTTGGGCTGTTTAATGGTCAGCATTAGGCTACTAAAAAAAACTTGTAGTTTTATTGTTCTACAGGTTTTATCTGATGTGTTCGTAAGAGATGTGATGAATCACAGGATAAATAAAAGCAAAAATAGACAGATGGACTGGTGAGAAATCTTTGGAAAGCAAGTATGTTTCTATAGTCATATATGCAAAACAACCACAGGGGGAGTTAAATAACTCTAGACCTTTCGAATTGCAATCAACACATCATCAGGAGTTGCAAAATTGCACCCCTCAAGGAAGGTTCCTTGATATTGGTGAGGGGCTCTTGATTTAGGGAATTGGATCTGTGCTCAAGTTCCCCGAATTAAGCCTGAATGCCTTCCACATCCCCCCCTCCAGGCGCTGTATAATCCTCCGGGTTTAGCGCTTCCCCTTGATTATAATAATAATAATAATAATGCAAAATTGCAGAAATGAGTAAGCAATCTTAGTAAATTCGTTCCGAGGGATTCTTGCCAAGACTTAATATGGTGGAGGGAAAACATTTAGTAGCCCAGACACAACGAGTGCCTAGTGCCAGGCACAACGAGTACCTAGTGCCAGGCACGAGTGCTTAGTGCCAGGCACAACGAGTGCCTAGTGCCAGGCACAACGAGTGCCTAGTGCCAGGCACAACGAGTACCTAGTGCCAGGCACGAGTGCTTAGTGCCAGGCACAACGAGTGCCTAGTGCCAGGCACAACGAGTACCTAGTGCCAGGCACGAGTGCTTAGTGCCAGGCACAACGAGTGCCTAGTGCCAGGCACAATGAGTGCCTAGTGTCAGGGAGATGAACTATTAATAATAATAATCATAATAATATCTTTATTTACTACAAGTACATGTACAAGGTATACAGTCCTAGCTGACATCAGTGACATACTACTATACAGAAAGCCCCTTGTTATGCTCCGCATGTCGGGCATATATAGGTCAGTGTCCAGGATGTGACCCACACCAGTCGACTAACACTCAGGTACCCATTTTACTGATGGGGAACATAGACAACAGGTGTAAAGAAACACGCCCAATGTTTCTACTCTGGCTGGGAATCGAACCCAGGCCCTCGCCGTGTGAAACGAGAGCGTTAGCCACCAGGCCACCAGAGAAAAGTCAGCCCATAAGCCAAGGTAAATTAGTGATTAACTAGCAAACTCAACATTGGTAAAATACTGGTTATCAAGGTAATTAGTTGGACTTAAGAAATATAAAGGACTTTTTACTCTGTATAAAGCTGTGTCTTGTACTGGCTTTGGGAAAATTCCACAAAAATTAACGAAAACGAAAATCTAGGGCAAACTCGCCTTGTGGGCAG
This sequence comes from Cherax quadricarinatus, assembly GCF_038502225.1. Lineage (NCBI taxonomy): Eukaryota > Metazoa > Arthropoda > Malacostraca > Decapoda > Parastacidae > Cherax > Cherax quadricarinatus. Next base: position 31,339,016 of record NC_091308.1, read on the forward strand.
ACACTGGTCGAGCCTCACCAGGAAAGGGCCGCCTCCCTAGTTCCTATTCGTGCAACCATGACACGTAAGGCAATCCATGGCATTCATATAAGAATGAGGTTTCAAATTATGCACGACAGCCTCAGTTATAAACGAATACAGCTTAAATAACCAACAACTACCATTAAATAACAAAAGTTTATCGTGTTTAATAACTGCAGAGTCAATAATGTTTCTCTCTAGCCATGAAGTACATGGAACAATGACCTTTGCCTCACCCCACTTGGCAGGATTATTACAGAGCCATGTGTGGTTGAATATTGCACTAGATTGTTGAGCTGTCCTTACTGACTACTGGTGTTGAGTAATTCTAATATTTTAAGGTTTGCCCGTCTGGTCGACATACGAAAGGTTGCATCCTTGGCACCCAATCTTGCACACACCACCTACCCCATGTTCTGGAGAATTCTTGATCAGCATACTCTTAACAGTCCATGAATTCTCAAAAACAACCTGTATATTGAGTCTCTTCAGAGCATTCGGCAGAACTGATAGGATAGAACAAGGACATTCTTGTTATGAGAAGTTACTCTAGGTTCAGTCTTTTGACAACTTTTTCTAAGTGCCAACAAAACAGTCTCAACACACTCCCTAGGGTAACAGTTTTGTAGCAATGTCGAAGATTTTCCTAATTTCCTCGACTGAGAACTCAGGGCTACACACTCTTAAAGTTCTTAAAAACAAAGTGAAAAAGGCACTTCTTTTTACTCTAGTTTCATGATTAGAGTAATAGTGGGCGTATGAACACACGTTCCTGGCCTTCCTGTATACTGTAAACTTAAATATTCTAACGACCCTGTGGATCAGAACATCTAAAAATGGAAGTCTGAAGTCCACTTCTTTCTCTACGGGAAAGTTAATACAGGGTCCTCTCTAATGAAAAAAATAGCTATGAACATGTAAAAAATTTTTTGGGGAAAAGTTAAATCTTTTGAGGCAGTTCGGCCTATTTAATATATATATATATATATATATATATATATATATATATATATATATATATATATATATATATATATATATATATAACCAATATCTAGAAGATACTATTATCATTTTGAGAGTTAACTTGGCGTGGTCAGTAAGTGCGGCGCACATCCCAGCGCAAATAGAGGAGGAACTACTCTGTATCGGAAAAACATTCATCATTTACCCTCCATCACCCGCTGTCTCGATACCAGTTACTACACGCTCGCTAAAACATAAAAAAAAAAACAGAAAAATGCTATTCCTGATCCACCAGCCTATGGTGCCTGTAACTAGCTATAGGAAAAAGCCCGTTAAAACTATTATTGGTGCCAAATTATACATACATACATACATATATATATATATATATATATATATATATATATATATATATATATATATATATATATATATATATATATATATATATATATATATATATATATACCTGTTATTTTGGCTTAAATAGCAACGCTCTTCTTGCCGAATAAGACAAGCGAAAATTTGTGTATGCAATAATTTCGCAAAAATCATTCTGAACCTAACGAAAAAAAATATTTCAGTGTGCCTGTTTATTATTATTGTAAACTTATCTAAAATATATTTAGTTGGATTAGACTAAATTAAACTGCGCTTGTTATAATAAGGTTAGGTCAGTTTTCCAAGGTTCTTTTGGTACAAAATTATTTTTTACATAAACATAAATGAAAAAATATATCTTTAAACGTATAAGAGAAAATTTTAGAAAGGAATTAATTTTAAACGAGTTCTTGTTAATCAAAATTGTAAAAGATAGTGTAGAACGTGGATAATAGGCAAGGTTGATACCCCTGCAGACGGATGGTGCTGTTTATCCGCGCACTCTTGCTCCACGTTAATTATTGCTTGTGATCTGTTAAGATATGTTGGGCGCAGCTTCACACAGATCTAAACGTGCCTTGACTTGGTGGAAACCATCAGTAGAGAGGTCGACAAGTGTTGAAAGACACAGAAGATTATCGAGACGTTCCGTCGATGCACGAG
>NC_091308.1:31346046-31356046 GCF_038502225.1 Cherax quadricarinatus
AGGCCACAATTTGGCGTAAACCTTTGGGATGTGGTGGAACGGGAAATTCGCAGCATGAATGTGCAAGCGACAAATCTGTAGCAACTGCACAGACCAGATTCCCTAAGGAATATTTCCAACATCTTCTTGAATCCATGACAGAAAGAATTTAGGCTGTTCTGGGGGCAAAAGAGGGCCCTACTCAGTACCAGAAGGGTGTACCTAAGGATATGCCTGCGTGCACATATTAAGCTTTAAATTAAACGGGTTTGCTGCATAAAATTAGATCGATTTTGCATGGATTTCTTTTGTCAATAACCCTCAGAAGTAAGGCATTTTGTTCTGGCCACCTGATATTATTTTGTTGTTATAAAGAATCTATCGTCGTTGCGATGGCGTGACATCTAACAGTGACGCATGCAGGTGGCAGTGCAGGTGTGACACCTGACAGTGATGCTTGCAGGTAGCAGTGCAGGTGTGACACTTAACAGTGACACATACAGGTGGCACTGCAAATGTGATACCTGACAGTGACACAAGCAGGTAACACTGCAGGCAGAGATGCTGTTATAGTAGTGTCACTACAGAATAAGTCAGAACACTCATATATTAGGTGAATGGACACAGATGCTACTGATGTGACATTTTACTGTGACAATGTTTCCCTTGACAAAGCTCCTGGAGAGAAAAACGTTGCCACAAGAAATGTCACATCAGTTGCATCTATATCCATTTACCTAAGATTTTGTCTGTAATTCTACCATTATTACTAATCATAGAGTATGCAGCACCAGCATGGAGCCCTCACCTTGATACACGTATCCAGAAATTTTACACTTATAAAGTAGGTATCATAGTTGAGAGCTTGTTCACTGACTTACTACTAATGGTCTCATTCAGTGATTTCGTAATCAAAGGTCTCAAGTGGTCAGGGCTTTTGTACCTTTAACCTGAAAGGATGGTTGTAAGGCAGTTAGTACTCTAATTTAGACGGACAGTTGAAATTCAACCCCAAGAGGTTAGAACTAGATAAGTGAAAACACACACACACACACACACACACACACATACATACACACACACACACACACACACACACATACACACACACACACATACACACACATCTCCTGAAGCGCACATCACCCAAATAACTGCTGCAGCATATGGGCGCCTAGCAAACCTCAGAACAGCATTCCGACATCTTAATAAGGAATCATTCAGGACCCTGTACACCGTGTACGTTAGGCCCATATTGGAGTATGCGGCACCAGTTTGGAACCCACACCTAGCCAAGCACGTAAAGAAACTAGAGAAAGTGCAAAGGTTTGCAACAAGACTAGTCCCAGAGTTAAGAGGTATGTCCTACGAGGAGAGGTTAAGGGAAATCAACCTGACGACACTGGAGGACAGGAGAGATCAGGGGACATGATAAAGACATACAAAATACTGAGAGGAATTGACAAGGTGGACAAAGACAGGATGTTCCAGAGATTGGACACAGTAACAAGGGGTCACAGTTGGAAGCTGAAGACACAGATGAATCACAGGGATGTTAGGAAGTATTTCTTCAGCCACAGAGTAGTCAGTAAGTGGAATAGTTTGGGAAGTGATGTAGTGGAGGCAGGATCCATACATAGCTTTAAGCAGAGGTATGATAAAGCTCACGGCTCAGGGAGAGTGACCTAGTAGCGATCAGTGAAGGGGAGGGGCCAGGAGCTCGGACTCGACCCCCGCAACCTCAACTAGGTGAGTACAACTAGGTGAGTACACACACACACACACATACATCAGAACATCGAAGAAATCGAACTGTCTACTCAATTATTTCACATGCGATTCCTGGCTGGGAAGGGGAAGACAAAAGTGTGAGGGGAAGGGGAAGGGGAAGGGAAGGGGAAGGGAAGGGGGAGAGAGAGAGTGATGGCGAATAAGGGAGGGAAAGAGAATGAGAAGAGAGGGGTGAGGGAGAGCAGAGAAGAGGAGGAGGAGTATTTGAAAACTGACATTGAGGATTGGGGAGGGGGAAGAGAGAAGGAAAGGGGGCAATGTGGGAAAGAAGAGGAATGGGAAGAAGGAACAGGAAGGGAGAGGAATGGGAAGAAGGAACAGGAAGGGAGAGGAATGGGAAGAAGGAACAGGAAGGGAGAGGAATGTGGAGGAGGGAACAGAAAGGCAGGTAACATCAATACACTAATAAAAGACGATATACACGAGGTGTGTGTGTGTGTACTCACCCATTCGTGGCTGCAGGAGTCGATTCATAGCTCCTGGCCCCCGCCTCTTCACTGATTGCTACTAGGTTCTCTCACTCCCTGCTCCATGAGCTTCATCAACCTCTTCTTAAAACTATGTATGGTTCCTGCCTCCACTACGTCACTTTCTAGGCTATTCCACTTCCTGACAACTCTATGACTGAAGAAATACTTCCTAACATCCCTTTGACTCATTTGAGTCTTCAACTTCCAACTGTGACCCCATGTTTCTGTGTCCCATCTCTGGAACATCCTGTCTTTGTCTATTCCACGCAGTATTTTATGTCGTTATCATGTCTTCCCTAACCCTCCTGTCCTCAAGTGTTGTCAGGCTAATTTCCCTTAACCTTTCATCGTAGGACAATCCCCTGAGCTCTGGGACTAGTCTTGTTTCAAACCTTTGCACTTTCTCTAATTTCTTGACGTGCTTGACCAGGTGTTGATTCCAAACTGGTGCTGCATACTCCAATATGGGACTGACGTATATGGTATACAGAGTCTTGAACGATTCCTTAGTGAGGTATCGGAACGCTATCCTTAGGTTTGTCAGACGCCCGTACGCTGCAGCAGTTATCTGATTGATGTGAGCCTCAGGAGATGTGCTCGGTGTTATACTCACCCCAAGATCTTTTTCATTGAGTGAGGTATGCAGTCTTTGGCCACCTAGAGTATACTCTGTCTACGGTCTTCTTTGCCCTTCCCCGATCTTCATGACTTTGCATTTGGCGGGGTTAAATTCAAGGAGCCAGTTGCTGGACCAGGCTTGCAGCCTGTCCAGGTTTCTTTGTAGTAATGTGTGTATGTGTGTGGGGGGGGGAGGAGAGGTGGTTTATGGGGGTGGTGTGGACGTGGTCTAAGAGTAGTGTGGGTGCGGTTTGGAAGTCAGCATAACTGTATGTTATTTTCACACAGTTATACGTTCCAGGGTGTGCTGCAGCTCCTGGCCTTGCTCTATCACATCGAGAGATCCTTGCTTGCTAGCCCACGCCTTGTGTCGTATCGTACTTGCTGGTGAAACTCTGCATGAAGGTTGCATTCACCACTTCTACCAGTCCTTTACACCTTTCTACCACACACAGGTAGGAGAAGTTGCTTCTGAAATCCCTTTATCAAATCCTTCAGCTTCCGCTTGTTTCCCTTACTTTCACCTCAGTTTATTTTTTTTATATCTTCAATTTATCAGAGTATCTTCTACGCCATGACTATATCTCCCCATTTTCTTTTTATCTTTTTTTTACCAGCCTTGTTTCAATATTTTCGTTAAGTCTTTCCTTAAAGGTTACGTGACCTTCACTTCCGGAATCATCCTTATTGTAAATGTTTGTACTGTTGAGTATTGTGTGAAGCGCTGAACCTGTGTGGGCCATTCGGTGCCAGGAGTGGTGGTGGAGGCTCGATACTCCGTCTGCTTCTAGCGTGACTTACACGCTACTCTTCAGATCCAAGGAATCAGAGCCACCCTCCCCTTTTTCGTACCGAAGGTGATTACCTCACATTCCCCAGGGGCATGTGTCGCCCCTACGGGTATAGAGCTTTATCCTGCTTCACGGTTGTCCTTTCCTCTTGAAGAGCTTGGTTTGATTCGAGGAAGGGGAGGGGTCAGGCTTCCTGCATGCTGGCGTGATCAGGCAGGTGTGGGAGGACATGATGGGCGCCGACATAAACGTGGGCGTGGGTGTGAGTGTGGGTATGAGTGTGGGTGTAGGTGTGAGTGTGGGTATAGGTGTGAGTGTGGATGGAGGTATGAGTGTGGGTGTAGGTGTGAGTGTAGGTGTGTGTGTAGGTGTAAATGCGAGTGTAGGGTTGAGTGAGAGTGTAGGTATGAGCGTGGGTGTAGGTGTTAGTGGGGGTGAGAGTGTGGGTGTAGGTGTGAGCGTGGGTGTAGGTGTTAGTGGGGGTGAGAGTGTGGGTATGAGTGTGAGTGTAGGTGTGAGCGTGGTTGTGGCTGTAGGTGTGTGGGTGTAGGTGTGAGTGTGGGTATAGGTATGAGTGTGGGTGTAGGTGTGGGCATGGATGTGTTAGTGGGTGTGGGCATGGATGTGGTGTGGGCATGGATGTGGTGTGGGCATGGATGTGGTGTGGGCATGGATGTGGTGTGGGCATGGATGTGGTGTGGGCATGGATGTGGTGTGGGCATGGATGTGGTGTGGGTGTGGATGTGGTGTGGGTGTGGATGTAGATATGGGTGTGGATGTGGGTGTGGATGTGGGCGGGTATGTGGGTGTGGGTGTTTCTCTCCCCTCTTTAGGGGAGGAGAGAAAGAGAGAGAAAAAAAAAAACTTTAAACACTACCACATTACGCATTGTAATTCAGTTGACCTATGTTGACATCTTCAAGTATTACTTGGTAGTCATAAGTTGTTTCTTATCTCTCTCTCTCTCTCTCTCTCTCTCTCTCTCTCTCTCTCTCTCTCTCTCTCTCTCTCTCTCTCTCTCTCAATTACTACGTATTAACCAGAAGAAACAAAACGTAGAGTACACGCTGAAACAATAAGGAGGTGGAGAGAGAGAGAAAGAGAGGTTAGGTTCAGGGGAGAAACAAAGAGAAAAAAGATAATTAGGGAAGAGGGGAAGGAGGAGTATGTAGAAATCAGGACACGAGGGGGAAGGGGAAAGAACCGGGAGGTAAGAGGAAGGACGTCATGGACCAGGAATTGAGGGGGGAAATATAATAATAATAATAATAATAATAACAGTAATATTGATAACGACAACAATAATAATAATAATAATAATAATTATTTTTATTTTTAAAAACACATTATTCAACTGATACAGAATTGATTGACATTAATGGTATATCTTATAGAAAGCCTCTGGTTATGCAAAGTATCTGAACCAAACTTAAAATTAACTGATAAATAATGAATGATTATTTACAAAAAAAAAAAAGTTGGTTTACAAGACTGAAGTGTGACATAAGCTCTAACACTCTGCTTTACCATTATGACATTTTTGGACTGGGGGTCGCGGGCAAAATAATTTGTCATAACGTTTGTAATGGTTGATACAACTGTCGAGTATATACAAACACAAATACAGATGTATATACCAGTACTGCTATATAGGATATACAATAATCTGAAGGCCAATAGAGTAGCATGACTCTCGAAACTCATCATATATCGGTATATCAAAGGTATACCGTACATAAAATCTGCATAGTTTTATTTTATCTCCAAGGGTCTAACACACGGTATTAATACAAACTTATAAATAGATGCGACTTACAAGTTAATTCACAAAAATAACACACTAAAAATTATAATTGTCTGGTATTAAGAGGGTGAGTGGAACTGGTTATTTAAATTACAATGCAGTGAGAATTATTCCTCCAGACGTGGGTGTGAGAACTACTGAGAAACAAATGCAATGTTAAATTATCAGTGCACCAGCTGCTACGTCTGAAAGGAAGGAGTGCAGTCTCAGGTCCGGGATCGATCTCTGGCACGGGTTAGACGTTGGGCATGTTTCCTTACATCTGATATCCCTTGCTTACCTAGCACTAAGTAGGTACCTGGGTATTACCCGACTGTTGTGGGTAGCATACCGGAGGACAAAATTAATCTAAGTTGTCCGCAATATGTATTTTGCATAATATATGCTAATGATATCAACTAGGTCTGTACCAGTTGTATCATATACCTGTAGAAATGTAGAAATATACATTATTATTATTATATTATTATTATTATTATTATTATTATTATTATTATTATTATATGGTTGTTGGAAGAAAAACACTGAAACAAAAGAACAGGGTAAGGAATAGATAACAACAATCAGGTTTAAGGATTAATCATAGTACATAGTGCGAATATCACATTAAGATGAGGAGGTACTTTTTAAAGAGTAACTTTGAAGCGGCTGGCAGAAAGGGAACCACTGAAATCTTCAGGCAGAGAGTCCCAGATAATAGGGCCTTTTATGCTCATTGAGTCTTTACTCAAGTTGAGTCCAACACGGGGGATATCAGAGAGATTTTTGTGCCTTGTGTTATTTCTGCTGTAGTTATCCAGGAAGAGTTTCAGAGCAGGGTTTATACATGAATTGATTGTCCTGTGTGTGTGTGTGTGTGTGTGTGTGTGCTTGTGTGTGTGTGTGTGTGTGTGTGTGTGTGTGTGTGTGTGTGTGTATATATATATATATATATATATATATATATATATATATATATATATATATATATATATATATATATATATATATATATATATAGTGAATTGCCGCAGCAGATCCTCAGGCACAAACACCATAGGTGAGGCACGGAAACGTTAGAGAGTAGTACAGAGAGAGCAGTGCTGTTTGAGGCACATAGTAACATATCATAGAGAAGACATCTACTCTGTTATGTGCTGAATGTGGCTTTTCGGCTTCAAGTTTATCTCAAGGTGCGGACATTAGAAGACAGGAACAGAGGTGAGGATAAGATAGGGAGAGAAATGAAGAAGAGTGCATGTTAAGTGAGAGGGAAAAGAACTTAATGGATTTAAACTGGGGAAACTGGATTTTAGAAAAGGATGTAAAAGAACATTGGTTTAGAAACAATGTTGCAAATTAGTCAAATAAACTACAAAGTTGTGTCATTGAAGTGAATAGGAAGTTTGAGAGAGAGAGAGAGAGAGAGAGAGAGAGAGAGAGAGAGAGAGATTCACCAAATCAACTTTACAATTTCCCTCCTCACTCCGTAGGGGCAACAGGAGAAAGTAGAACAATTGCCCTTAAAACTTTGATGACGAGGTGGGGAGACAACCAAGCCCCGAGGCGTCCAGAGAGGGGCGGGAGGAAGGGGCCGCAGGTGGGGTTAGGAGGAGAGAGCAGGAGGAAGAGGGGGTTAGAATGTTGGATCAGGAGGAGTAAAAAGGAGGGGGGGTTAGGATGAGGGAACAGGAAGAGGGGTCAGGAGGGCACCGAGGACGTGGGTCCCCAGTCAGTACCAGAGGTGGTACCTCACTACAACATGAAAGGTTACATATGCCTAAAGTTATCTCTACACCAAAACTCTAATCTTTTCCCTAAAAGTGTTATTTATACCATGTTGTCTTAAATTTACCCTTAAAGACATATGTCCACCAAAAGTTGTGTGATAAGTTCTTCTTATATACCCAGAAAACCATATTTTTTACCAGGTCATATAACTACCCTCGACGTCTTATAATCTACCCTAAAGTCTTGAATATACCCTTCAAATTCCATATTTAACCCCGCCTCCTAAGTCATATTTCTAGTCTACTGTCTCATAAATTCCCTTGAAGTATTACAGCTTGTTCTGTGGGATTCGGAGTCTGTCTATTTTTTGTCTGTGAGAAACGGGAGAGATGCTAATCCTCGTTTTCAATCCATTGTATCCAGCAAACCTCACCTCTGTGAATGAGCATGTGATTTCCGTGAGACAACCGGAAGTATGGAGAGTATAAGCCGGCCTTTATAAGGCCACGGAAAGGAGAGTAGAGAGAGATTAGGTGGGGGGGAATGGCGCAGAGTAGAGTTGTCTCCTGGTGCGGAGGTGGAGCGTCCTGGGAAAAGCTGGACTCTGAATTATACTCCTTGTACTTTATACTAGCTACTGATGTGAGCTGGACTCTTCATTCATACTCCCTCTGGAAGGTTGAAGCTGTGGAAAAAGACATGTGTAGATTTCAGGACATTTAATAAATGAGCTGAATTGTAAACAGGTGTCTAATTCCACAGTGGGAGTAGAGGAGGTCTCACTCTTTGTACCTTAAGTTTATTGTATCTTTCCAGATATATTATAGTACCAGGTTCTTTTCTCGGTGGCCAAATGTTAAACCGTATAATTTCGTGCTTTAATTCAGTGGTTTAAATATTATTGTTGGAGAATAAAAACAGGGAGAGTGAATACCTGGAGGTCGTTCTGAAGGGTCAACGCCCCAGCAGCCCAGTCCCTGAGGCCTGGTCAAGGACTGTGCCGCGGGGGCGTTGACCTCTCAGAACGAGCTCCTGGTAGACTCCAAGTATTCACTCTCCCAGTCGTTATTCTGCAATAATAATGTTTTGAGGAAGACTGAGAATATCTTACTATTGTTAGTTACTGTTATGTTTATTAACTAAGAAGGTGGTATTTAGACTTTGGTTTTTATCGAGAGGATTGGAAGAAACTTCAATCTTCCCGACACTTGGATATACATGTTTGAGGTAAGTGTCGATCCACTGCCTTTACCTTATTCATTCTTACCCATATATTGCTACCTAATTATTTCCCCACATTGAGGGCAAGACACTATTTGACACCAAGATTATAACACGCAAAATGTCAATACCTAATTCGAGCACCACGTAGCTGCGAGTTTCCAACTATGTAAATAAATTGAATTCTTTATTGGTATAAATAAACAAGGCAAAAATCTACGAGAAATCCACTCAACCTAGAAACTTAAAAAAAAAAAAATTGTGGAAGTAAACGGTTTCAAAAAAACTAATTTAAAATTGTATACAACAGCAGCAACCAATACGATTACCGGATTGGTTAAATGTGGCGTATAATGGGGCGGATAACGGGAAACGTGGTTCAACAGGTAGGCTGACGCATTTGCAAGTGATGTGAAGTTAAACCACTAGATAAAATATGTTTATTATCTTGAAGCCCAACTTCATGTTATACAGCACTACATTCACCTTTCTATACAATACAATTTATTAAAATAGAAGTCCTTGTTACACTTTTTTATATTTAGATTCTATACAATGTACACCATTTTTATTTTGTCTTATTCGTATGAACACTTTTGGATTCCACATCTAAATTATAAAGAAAAAGCATTACGACGACTTAAAATCTAGAATAAATTTGAGAAAACACAGAACCCAGAAATATCTTGCGCGTGGAAAACAAATGAGTCGTGATGTAAACAAACACTCCCGTTTTCTTTTAGTAATAATAGACAGGGCATACAATACCAAAAGTATGAATCACTCGGTACATATACACAGAGTTTAGCGTAATCCTTCTTTTAGAGAATAAAGTATCCTTAATGCTAGTGTTTATGCTGACCGCGGCTTTAATGACCGTAAAACATTATCTCAGAAGAAAATGATACCTGCTGTCCCCGTTCACCTAGCTGTAATATAGGTGCCCTAATTTGACCCAAAATGCTCTCCATAACAATGGGCTTTCTATATAGCAGTATGTAACTGATGTCAGCTAGGCCTTTATACCTTGCACATGTACTTGTAGAATATTATTATTTTATTATAATTATTATTTTTTTATTATATTATTATTATTATAAGAGTATACACTCCGAGAGGTGTGTAGGAGTGTATAAATACCTAGTGTTTTAAATAGTTGTTTGAAGTACCCTTGAGTGGTGGTGTATATACTAGGTTACAACGTTGCCTTATTAACGACACTCTTGTAGTCAAATGCATCAACACAGCACAAAAATATCTACGGAAATAAGTTACATTAGCTTTAATGGACTATCCTAGGCTAAATTTTTGCATCATCTGGATAAGCCATTATAAAAGTTTTTAGTTATGCACGAGGCGTACATAAAAACACTTACGCTCCCCAGGCATTATTAAAGCCGAAACAACAAACCCATTAGGAAAGCATGATACAAAATAGGGTAAGAAATAAGCAAATGTGCGCAATTAGTCTCAGGTGCTTGGACTGCAAAATATGCGCGTGACTTTATTCCGGCACAATTTTCTCCGAGGAAGGGGAAGGGAGGGGGGAAGGAGGGGTGTCGAGGGGCATACCGCAGCGGGCATATTATACAAGTTTTCGATAATCGCGATTTACC
>NC_091308.1:31358546-31368546 GCF_038502225.1 Cherax quadricarinatus
CTGAGACACATGTTGCCACTGTGTCCTGAGACACATGTGTTGCCACTGTGTCCTGAGACACATGTGTTGCCACTGTGTCCTGAGAACACATGTGTTGCCACTGTGTCTGAGACACATGTGTTGCCACTGTGTCCTGAAGACACATGTGTTGCCACTGTGTCCTGAGACACTTGTGTTGCCACTGTGTCCTGAGACACATGTGTTGCCACTGTGTCCTGAGACACATGTGTTGCCACTGTGTCCTGAGACACATGTGTTGCCACTGTGTCCTGAGACACATGTGTTGCCACTGTGTCCTGAGACATGTGTTGCCACTGTGTCCTGAGACACATGTGTTGCCACTGTGTCCTGAGACACGTGTGTTGCCACTGTGTCCTGAGACACATGTGTTGCCACTGTGTCCTGAGACACGTGTGTTGCCACTGTGTCCTGAGACACGTGTGTTGCCACTGTGTCCTGAGACATGTGTTGCCACTGTGTCCTGAGACACGTGTGTTGCCACTGTGTTCTGAGACACGTGTGTTGCCACAGTGTCCTGAGACACGTGTGTTGCCACTGTGTCCTGAGACATGTGTTACTGTGTCCTGAGACACATGTGTTGCCACTGTGTCCTGAAGACATGTGTTGCCACTGTGTCCTGAGACACGTGTGTTGCCACTGTGTCCTGAGAACACGTGTGTTGCCACTGTGTCCTGAGACATGTGTTGCCACTGTGTCCTGAGACACATGTGTTGCCACTGTGTCCTAGGGAACACATGTGTTGCCTCTGTGTCCTGTCACACATGTGTTGCCACTGTGTCCTGAGACACATGTGTTGCCACTGTGTCCTGAGACACATGTGTTGCCACTGTGTCCTGAGACACATGTTGCCACTGTGTCCTGAGACACGTGTGTTGCCACTGTGTCCTGAAGACACATGTGTTGCCACTGTGTCCTGAGACACATGTTGTTGCCACTGTGTCCTGAGCACATGTGTTGCCACTGTGTCCTAGACACATGTGTTTAGCCACTGTGTCTAGAGACACATGTGTTGCCACTGTGTCCTGAGACACATGTGTTGCCACTGTGTCCTGAGACATGTGTTGCCACTGTGTCCTAGACACATGTGTTGCCACTGTGTCCTGAGACACATGTGTTTGCCACTGTGTCCTGAGACATGTGTTGCCACTGTGTCCTGAGACACATGTGTTGCCACTGTGTCCTGAGACACGTGTGTTGCCACTGTGTCCTGAGACACAAGTGTTGCCACTGTGTCCTGAGACACGTGTGTTGCCACTGTGTCCTGAGACACGTGTGTTGCCACTGTGTCCTGAGACATGTGTTGCCACTGTGTCCTGAGACACGTGTGTTGCCACTGTGTCCTGAGACACGTGTGTTGCCACTGTGTCCTGAGACACGTGTGTTGCCACCCTGTGTCCTGAGACATGTGTTGCCACTGTGTCCTGAGACACGTGTGTTGCCACTGTGTCCTGAGACACGTGTGTTGCCACTGTGTCCTGAGACACGTGTGTTGCCACTGTGTCCTGAGACACGTGTGTTGCCACTGTGTCCTGAGACACGTGTGTTGCCACTGTGTCCTGAGACACATGTTGCCACTGTGTCCTGAGACACATGTGTTGCCACTGTGTCCTGAGACACGTGTGTTGCCACTGTGTCCTGAGACACATGTGTTGCCACTGTGTCCTGAGACACGTGTGTTGCCAATGTGTCCTGAGACACGTGTGTTGCCACTGTGTCCTGAGACACGTGTGTTGCCACTGTGTCCTGAGACACGTGTGTTGCCACTGTGTCCTGAGACACATGTGTTGCCACTGTGTCCTGAGACACGTGTGTTGCCACTGTGTCCTGAGACACGTGTGTTGCCACTGTGTCCTGAGACACGTGTGTTGCCACTGTGTCCTGAGACATGTGTTGCCACTGTGTCCTGAGACACATGTGTTGCCACTGTGTCCTGAGACACGTGTGTTGCCACTGTGTCCTGAGACACGTGTGTTGCCACTGTGTCCTGAGACACGTGTGTTGCCACTGTGTCCTGAGACACATGTGTTGCCACTGTGTCCTGAGACACGTGTGTTGCCACTGTGTCCTGAGACACATGTGTTGCCACTGTGTCCTGAGACACGTGTTGCCACTGTGTCCTGAGACACGTGTGTTGCCACTGTGTCCTGAGACACATGTGTTGCCACTGTGTCCTGAGACACGTGTGTTGCCACTGTGTCCTGAGACACATGTGTTGCCACTGTGTCCTGAGACACGTGTGTTGCCACTGTGTCCTGAGACACGTGTGTTGCCACTGTGTCCTGAGACACGTGTGTTGCCACTGTGTCCTGAGACATGTGTTGCCACTGTGTCCTGAGACACATGTGTTGCCACTGTGTCCTGAGACACGTGTGTTGCCACTGTGTCCTGAGACACGTGTGTTGCCACTGTGTCCTGAGACACATGTGTTGCCACTGTGTCCTGAGACACGTGTGTTGCCACTGTGTCCTGAGACACATGTGTTGCCACTGTGTCCTGAGACATGTGTTGCCACTGTGTCCTGAGACACATGTGTTGCCACTGTGTCCTGAGACACGTGTGTTGCCACTGTGTCCTGAGACACATGTGTTGCCACTGTGTCCTGTGACACGTGTGTTGGCACTGTGTCCTGAGACACGTGTGTTGCCACTGTGTCCTGAGACACGTGTGTTGCCACTGTGTCCTGAGACATGTGTTGCCACTGTGTCCTGAGACACATGTGTTGCCACTGTGTCCTGAGACACGTGTGTTGCCACTGTGTCCTGAGACACGTGTGTTGCCACTGTGTCCTGAGACACATGTGTCGCCACTGTGTCCTGAGACACGTGTGTTGCCACTGTGTCCTGAGACACATGTGTTGCCACTGTGTCCTGAGACATGTGTTGCCACTGTGTCCTGAGACACATGTGTTGCCACTGTGTCCTGAGACACGTGTGTTGCCACTGTGTCCTGAGACACGTGTGTTGCCACTGTGTCCTGAGACACGTGTGTTGCCACTGTGTCCTGAGACACGTGTGTTGCCACTGTGTCCTGAGACACATGTGTTGCCACTGTGTCCTGAGACACGTGTGTTGCCACTGTGTCCTGAGACATGTGTTGCCACTGTGTCCTGAGACACGTGTGTTGCCACTGTGTCCTGAGACACGTGTGTTGCCACTGTGTCCTGAGACACGTGTGTTGCCACTGTGTCCTGAGACACGTGTGTTGCCACTGTGTCCTGAGACACGTGTGTTGCCACTGTGTCCTGAGACACGTGTGTTGCCACTGTGTCCTGAGACACATGTGTTGCCACTGTGTCCTGAGACACGTGTGTTGCCACTGTGTCCTGAGACACGTGTGTTGCTATTGTGTCCTGAGACACATGTGTTGGCCACTGTGTCCTGAGACACGTAGTGTTGCCATCTGTGTCTGAGGACACGTGTGTTGCCACTGTGTCCTGAGACACATGTGTTGCCACTGTGTCCTGAGACACGTGTGTTGCCACTGTGTCCTGAGACACGTGTGTTGCCACTGTGTCCTGAGACACGTGTGTTGCCACTGTGTCCTGAGACATGTGTTGCCACTGTGTCCTGAGACACGTGTGTTGCCACTGTGTCCTGAGACACGTGTGTTGCCACTGTGTCCTGAGACACATGTGTTGCCACTGTGTCCTGAGACACGTGTGTTGCCACTGTGTCCTGAGACACGTGTGTTGCCACTGTGTCCTGAGACACGTGTGTTGCCACTGTGTCCTGAGACACGTGTGTTGCCACTGTGTCCTGAGACACATGTGTTGCCACTGTGTCCTGAGACACGTGTGTTGCCACTGTGTCCTGAGACATGTGTTGCCACTGTGTCCTGAGACACGTGTGTTGCCACTGTGTCCTGAGACATGTGTTGCCACTGTGTCCTGAGACATGTGTTGCCACTGTGTCCTGAGACATGTGTTGCCACTGTGTCCTGAGACACGTGTGTTGCCACTGTGTCCTGAGACACGTGTGTTGCCACTGTGTCCTGAGACACATGTGTTGCCACTGTGTCCTGAGACACGTGTGCTGCCACTGTGTCCTGAGACACGTGTGTTGCCACTGTGTCCTGAGACACATGTGTTGCCACTGTGTCCTGAGACACATGTGTTGCCACTGTGTCCTGAGACACATGTGTTGCCACTGTGTCCTGAGACACATGTGTTGCCACTGTGTCCTGAGACACATGTGTTGCCACTGTGTCCTGAGACACGTGTGCTGCCACTGTGTCCTGAGACACGTGTGTTGCCACTGTGTCCTGAGACATGTGTTGCCACTGTGTCCTGAGACACATGTGTTGCCACTGTGTCCTGAGACACATGTGTTGCCACTGTGTCCTGAGACACGTGTGTTGCCAGTGTCCTGAGACACGTGTGTTGCCACTGTGTCCTGAGACACGTGTGTTGCCACTGTGTCCTGAGACACGTGTGTTGCCACTGTGTCCTGAGACACGTGTGTTGCCACTGTGTCCTGAGACACGTGTGTTGCCACTGTCCTGAGACACGTGTGTTGCCACTGTGTCCTGAGACATGTGTTGCCACTGTGTCCTGAGACACGTGTGTTGCCACTGTGTCCTGAGACACGTGTGTTGCCAGTGTCCTGAGACACATGTGTTGCCAGTGTCCTGAGACACATGTGTTGCCACTGTGTCCTGAGACACATGTGTTGCCAGTGTCCTGAGACACATGTGTTGCCACTGTGTCCTGAGACACGTGTGTTGCCACTGTGTCCTGAGACACATGTGTTGCCACTGTGTCCTGAGACACGTGTGTTGCCACTGTGTCCTGAGACACGTGTGTTTCCACTGTGTCCTGAGACACATGTGTTGCCACTGTGTCCTGAGACACGTGTGTTGCCAGTGTCCTGAGACACGTGTGTTGCCACTGTGTCCTGAGACACATGTGTTGCCACTGTGTCCTGAGACACGTGTGTTGCCACTGTGTCCTGAGACATGTGTTGCCACTGTGTCCTGAGACACATGTGTTGCCACTGTGTCCTGAGACACATGTGTTGCCACTGTGTCCTGAGACACATGTGTTGCCACTGTGTCCTGAGACACATGTGTTGCCACTGTGTCCTGAGACACATGTGTTGCCACTGTGTCCTGAGACACATGTGTTGCCACTGTGTCCTGAGACACATGTGTTGCCACTGTGTCCTGAGACACATGTGTTGCCACTGTGTCCTGAGACACATGTGTTGCCACTGTGTCGTGAGACACATGTGTTGCCACTGTGTCCTGAGACACATGTGTTGCCACTGTGTCCTGAGACACGTGTGTTGCCACTGTGTCCTGAGACACGTGTGTTGCCACTGTCCTGAGACACATGTGTTGCCACTGTGTCCTGAGACACATGTGTTGCCACTGTGCCCTGAGACACATGTGTTGCCACTGTGTCCTGAGACACATGTGTTGCCACTGTGTCCTGAGACACATGTGTTGCCACTGTGTCCTGAGACACATGTGTTGCCACTGTGTCGTGAGACACATGTGTTGCCACTGTGTCCTGAGACACATGTGTTGCCACTGTGTCCTGAGACACGTGTGTTGCCACTGTGTCCTGAGACACGTGTGTTGCCACTGTCCTGAGACACATGTGTTGCCACTGTGTCCTGAGACACATGTGTTGCCACTGTGCCCTGAGACACATGTGTTGCCACTGTGTCCTGAGACACATGTGTTGCCACTGTGTCCTGAGACACATGTGTTGCCAGTGTGTCCTGAGACACGTGTTGCCACTCTGTCCTGAGACACATGTGCTGCCACTGTGTCCTGAGACACGTGTGTTGCCACTGTGTCCTGAGACATGTGTTGCCACTGTGTCCTGAGACATGTGTTGCCACTGTGTCCTGAGACACGTGTGGTGCCACTGTGTCCTGAGACACGTGTGTTGCCACTGTGTCCTGAGACACGTGTGTTGCCACTGTGTCCTGAGACATGTGTTGCCACTGTGTCCTGAGACATGTGTTGCCACTGTGTCCTGAGACACGTGTGTTGCCACTGTGTCCTGAGACACGTGTGTTGCCACTGTGTCCTGAGACACGTGTGTTGCCACTGTGTCCTGAGACACATGTGTTGCCACTGTCCTGAGACACATGTGTTGCCACTGTGTCCTGAGACACGTATGTTGCCACTGCGTCCTGAGACACGTGTGTTGCCACTGTGTCCTGAGACACATGTGTTGCCACTGTGTCCTGAGACACATGTGTTGCCACTGTGTCCTGAGACACGTGTGTTGTCAGTGTCCTGAGACACGTGTGTTGCCACTGTGTCCTGAGACACGTGTGTTGCCACTGTGTCCTGAGACACGTGTGTTGCCACTGTGTCCTGAGACACGTGTGTTGCCACTGTGTCCTGAGACACGTGTGTTGCCACTGTGTCCTGAGACACGTGTGTTGCCACTGTCCTGAGACACGTGTGTTGCCACTGTGTCCTGAGACATGTGTTGCCACTGTGTCCTGAGACACGTGTGTTGCCACTGTGTCCTGAGACACATGTGTTGCCACTGTGTCCTGAGACACGTGTGTTGCCACTGTGTCCTGAGACACGTGTGTTGCCACTGTGTCCTGAGACACATGTGTTGCCAGTGTCCTGAGACACATGTGTTGCCAGTGTCCTGAGACACGTGTGTTGCCAGTGTCCTGAGACACATGTGTTGCCACTGTGTCCTGAGACACATGTGTTGCCACTGTGTCCTGAGAGACATGTGTTGCCACTGTGTCCTGAGACACATGTGTTGCCACTGTGTCCTGAGACACGTGTTGCCACTGTGTTATGAGACATGTGTTACCACTGTGTCCTGAGACACATGTGTTGCCACTGTGTCCTGAGACACATGTGTTGCCACTGTGTCCTGAGACACGTGTGTTGCCACTGTGTCCTGAGACACATGTGTTGCCACTGTGTCCTGAGACACATGTGTTGCCATTGTGCCCTGAGACACATGTGTTGCCACTGTGTCCTGAGACACATGTGTTGCCACTGTGTCCTGAGACACATGTGTTGCCACTGTGTCCTTAGACACATGTGTTGCCACTGTGTCCTGAGACACATGTGCTACCACTGTGTCCTGAGACACGTGTGTTGCCACTGTGTCCTGAGACATGTGTTGCCACTGTGTCCTGAGACATGTGTTGCCACTGTGTCCTGAGACACGTGTGTTGCCACTGTGTCCTGAGACACGTGTGTTGCCACTGTGTCCTGAGACACGTGTGTTGCCACTGTGTCCTGAGACATGTGTTGCCACTGTGTCCTGAGACATGTGTTGCCACTGTGTCCTGAGACACGTGTGTTGCCACTGTGTTCTGAGACACGTGTGTTGCCACTGTGTCCTGAGACACATGTGTTGCCACTGTCCTGAGACACATGTGTTGCCACTGTGTCCTGAGACACGTATGTTGCCACTGCGTCCTGAGACACGTGTGTTGCCACTGTGTCCTGAGACACATGTGTTGCCACTGTGTCCTGAGACACATGTCTTGCCACTGTGTCCTGAGACACGTGTGTTGCCACTGTGTCCTGAGACACGTGTGTTGCCACTGTGTCCTGAGACACGTGTGTTGCCACTGTGTCCTGAGACACGTGTGTTGCCACTGTGTCCTGAGACACGTGTGTTGCCACTGTGTCCTGAGACACGTGTGTTGCCACTGTCCTGAGACACGTGTGTTGCCACTGTGTCCTGAGACATGTGTTGCCACTGTGTCCTGAGACACGTGTGTTGCCACTGTGTCCTGAGACACATGTGTTGCCACTGTGTCCTGAGACACGTGTGTTGCCACTGTGTCCTGAGACACATGTGTTGCCAGTGTACTGAGAAACATGTGTTGCCAGTGTACTGAGACACAAGTGTTGCCACTGTGTCCTGAGACACATGTGTTGTCAGTGTCCTGAGACACGTGTGTTGCCACTGTGTCCTGAGACACGTGTGTTGCCACTGTGTCCTGAGACATGTGTTGCCACTGTGTCCTGAGACACATGTGTTGCCACTGTGTCCTGAGACACATGTGTTGCCAGTGTCCTGAGACACATGTGTTGCCACTGTGTCCTGAGACACGTGTGTTGCCACTGTGTCCTGAGACACATGTGTTGCCACTGTGTCCTGAGACACGTGTGTTGCCACTGTGTCCTGAGACACGTGTGTTTCCACTGTGTCCTGAGACACATGTGTTGCCACTGTGTCCTGAGACACGTGTGTTGCTACTGTGTCCTGAGACACATGTGTTGCCACTGTGTCCTGAGACACGTGTGTTGCCACTGTGTCCTGAGACACATGTGTTGCCAGTGTCCTGAGACACATGTGTTGCCAGTGTCCTGAGACACATGTGTTGCCAGTGTCCTGAGACACATGTGTTGCCACTGTGTCCTGAGACACATGTGTTGCCAGTGTCCTGAGACATGTGTGTTGCCACTGTGTCCTGAGACACATGTGTTGCCACTGTGTCCTGAGACACATGTGTTGCAACTGTGTCCTGAGACACATGTGTTGCCAGTGTCCTGAGACACATGCGTTGCCACTGTGTCCTGAGACACGTGTGTTGCCACTGTGTCCTGAGACACATGTGTTGCCACTGTGTCCTGAGACACGTGTGTTGCCACTGTGTCCTGAGACACGTGTGTTGCCACTGTGTCCTGAGACATGTGTTGCCACTGTGTCCTGAGACACGTGTGTTGCCAGTGTCCTGAGACACATGTGTTGCCAGTGTCCTGAGACACATGTGTTGCCAGTGTCCTGAGACACATGTGTTGCCACTGTGTCCTGAGACACATGTGTTGCCAGTGTCCTGAGACATGTGTTGCCACTGTGTCCTGAGACACATGTGTTGCCACTGTCCTGAGACACATGTGTTGCCACTGTGTCCTGAGACACATGTGTTGCCAGTGTCCTGAGACACATGTGTTGCCACTGTGTCCTGAGACACATGTGTTGCCAGTGTCCTGAGACACGTGTGTTGCCACTGTGTCCTGAGACACCTGTGTTGCCAGTGTCCTGAGACACATGTGTTGCCACTGTGTCCTGAGACACATGTTTTGCCACTGTGTCCTGAGACACATGTGTTGCCACTGTGTCCTGAGACACATGTGTTGCCACTGTGTCCTGAGACACATGTGTTGCCACTGTGTCCTGAGACACATGTGTTGCCACTGTGTCCTGAGACACATGTGTTGCCACTGTGTCCTGAGACACACGTGTTGCCACTGTGTCCTGAGACACATGTGTTGCCACTGTGCCCTGAGACACATGTGTTGCCACTGTGCCCTGAGACACATGTGTTGCCACTGGGTCCTGAGACACATGTGTTGCCACTGTGTCCTGAGACACATGTGTTGCCACTGTGTCCTGAGACACATGTGTTGCCACTGTGTCCTGAGACACATGTGTTGCCACTGTGTCCTGTGACACGTGTCTCTCAGGACACAGTGGCAACACACGTCTCTCAGGACATAGTGGCAACATGTGTTTCCTCTTGCTTTGTCGTGAGATAAACGACTTGCCTGGAGCTGTATCCGCAGACACGCGTCTGTCTCCCGTTACTGTTTGACAACAGAGCCGCCCCTAAACAGACTTTTTGGTCCGAACGATGGACCCAGCCACCTGAAAATCTGGCCTGGGACCGAGCCGCGGGGGGCGACGACCCCCTTCCCCCGAAGCCACTCCAGATAACCTACGGGTCATCGATGTAACGAGTAACAAGGTCGTCATGATCGAAATGTTCTGCTGGTAATAGGACAAAGAAGAGGGAGAACGTTTCGTCTTTGTGTAGTTTCGTCATGACAGAGCGAAACGTTCTGTAACCTCTGAATTTAACATCAAAAGCTGGTTAATGATGTTGAATCTATAGACGTGAGAAGATGTGACAAAACGTGACAGGACGTTTGAAGACGTGATAAGACGTGATAAGACGTGACAATACGGGACAAAACGTGACAAGACTGATAAAACTTAAATTCACAGGCGTGATAAGGCTTCATTTCAAAG
>NC_091308.1:31371046-31453546 GCF_038502225.1 Cherax quadricarinatus
TTGTGACCCCTTGTTTCTGTGTCCCTTCTCTGGAACATCTTGTCTCTGTCCACCTTGTCTATTCCACGCAGTATTTTGTATGTTGTTATCATGTCTCCCCTAACCCTCCTGTCCTCCAGTGTCGTCAGGCCGATTTCCCTCAACCTTTCTTCGTAGGACATTCCCCTTAGCTCTGGAACTAACCTTGTCGCAAACCTTTGCACTTTCTCTAATTTCTTGACGTGCTTGATCAAGTGTGGGTTCCAAAAGGGTGCTGCATACTTCAATATGGGCCTGACGTACACGGTGTACAGTGTCTTGAACGATTCCTTACTAAGGTATCGGAACGCTATTCTCAGGTTTGCCAGGCGCCCATATGTTGCAGCAGTTATCTGGTTGATCTGTGCTTCCGGAGACGTGCTCGGTGTTATACTCACCCCAAGATCTTTCTCCTTGAGCGAGGTTTGCAGTCTTTGGCCACCTAGCCTATACTCCGTCTGCGGTCTTCTTTGCCCTTCCCCGATCTTCATGGTTTTGCATTTGGCAGGGTTAAATTCGAGAAGGCAGTTGCTGGACCAGGTGTCCAGCCTGTCCAGGTCTCTTTGAAGTCCTACCTGATCCTCATCTGATTTAATTCTCGTCATTAACTTCACCTGTGGGGCCCCGCTCATCACAGGCGCCCACTGTGATACCTCATCACGTACCATGACTCGTTGTTGCCTCCCTGTCAGGTATTCTCTGATCCACTGTAGCGCCCTTCCTGTTATACGCGTCTGATCCTCCAGCTTCTGCACCAATCTCCTGTGAGAGAACTGTGTCGAAGGCCTTCTTGCAGTCCAAGAAGATGTTGTGTGTGTATGTGTGTGTGTGTGTGTGTGTGTGTGTGTGTGTGTGTGTGTGTGTGTGTGTGTGTGTGTGTGTGTGTGTGTGTGTGTGTGAGAGAGAGAGTTTAACATTTCGCAAACGGGTGGAATTTTTTACAAACATTATCTCTCGGTTCAAGGCAGGATTCGAACCTGCACACACTGGCGACTAAAACAATACCACCACCACTACCATCACCAACACTACCACCACCACCACCACTACCAACCAACCATCACCAACTACCACAACTACCACCGCTACCACCACCACTGCCACCACCACCAAACATTACCAACTACCACCATCACCAACCAACCCCAACTATCACCACTACTACCACAACCCCCACTTCTACCACTACCCCCACCACCACCACCTCTACAACTACCACCTTCACCTCCCCATCCCTCCCATTCCCCACGTTCCCCTACCACTACAATCAACACAAGTCACACACATGACACAGGGCCAATAAAATTCTGTTCCCTCCCTCCCTCTCTCCCTCTCATATCCCCTCTCCCTCATCGCCTCTCCTTCCATACAGTGTTCTCGCCGTCTCCCCTCTCTCTCTCCTCACCCTCCCCTCTCGTACTGAGGGAAGTAACAGCCTCGGCCACCACATGAATACTGAGAAACCCACTCCCACTGTAATCTTAGGCTGGAGTGGGGTGGGAGGGAGAGAGAGGTGACAGGGAGAGTGGGAGGGGATGAGGGGAAGCAGTCCTATTCCCCTCATTTGCCATTCACAGCCAGTCCCATTTCCGCTCCTCATATCCACACTAGCTGTCAAATGTATACAGTCTCTCTCTCTCTCTCTCTCTCTCTCTCTCTCTCTCTCTCTCTCTCTCTCTCTCTCTCTCTCTCTCTCTCTCTCTCTCTCTCTCTCTCTCTCTCTACAGATAACCTAAGTATGAACATGGTGGTCGTATCTAATTCCGCCTTAATCAGAAAACAACTTACTGATAACGACCAAGAAATCAGTTCCCTTTTAAACAATTATTTCCCAAATTATAGGAAAGGGAGTTAGAAAAGAAATTATAAAAATTACCAATTATAGGAGACCCAGGGAAGAGCCAATAAAGCATAGCAATATTATTTTTGGAATAGATTTAGTGTCAGTAAATCTTAGTTATAGTCCCTATAACCAAGCTTTGCAGACAGTCCCTATAACCAAGATTTGCAGACAGTCCCTATAACTAAGCTTTGCAGTCCCTGTAACCAAGATTTGCAGACAGGTATTTTAGGTCTCTAAGAAATCGTTACAAATACTTAAGGTGTTTTAAATCGCTACATCTCCGTTCAAAGCAGGTGAAATTGCAGATTTAGAAAGTGTACAGAGTACACTCAAATACTGGGAACGCTTGGAAACACTTGACTTGTACTCGCTGAAACGCAGGCGAGAGAGATTTATCATTAGCTACATTTGGAAAATCCTAGAAGGAATGGTCCCGAATTTGCACACAGAAATCACTCCTTACGAAAGTAAAAGACTGAGCAAGCGGTGCAAATTACCCCCAATGAAAAGTAGGGGCGTCATTGGTACACTAAGAAACAGCGCTATAAGTGTCCGGGGCCCAAGACTGTTCAACAGCCTCCAGCCATGAATAAGGGGAATTACCAATAGGCCCCTGGCTGCCTTCAAGAGGGAGCTGGACAAATACTTAAAGTCGGTGCCGGATCAGCCGGGCTATGGTTCGTACGTTGGACTATGTGCGGCCAGCAGTAACAGCCTGGTTGATCAGGCCCTGATCCACCTGGAGGCCTAGTCGTGGACCCGGCCGCGGTGGCGTTGATCCCCGGAATACCCTTCAGGAAGACTTCAGATATACCTGTAGCCGCTTCCTGGGGGTCAGCGCCCCCGTCGTCGGGTCCCAGACCAAGCCTCCTGGTGGCTGGTCTGATCGACCTGGCTGTTACTGCCCGTAAACTAGGGTCACCTGATTGTCTTCAAGAATGCACTGAAGATCTACGGAGCCATTCCTGATCATCCTGATCGTCACTCCAATTTTCTAAATACGTGATTAATTAGACGCTCGAAATGTGACGACTCGCTCCTCGCTGCCAGACCTAAGCCAACCTATTTTTTTTTAATGTTATTATCGTGTAATTGCACGGAAACGAAGGTTAATATACATTAACATACCTTAAGCTAAATTAACTTATAAATATATATATATATATATATATATATATATATATATATATATATATATATATATATATATATATATATATATATATATAATATATATATATAATATATATATATATATATATATATATATATATATATATATATATATATATATATATATATATATATATATATATATATATATATACTATTTTTTTATTATCACACTGGCCGATTCCCACCAAGGCAGGGTGGCCCGAAAAAGAAAAACTTTCACCATCATTCACTCCATCACTGTCTTGCCAGAAGGGTGCTTTACACTACAGTTTAAACTGCAACATTAACACTCCTCCTTCAGAGTGCAGGCACTGTACTTCCCATCTCCAGGACTCAAGTGTGGTCTGCCGGTTTCCCTGAACCCCTTCATAAATGTTACTTTGCTCACACTCCAACAGCACGTCAAGTATTAAAAACCATTTGTCTCCATTCACTCCTATCAAACACGCTCACGCATGCCTGCTGGAAGCCCAAGCCCCTCGCACACAAAACCTCCTTTACCCCCTCCCTCCAACCTTTCCTACGCCGACCCCTACCCCGCCTTCCTTCCACTACAGACTGATACACTCTTGAAGTCATTCTGTTTCGCTCCATTCTCTCTACATGTCCGAACCACCTCAACAACCCTTCCTCAGCCCTCTGGACAACAGTTTTGGTAATCCCGCACCTCCTCCTAACTTCCAAACTACGAAACCTCTGCATTATATTCACACCACACATTGCCCTCAGACATGACATCTCCACTGTCTCCACTCTCTCCGTATATATATATATATATATATATATATATATATATATATATATATATATATATATATATATATATATATACACACACACACACACGGAGAGAGCAACAAATGGTAAAAATTTCGGTTCACCTTGAGCGTTATAGAAGCGAAGGGGGCGACGCCCCCTCTCAACTATCAACAGGTAGTCGAGAAAAGGTGACCTTTTCATTGAACTTTATTTCTAACGTCATTACACGATTCTCTACGAATGGCGATCCTTCAGGACGGGTGCGTTGGTGCTCAAGGGTTTTCGATCCATGAAATTAGAGCAACTTCCCTTTCCTTTAATCAGATCTTGCTAATTTCCATTTTCAGTTTGCTGTATGACTTCTACGAGTTTAGCGCTTTCTCACGAATATAACAGCAACAACAAAATTAAACCACACTCAGTATTAAACCACAATCCAACAGCTCATCAAATCCCAAAAATCCCATCTAACACACACATTCCTGCTGTATGTCCAAGCCCCTTGCACACAAAACCTCCTGTAACTCCTTCCTCCATCCTTTCTAAGGACGACCCCCTATCCCACCTTCCCTCCACTACAGATTTATACACCCTCCAAGTCATCTTAATATGCTGCATCCTCTCTAAATGACCAAACCACCTCAACAACCCCTGTTCAGCCCTCTGAATATATTTAGTAACTGCACACCTCCTAATTTATACCCAACGAATTCTCTGCATAATATTTACGCCACACATTTCCCTTAGACACGGCATCTCCACTGCCTCCAGCCTCCTCGCTGCAACATTCACAACCCATGCTTCACAGCCATATAAGTGTGTCGGTATCACTATAGTCTCGTACATTCCCTCCTTTGCCTCCGTGGATAACGTTCTTTGTCTCCACAGATACCTCACTGCATCATTCACCTTTTGTCCCTCATCAATTCAGAGGTTTACCTCGTCCTTCATATACCGATCCGCCGACACATACAATCCCCAATATCTAAACACATTTACTTCTTCCATACTCCCTCCCTCCAGCCTGATAACCAGTTTTTCCTAACCTAACTCGTTTGATACTCTCATCACCTTACTCTTATCTACGTTCACTATCAACTTCCTTCTTTTACACATCCTCCCAAACTCGTCCACTAACCTTTGTAACTTGTCTTCAGAATTTCCCAAAAGCAGAGTATCACCAGGTATCACGAAGGTTTTTGTGTTGTAGTTTTTAACGTACTTGAAGAATATTATAGAGGATCAACGCCCCAGCGGCCTGGTCCCAAGTCAGGCCTCATAGTAGATCAATGCCTGATCAATCAGGCTGTTACTACTGGCCGAACACGGTCCGGTGTACGAACCACAGCCTGGCTGGTCAGGAACTGATGTGAGGAACTTCTTTAATTCTCTTCTGAAAACAGCCAGATGTTGGCTGGTAATTATCCTTATGCAAAGATGGTGAGTGTTGGAGAGTTCAAGAGTCAGGGACCTCTGACACTCATCAAGCTCTCTCCTGGTGTACTCGTCGCGCCCCTGCTTTTAGTGGGGATATTTTGCACCGCCAGCGAGGTCTCTTGTTGCCATGCAGAGCAATTACAGTGTTCAAGTTTGGGGCCAATTCCTCCAGAATTTCCCATGCATAAATTATATATTTCTCGCCTATATTTCAAGGAATACAGTACCGATGTTACAGTATATTATAAGAAAAGTGAAAGTTCTCTGTTCGTTTATCACTTGCCCTGAATGGGGTCGTTAGTATATAACAATATTCTAGCGTGAAAGGAACAAGCGACTTGTAGAGTATCATCAGTGGCTCAGCATCTCTTCAAGTTATCTAGTCTATTTCCTGCAGGCAGTAATGGCAACATTATAATACTTGAACGTTAGATTTCTGACATCTTTACTCCCAAGTCTCGCACATGTAACTCGCTCTAATGATTTGTCCTATACTCAGTTACAGTCTTTATTTCCTCCATTCTTCCATAGTGGAGCAACTGAAACTTGTCCTCGTCAAACATTATATTGTTTGAAACAAACTGGAAGACGTGATTGATATCTGCTAGAAGATTTGCCGTGTCTTCGAAGGAAGCCACTCTCAGAGATTCTGGTGCCATTCGCAAAGGATTTGACGGTGCTCTGATTTATGTCCTTGTCGACGTCGGATACAGGAATGAGAAACAGAAGTGGGGCGAGTATTGTGCCAAGAGAAACAGTGGCAGCCTTCGACTCCACTCTGTTTACTACTACCGTTCTCCGAGTTCTATTTAAGAAGCTCAATATCCATCTGCCCACTTTCTCGTTTTGCACGCATTTTGTGCGCTATCACACAGTGGCCGCACTTGTCGAACGCTTTTACAGAGTAAATGTAAACTACACAAGTGTTTAGCTTGTCTTCCAGTGCATCCAGGACCATGTCTTAACGATCTAGTAGATGTGAAAGGCCGGAGCGACCTGACCATACGAAGCAGTTCAGGAAGCCAGTTCTTACATATCTTTTGACTAATATCGTTATGATTTTTTTTAAGCATTATAGAAAACTTTTGAAGCTGTTTACCTCTACATTAAGAACTTTCGTGGATCTCTGAAACCAATTTTGATTTTTTTAGTCCACTGATTTTCCTGTTATAGTCGCAGTGTGTGTGTGTGTGTGTGTGTGTGTGTGTGTGTGTGTGTGTGTGTGTGAGAGAGAGAGGATACATACATCAGTGTATAATACACTTTCCCTGTGAAAGTTCCGCTTTCAGACAGAGGCTGAGTCCCAGTCACGTGACCAGAAAGAGAAATGCGAAGAAAAATAACATTTAAGGGAACGGGGGGACGGGTTGGGGTGTGAACCCGTGGCAGGTCAGTCCTAAAACTCGCAGGTCAATGATTTGCTTCCAATCGTGTATTACGATTTCGTGAGTAAAAGCAACTAATGGAACATCCGGCAGATTTGTTGTGTTGCTTTTGTTGGTTACTGATTTTGAGTGAAGCACTGAATCGTAAGACAGTGGACAGACATAAGTTCGTCTGTCTGTCTGTGTCTGTGTGTGTCTCTCTCTCTCTCTCTCTCTCTCTCTCTCTCTCTCACACACACACACACGATGAAATATTTCAGCTCTTTTGTATAATCCTATTTTATAATACACAGCGTCGCCGGCACTACAATCATATTAGTGATTTGTAAGAGGTTACAACGTCAGTAACTGTCACATGTTCTCATACATGGTTCTATACCATGTATGAAAACATGGTATAGAACCACTGGAACCATTTAAACATAATCACTAGTGCCGGTACATAAATAAAACGATTCCAAACCTTTCAGTGATAATTATCTGGCACTTTAAAACAGTAGAATCTAAGGCTTTTAAAACGACTTTTTTTGAGCACTTCAGAGGAGGAGAATCTGAACCCCTTCCTCTCCCATTTTTTTTAAATGAACCAACCGGCACTTTCAAAACATAATAGGAAAATCTAAACCTTTAACTGAATCATCCAGCACTTCAAGAAGTGAGAATTTGCATATACGCATCCGGTTCCTAAATTAAAAAAAAAGTATATTTTAATTCTGGCAACGACAGTGTGCAACGGTAAAAGTAAAATGGCAATTCCGTATTATTTTTTTTTTGCGTGTTGCAGTCGGGAGTTTTAATACGATACATTCATTTAGATTATTTATTTAATATTCTGACTCAACATTGGCCTGTCATTCAAAGCGTATTTCGAACAGAGCGAAACAATTACCTTGATTAATAGCACGTTGAAGTTTTTCTACCCATTTCGACTACACTGTTCAAACAATTTGCCATTTTTTTGTGGGTGTGTGGGGGGAGGGGGTCCAAAAAGTGGCCGAAATAATGTTTATTAGAACGTCACTCTGCCTTACGCCGACCGACAAGGACACTACGCCGTCGCGTCCTTGTGTCAACCTGGGATGCTTCGTCTAGCGTCAGTGCGCTGCATCAGCAGGGACGCTCTTAACGCTACTGTTGCATCGGCACGGACTCAATGCTCAGTGCTCCTTCCCATTGCTCTAAGTGCCTTTCCTATGGTCTTACATGTTCATTTTTCATGCTACTTCCACATGCTTCTTCCCCATCCTCTTTCCACATGATCCTTTCCCTGTTTCTCTTTGTTCCCTCCCCATGCTCCTGCGTGCTCCTTCCACACGTTTCTTTTCCCACGGTCCTTCTCCGCGCTCTTCTGGGAAGTAAAAGGCAAGGGAGCTGGGGGTAAATGGGCAGACAGGGTTACCCCACTACCAGCACGACCACCATCACCACTACCAGCACGACCACCATCACCACTACCAGCACGACCACCACCACTACCAGCACGACCACCATCATCACTACCAGCACGACCACCATCACCACTACTAGCACGACCACCATCACCACTACCAGCACGACCACCATCACCACTACCAGCACGACCACCATCACCACTACCAGCACGACCACCATCACCACTACCAGCACGACCACCATCACTACCAGCACGACCACCATCACCACTACCAGCACGACCACCATCACCACTACTAGCACGACCACCATCACCACTACCAGCACGACCACCATCACCACTACCAGCACGACCACCACCACTACCAGCAAGACCACAATCACCACTACCAGCACGACCACCATCACCACTACTAGCAAGACTACCATCACCACTACCAGCACGACCACCATCACCACTACCAGCACGACCACCATCACCACTACTAGCACGACCACCATCACCACTACTACCAAGACTACCATCACCACTACCAGCACGACCACCATCACCACTACTAGCACGACCACCATCACCACTACTAGCAAGACTACCATCACCACTACCAGCAAGACCACAATCACCACTACCAGCACGACCACCATCACTACCAGCACGACCACCATCACCACTACCAGCACGACCACCATCACTACCAGCACGACCACCATCACCACTACCAGCACGACCACCACCACTACCAGCACGACCACCATCACTACTAGCAAGACTACCATCACCACTACCAGCAAGACCACAATCACCACTACCAGCACGACCACCATCACTACCAGCACGACCACCATCACCACTACCAGCACGACCACCATCACCACTACCAGCACGACCATCACCACTACCAGCACGACCACCATCACCACTACCAGCACGACCATCACCCCTACCAGCACGACCACCATCACCACTACTAGCACGACTACCATCACCACTACCAGCAAGACCACAATCACCACTACAAGCAAGACCACAATCACCACTACCAGAAAGACCACAATCACCACTACCAGCAAGACCACAATCACCACTACCAGAAAGACCACAATCACCACTACCAGCATGACCACCATCACCACTACCAGCACGACTACCATCACCACTACCAGCACGACCATCACCACTACCAGCACGGCCACCATCACTACCAGCACGACCACCATCACCACTCCCAGCACGACCACCACCACTACCAGCACGACCACCATCACCACTACCCTTAATCAACACTATCCCACCCCCACCACCACATCCCACCCAGGGTGCAACCCACAACAGATCCCGCAGTTAGTCAGTTGAACTCTCAGAGGTCATTTGTAGTGGCGATGAAGGCAGTTTACTACCAGGTCAAGTCTCCCAGTTAATGACTGCCGGCTTCAACTTCCTCATTAAACAGTCTGGACGTCCAGTTCACACACACACACACACACACACACACACACACACACACACACACACACACACACACACACACACAAATAGTGAAGAGGCAGGATCAGGAGCTGTGAATCGACCCCTGCAACCACAATTAGTACTTTATCCATAACGCCAGACTCCAGTAAAGTACTGTGTACTCTGATGCCGAGTGTGCAGGTTCGAATCCCACTGTGGACTGGGAGATAATATTTGTAAATAATTTCGCTTGTTTGCGTGCGTGCGTGTGTGTGTGTGTGTGTGTGTGTGTGTGTGTGTGTGTGTGTGTGTGTGTGTGTGTGTGTGTGTGTGTGTGTGTGTGTGTGTGTGTGTGTGTGTGTACTCACCTAGTTGAGGTTGCAGGGGTCGAGTCCGAGCTCCTGGCCCCGCCTCTTCACTGATCGCTACTAGGTCACTCTCCCTGAACCGTGAGCTTTATCATACCTCTGCTTAAAGCTATGTATGGATCCTGCCTCCACTACATCGCTTCCCAAACTATTCCACTTACTGGCTACTCTGTGGCTGAAGAAATACTTCCTAACATCCCTGTGATTCATCTGTGTCTTCAACTTCCAACTGTGTCCCCTTGTTACTGTGTCCAATCTCTGGAACATCCTGTCTTTGTGTGTGTGTGTGTGTGTGTGTGTGTGTGTGTGTGTGTGTGTGTGTGTGTGTGTGTGTGTGTGTGTGTGTGTGTGTGTGTGTGTGTGTGTGTGTAAAATTCCTACTTGCCATAGAGTAAAAGAACCACTGAGCTTCCTGACTCTATAATTACTCTAATCTTCACTCTTTAGCTAATTGTTTCACGTGGGATTTAAAAAAATGTATATCGTGTCAGTTGCACAGACACGATATTAGGTGAATTCCAGCCGTTTCTTAGGGAGGGGTTAAGAGGGAAAGGGGTTAGGGGAGTTAGGGGGTAAGACTAGTGCTGTTGTTGTGCTGATTACCGTGGTTTTATCGAAGTTTTACTGGGGAGACTTAAATAGCATGACTAATCCCGCCAGTCTGCCTCTGTGGCCGCCATTCACGTGCAGTCTGTCGACAATTTTGCTTCCCCTGTTATAACACTGGTGGCTCTATTCAATGCATAATAACATCATCATCCACCATTAATCAAGTCGTGACGGGGTTGTGTACGCTTTTATTTCAATAATGGAGTACGGTTTAATGCATAAATATGGCCTGAAAATAAGCTGGAGCACATCGTTCCTCAGTCAGGCCGAAGCTGGTGCCAAAGAAAGCGATACAGAGGTAAGAAGTAGAGTAAGACGCTGTGATTGGTCCAAGTTTTTGTTTGCAACGCACACACATCTGATTGGCTGATGAGAAAGTGCCGGGAGTCCAAAGATTGGTTGGCGGCTTTTTTAACAGCGTATCGTGTCACCTGCTGAGTGGACCACTACAAGCAACGTCAGATGGACCACTATAAATCATGTTTGAGTGGACCACAAGTCACGTCTGACTGGACAACTACAAGCCACATCTGAGTGGACCACTACAAGCCACGTCTAACTGGATCACTACAAGCCAAGTCTGACTGGACCACTACAAGCCACGTCTGACTGGACCAATACAAGCCACGTCTGACTGGACCACTACAAGCCACGTCTGACTGGACCAATACAAGCCACGTCTGACTGGACCACTACAAGCCACGTCTGACTGGACCACTACAAGCCACGTCTGACTGGACCACTACAAGCCACGTCTGACTGGACCACTACAAGCCACGTCTGACTGGACCACTACAAGCCACGTCTGACTGGACCACTACAAGCCACGTCTGACTGGACCACTACAAGCCACGTTTGTTCACTCCCAACCGTTAATTTAATCGTCTAACGGAAAATATTGCAGATATTTAATGGGGACAAATGGAGTCAGTCCATCGTAGGTGTGAGAGCTGACAGAATCAAACACAAACACTACAGTGTAAAAAAACACTATGGTTTGCAGGAGTGTGTGTGTGTGTGTGTGTGTGTGTGTGTGTGTGTGTGTGTGTGTGTGTGTGTGTGTGTGTGTGTGTGTGTGTGTGTGTGTGTGTGTAGATGTGGAGGAGGGGGCGTGTGTGTGGGTGTAGATGTGGAGGAGGGGGGTGTGTGGGTGGGTGTAGATGTGGAGGAGGGGGGTGTGTGGGTGGGTGTAGATGTGGAGGAGGGGGGGTGTGGGGTGAGGAGGGGTGTGATGCAGGGATGGAGTGCTAGATTTTGGGGAATGGAGGAGGCGGCGGTGGCTCGTTATTAGCGAGAATGGTCACTAGTACACCTAACAGTTAGATCAATACTGACTCAAGGTTCACAACACTACTTCCTTCACTACTGCTTCTTCCCTCCCTACCCTTCCTTCCCCTTCCCTTCCCATCCTTCCACCCTCCGTCCACTTCCCTTCCCTTCCTACTACCCACCCTCCATCCACTTCCCTCCCTCCTCACCTCCAATTCTCCTTGCACCCATTTCTTCTTCTCTCTCTCCCCTCACTACCTTCTCTCCCTTCCCACCGTTTCTCACCTCTTTCCTCTGACCCCTCTCTTCCTCCCCTTACTGTCATACCCTTACTCAGTCCCCCCCTTTCCCTCCCCTAGTACTCACCCACCCTCCCTCCCTCACTTATCTTTTTCCTGATACGCTCAAGTGGCACTCATATCATGGCCACCATACTGGCACTCATCATTGTCTTCTAAGTGACAGTCACATCATGGCTTCTCTTGATCCAGCGAAGTTACCCTCTGCTTCCTTGGATCAAACCCCACTACCGCACATGACCCAGACGCTGCCTGACCCCTCCCCCACTAGATTACCGCTTCCCCAATAATATAAAAAAAATACCAATTTAAAATATACTGTATATCCCACACCCATTTTCCCCATTAGTTTGAGAGAAGAGTTCCCCACAAGCATCTCTTCCATCCATTCCTAAACACTTCCCATACGACACAAGGAAGAGGAATAGAAGGAAAGGCATGGGGAAAGAAATAGAAAAAAAGGAAGAGGGAGGAAAAGGAAGAAGGAAAGGATGAAACTCTTCTATGTAATACAAGGTAACTGTGTTTCCCTGTTGTATTCCACAACACAGGTGTGTCACATGCAGTGTTCATGTGTGTCAGACACAGCTGGGAGACTTTAGTACTGTTAGCCTGAGCTGGGAAACTTCAGTAGGTCGATAAAGATATTCCAGCAAAGGTTCCTCAGCTACGACAACTACAGAGGTTACCTTCCATCAGAGCTGCAGTTACTATCACCTGGGAATTACCATCTCTCAGGATGGTCTATCATATACATAAGAAAAATCGATTTTTTTTTGTAAAGATGTCCATCATTACAGAGCGAGGCAACAAAAATTATATATGCAAAAAAAATTAAAGATGAGGTGTGGAAATTTTGACATAATATATATATATTATTTATTTTTTATTAACACATCGGCCGTTTCCCACCAAGGCAGGGTGACCTGAAAAAGAAAAACTTCGATCAATCACTCCATCACTGTCTTGCCTGACGTGCGCTTACAATACAGTTATAAAACTGCAACATTAACACCCCTCCTTCAGACCGTGTGTGTATATATATATATATATATATATATATATATATATATATATATATATATATATATATATATATATATATATATATATATATATATATAGGCCAAACATTCACAAAAATACAACAGAAAGTAAAACAACATAGGTAACTCAGAGCTACATCTCGAATACTTCGTCCAGCTCCCCTGCGGTGGGCCGCGTGCCCAGAATGCTGCAGGCATTTCCTCTCTGGATCGCAACACTGATATATATATATATATATATATATATATATATATATATATATATATATATATATATATATATATATATGTCGTGCCGAATATGTAAAACTGGTCAATTAGCAAGAACTCGTTTAAAATTAAGTCTTTTCTAAAATTTTCTCTTATGCGTTTAAAGATATATTTTTTTCATTAATGCTGATGTAAAAATTTATAATTTTGCACCAAAAGGAACTTATAAAACTTACCTAACCTTATTATTAGAAGCGCAATTTATTTTAGCTTAACCCAACTAAATATATTTTAGATTTGTTTACAATAATTTAATACTAAACAAACATAGTGAAATATATTTTTTTTCGTTAGGTTCAGAATAATTTTGGCGAAATTATTGCATACACAAATTTTCACTTGTCCTATATGGCAAGATGAGCGTTGCTATTTAAGCCAAAATCGCAAGTTCCGCCTATTCGGCACGACATATATATATATATATATATATATATATATATATATATATATATATATATATATATATATATATATATACACGATGGGGTCCACCTCTGGTGTAAATTGTGGGACCCATAGCCTCGGAGAAGTGGATAAAAAGGCTTCAAGGAAGAATATTTGGGTTTCTTCCTGAAGCCGTTTGAATATTCCACTTCCCCTACCACCCCATCTTTTAAACTATTTTTTTTTTTTACCAATAGGAATATTTTATTACATAATATGGCACAGTAGATTTAAGAGATACATTGTTAATATAAAGGTGGCATATACGGTACATGTTGTTACGTGTGTATCACCGATTGTAAGGCGAAAATCTCATCGAGCTCCTCAGAGCTGGGGCGTGTGCCCAAAATGCAGCAGGCATTACCCCTTTGAACAGCCGCACTGAGCCGCTGGAACAGAAAACTAGCTGCCCTGGGATCCCTAGTTACCCTGATGAGTCTTTTTCCCAGCTCCTTAAGGAATTTAGATGCACTCTTTCCCCATGAGCCAAGGGTCTCCGAGCCTATGGGAACAAACATATAATGATGGGCAAGTTCTCCATATTTTCTAGACTTTTGGGACTCCCTGAAGCTGGCAGCTGCCCCTCCTTCCTCCTTGGTGTATTAGAGATAGGTATCAGCCAAGGTAGATGCACATTTATAGTCCCACACCACCTGCTTCCCATCTGTCCAGGCTTGAAGGGTGATACCATCTGGACGCTTCTGGCTGCCATTAGATCTGCATAGTCGGGGTGGCTCCCTTACTGCTGGGCATCCAGCTGTTGTGAGGCTCCTCTTGATAATGTTATTAAGTTCCTGATATATATATTCATATAATTATATATATATATATATATATATATATATATATATATATATATATATATATATATATATATACATACATACGATGGTATGGATGACTCTAGCCTAATTTCATTCTAGTCCCTGTTTGGTGTACTAGTACAACGATCAGTATTTTATATTATTGTACCACTCGTTCTTGGGCACAATAATATAAAATACTGATCGTTGTACTAGTACACCAAACAGGGACTAGAATGAAATTAGCCTAGAGTTATCCACACCATCGTATGTCCTTGGGTAGTGAGTACAACACCCAGTTCCGCTGGATACGCTACTCTTAAGGATCGTACGGTCCAGTGGATTAGGGCGTCATGTGTTTTCGCCCACCATGAGGCAGGCCAAAGCAGCATGGGTTCGAATCCTTGGCTACTGCAGTGTTGTTGTTATATATATATATATATATATATATATATATATATATATATATATATATATATATAATGTTTTTTTTTCAACAAACCGGCCGTATCCCACCAAGGCAGGGTGGCCCAAAAAGAAAAACAAAAGTTTCTCTTTAAATTTAGTAATTTATACAGAAGAAGGGGTTACTAGCCCCTTGCTCCTGGCATTTTAGTCGCCTCTTACAACACGCATGGCTTACGGAGGAAGAATTCTGTTCCACTTCCCCATGGAGATAAGAGGAATTCAACAAGAACTAGAAAGAAAATAGCAGAAAACCCAGAGGGGTATATGTGTGTATATATACGCTTGCACATGTATGTGTAGTGTGACCTAAGTGTAAGTAGAAGTAACAAGACGTACCTGAAATCTTGCATGTTTATGAGACAGACAAAAGACACCAGCAATCCTACCATCATGTAAAACAATTACAGGCTTTCGTTTTACACTCACTTGGCAGGACGGTAGTACCTCCCTGGGTGGTTGCTGTCTACCAACCTACTACCTACATAGCAATGCCGAATAAGGGAAGCGAAAATTTGTGCATGCAATAATTTCACAAAACGGTGTCCCGTGGTCTGGTGGCTAAAGCTCTCAATTGTCCTGGTTCGATTCCCGGCGAGGGTAGAAACAATGGGCGTGCTTCCTTACACCGGTTGTCTATGTTCAACCATCATTATAAAATGGGTACCTGGGTGTTTGTCGACTGGTGTGGGTCGCATCCTGGGTCAAAACTGACCTAATTTGCCCGAAGTGCTCAGCGTAACAAGGAGCTTTCTGTATAGCAGTATGTCATTGATGTCAGCTAGGACTGTATACCTTGTACATTTACTTGCATAAATAAAGATATATTATTAAAAATAATTTTGAACCTAACGAAAAAAAATATATTTCATTGTGTTTCTTTATTATTAAATTATTGTAAACTTATCTAAAATATATTTTGTTCGATTAGTCTCAATTAAATTTCGCTTTTTATAATAAGGTTAAGTTGTCTAAGGTTCTTTTAGTACAAAATTTTTAATTTTTACATTAACATAAATGAAAAAATATATCTTTAAAAGTATCAGAGAAATTTTAGAAAGGATTTTAAATGAGTTCTTGTTAATTGAACAACTGTACCTATTCGGCACGATATATATATATATATATATATATATATATATATATATATATATATATATATATATATATATATATATATATGGGAGGTACCACCTCTAGAACTGTCCTGGGGACGCTCATCCTCAGAGAAAAGAATAAACTTGCTTCAGGGAAAACTCAAGGTTCTCCTTGAAGCTGTTTGAGAATTTTCTCCTACCACCCCCTATATTTATATATATATATATATATATATATATATATATATATATATATATATATATATATATATATATATATATATATATATATATATATATATATACATATTATATATATATATATATATATATATATATATATATATATAATAAAAAAATATATATAAATATATATATATATATATATATTTGTGTGTTTTTGTGTGTGTGTGTGTGTGTGTGTGTGTGTGTGTGTGTGTGTGTGTGTGTGTGTGTGTGTGTGTGTGTGTGTGTGTGTGTGTGTGTGTGTTGTGTCGTGCCGAATATGTAAAACTGGTCAATTAGCAAGAACTCTTTTAAAATTAAGTCCTTTCTGAAATTTTCTTTTATACGTTTAAAGATATATTTTTTTCATTAATGTTAATGTAATTTTTTTTAATTTTGCACCAAAAGAATCTTAGAAAACTTACCTAACCTTATTATAACAAGAGCAATTTATTTTAGCCTAACCCAACTAAATATATTTTAGATTTGTTTACAGTAATTTAATACTAAACAAACACAGTGAAATATATTTTTTTCGTTAGGTTCAGAATGATTTTGGCGAAATTATTGCATACACAAATTTTCACTTGTCCTATATGGCAAGATGAACGCTGCTATTTAAGCCAAGATCGCAAGTTCTGCCTATTCGAGGCAGGGTGGCCCGAAAAAGAAAAACTTTCATCATTCACTCCATCATTGTCTTGCCAGAGGTGCGCTTACACTATAGTTTATAAAACTGCAACATTAACACCCCTCCTTCGGAGTGCAGGCACTGTACTTCCCATCTGCAGGACTCAGGTCCGGCCTGCCGGTTTCCCTGAACCCCTTCATAAATGTTACTTTGCTCACACTCCAACAGCATGTCAAGTATTAAAAACCATTTGTCTCCATTCACTCCTATCAAATACGCTCATGCATGCTTGCTGGAAGTCTAAGCCCCTCGCACACAAAACCTCCTTTACCCCCCTCCCTCCAACCCTTCCTAGGATAACCCCTACCCCGCCTTCCTTCCACTACAGATTTATACATTTCGAAGTCATTCTGTTTTGTTCCATTCTCTCTACATGTCCGAACCACCTCAACAACCCCTCCTCAGCCCTCTGGATAATAGTTTTGGTAATCCCACACCTCCTAATTTCCAAGCTACAAATTCTCTGCATTATATTCACACCACCACACATTGCCCTCATACATGACATCTCCACTGCCTCCAGCCTTCTCCTCGTTGCAACATTCATCACCCATGCTTCACACCCATACAAGAGTGTTGGTACAACTATACTCTCATACATTCCCCTCTTTGTTTCCACGGACAAAGTTCTTTGTCTCCACAGACTCCTAAGTGCACCATTCACCTTTTTCCCCTCATCAATTCTGTGATTTACATCATCCTTCATAGATCCATCTGCTGACACGTCCACTCCTAAATATCTGAATACATTCGCCTCC
This sequence comes from Cherax quadricarinatus, assembly GCF_038502225.1. Lineage (NCBI taxonomy): Eukaryota > Metazoa > Arthropoda > Malacostraca > Decapoda > Parastacidae > Cherax > Cherax quadricarinatus. The sequence goes on from NC_091308.1 coordinate 31,388,848, forward strand.
TCCATACTCTCTCCCTCCAATCTGATATCCAATCTTTCATCACCTAATCTTTTTATCCTCATAACCTTACTCTTTCCTGTATTCACTTTTAATTTTCTTCTTTTACATACCCTACCAAATTCATCCACCAACCTCTGCAACTTCTCTTCAGAATATCCCAAAAGCACAGTGTCATCAGCAAAGAGCAACTGTGACAACTCCTACTTTGTGTTTGATTCTTTATCTTTTAACTCCACATCTCTTGCCAAGACACTAGCATTCACTTCTCTTACAACCCCATCTATAAATATATTGAACAACCACGGTGACATCACACATCCTTGTCAAAGGCCTACTTTTACTGGGAAATAATCTCCTTCTCTCCTACATACCCTAACCTGAGCCTCACTATCCACGTAAAAACTCTTCACTGCTTTCAGTAACCTACCTCCTACACCATACACTTGCAACATCTGCCACATTAGCCCCCCTATCCACCCTGTCATACGCCTTTTCCAAATTCATAAATGCTACAAAAACCTCTTTACCCTTATCTACTGTTCACCTATATGTTTCACTGTAAACACTTGGTCTACACACCCCCTACCTTTCCTAAACCCTCCTTGTTCATCTGCTGTCCTACTCTCTGTCTTACTCTTAATTCTTTCAATAATAACTCTACCATACACTTTACCAGGTATACTCAACAGACTTATTCCCCTATAATTTTTGCACTCTCTTTTATCTCCTCTGCCTTTATACAAAGGAACTATGCATGCTCTCTGCCAATCCCTAGGTAACTTACCCTCTTCCATATATTTATTAAATAATAGCACCAACCACTCCAAAACTATATCCCCACCTGCTTTTAACATTTCTATCTTTATCCCATCAATCCCAGCTGCCTTACCCCCTTTCATTCTACCCATTGCCTCACGAACTTCCCCCACACTCACAACTGACTCTTCCTCACTCCTACAAGATGTTATTCCTCCTTGCCCTATACACGAAATCACAGCTTCCCTATCTTCATCAACATTTAAAATTCCTCAAAATATTCCCTCCATCTTCCCGATACCTCTAATTCTCCATTCAGTAACTCCTCTCCTATTTTTAACTGTCAAATCCATTTGTTCTCTAGGTTTCCTCAACTTATTAATCTCACTCCAAAACGTTTTCTTATTTTCAACAAAATTTGTTGATAACATCTCACCTACTCTCTCATTTTCTCTCTTTTTACATTGCTTCACTATTCCCTTAATCTCTCTTTTTCTCCATATACTCTTCCCTCTTTGCATCACTTCTACTTTGTAAAAACTTCTCATATGCTTACTTTTTCTCCCTTACTACTCTCTTTACATCATCATTCCACCAATCGCTCCTCTTCCCTCCCGCACCCACTTTCCTGTAACCACAAACTTCTGCTGAACACTCTAACACTACATTTTTAAACCTACCCCATACCTCTTCGACCCCATTGCCTATGCTCTCACTAGCCCATCTATCCTCCAATAGTTGTTTATATCTTACCCTAACTGCCTCCTCTTATATATATATATATATATATATATATATATATATATATATATATATATATATATATATATATATATATATATATATATATAATGTGTGTGTGTGTGTGTGTGTGTGTGTATGTGTGTGTGTGTCGTGCCGAATAGGCAGAACTTGTCATCTTTGCTTAAATAGCAATGCTCATCTTACCATATAGGACAAGTGAAAATTTGTGTATGCAATAATTTCGCCAAAATCATTCTGAACCTAACGAAAAAAATATATTTCACTGGGTTGGTTTAGTATTAAATTATTGTAAACAAATCTAAAATATATTTAGTTGGGTTAGGCTAAAATAAATTGTTCTTGTTATAATAAGGTTAGGTAAGTTTTCTAAGATTCTTTTGGTGCAAAATTGTAAATTTTTACATTAACATCAATGAAAAAAAATATCTTTAAACGTATAAGAGAAAATTTCAGAAAGAACTTAATTTTAAATGAGTTCTTGCTAATTGACCAGTTTTACATATTCGGCACGACATATATATATATATATATATATATATATATATATATATATATATATATATATATGAAAGAATAGAATATGTACATATATCAACACCGAAACAATATAGAATCACTGTCGTAATAGCGTCTCGATACATTAAAACTCTATTAAATGCCCAAGAACACATGTAGTAGCGTAGCAACAAGCAGTCTGAATACCATAAGCAAAATCAACTTGACTTGTACTAAGCAACTCCCACTAAATCAGCGGTTGTCATCCTCTTCAAGTACATGAACCCCATCGGCTGTCCTCTTTTTTTTTTGCACCCCGTCTCCGAAAGAACAGCAGAAACAAATATAATGATGAAGTCGATCAGTGAATTAGAACTTACAAACACTCGGTTATAAACAGATAAATAAAATACATTTTTCTTATGTAGTGGCTCTTGTTTATTAGCGATGCCGAAACTAAATTCTTAGCTAGAAACAGCCACATGCACGACCTCATTCATTAGCTCTCACTTCAACAAGATCATCTCTTATTGTATCACTACCGTCAGTGGAACGCAGATTAAAACCCTTAAACTGTCCAAACGTAGATCTACGTTTTTTCAACATTTGAAAGCATGTAAAAAAAGTAGATTTTTTTTTTTTACATTTGAAAACGTGTAAAAAAAATCTGATCTACTTTTTTTGTTATATTTGAAAATATATATAAAAAACGTAGATCTACTTTTGGAGCACTACGCATATGAACGTAGATCTGCTTGGACAGTTTAGGGGTTGGTATAAACTTTGGTAATAAATACCGACAAGTTGGTTTAGAAAGACACGTAAGCAAACACTATAACATATTTATTAGAAAACGTTTCGGTCCTGGGACCTTGATCACTTCTAACATACAGAGGTAGAAAGACATTATATATATAGGCTGAGAGCGAGATGTGACGCACGTGACCTGAGGAATGTCATAAGAACATAAGAATGGAGGAACACTGTAGAAGGCCTACTGGCCCATGCGAGGCAGGTCCTTATCAAAACAACCTATGCCTATGATGAGGACGGGTAGACGATGAAATCATGAGACTCCTGTGTTGTTGGGTTGGTGCTGCTTAAGTATCATGTATGCCAATGTTTTTGAAATTTTGTAGTTTCCAGTGTTGCGTTTTATAGTGTCGGTGACGGCGATTAGTGAGGCTTCTAGGCACCGACGGCGTCTGAGGTCTGGTTCGGTGAGAACGAGTTGTGCCTCGTTCCAGTTCATCAAATGCCCCGTGGAGTCTCTGTGGAGGACACAGGCGTACCTTACATCGTCTCTGTTAGGTACGCCTGTGTCCTCCACAGAGACTCCACGGGGCATTTGATGAACTGGAACGAAACGTTTTCTAATAAATATGTTATAGTGTTTGCTTACGTGTCTTTCTAAACCAGTTTAAGGGTTAAACTTAAATAGGTCCCATATCCATCCCTGAACCACAGAAACCTCTCCCTCGCGACAGTAGCCTCGCAAACACTGAGTCAAGTGCTACAAACGATTTTTCACTTGTCACGACGGACAGCTCTTTTTCCGCACCAGCACCAGGAGCCTCATCGAGTGAAGGGAAAATTAGCAAAATTTCCGTTGTAAATTCGGTTGATCCAAACTGGAAGTTTTCAGGGGAAGGTTGACAACTTTCACCCTGGCAATGATCACACTCACTCCTGTTCCTTGGGATGATTTGTTTCATTTTAAACAGTTTAGTCTTGTACCACCAAAAGGATGGGGAGGGAGGGTAGAAGTACCTCCGGCTTTAAGAACCATTGCACTTAATGAAGGATGACCGCTAGATAAGTTGGGCAGGGCTAACCTACATTACTGAACATAATTTAACAGAGAGACCAGGTAGCTAGGCTATTATAGTTGAAATAATGGGCATCAAGTAAATTCACATAGCTGAACAGAAAACACGACAGCTCTCTCTCTCTCTCTCTCTGTCACACACACACACACACACACACACACACACACACACACACACACACACACACACACACACACACACACTTACACATACACACACATGGTACTGTACACAAACGTTATGAAAGTATTCCTGATTGAAGTACTCGAGGAGAGAATTTGGTCCTCGACAAGAGAAAGTAAGATGAGGAAAAAAGAGAGAAAAAGATCGTCGTGAGAAGGGAGGTGTAAGCTGGAAAAAAGAGGAAAGGGAGAACAAGGAAAATAGGAGCAGAGGGAGAGAAGGGAAAGGAAAAATGAAAAAATGGCCTCCCAAAACAAAAGAGCTGGGAGGTGTTTTGAAAAGCCAAGCACGCAGCAAATGGCCGGCGTGTGCCGCACATTACAACAACCGCCTCTAATTGGCCCGCCACCAGAAGGGAGGGGTAGCAGGGAAGGGAAGGGGGTAAAGGGAAAGGGTGAAGGCAACCATTAGAGAAGTGGGAAAGGTAGGGGACGCGTAAAGAGAAGAGGGAAGTGTAGGAAAGTATGAGAAGAGGGTTAGTAGAAAGAATGGAAGGGTTAGAGGTACAGAGAGAAGGGGAGAAGGAAAGATTAGGGGTACAGAGAGAGAAGGAGCGAAGGGAAGTAAGAGTTAGGGGTGCAGAGAGAAGGGGTGAAGGAAAATGAGGAAAAGTAGGGGCACAGTGAAGGTGTCCTGCGACGTGAGGAAGAATATAGGGTACAATGGGAAGGGGGAAAATAAGGGGGAGGGAGAGAGAGAGAGAAGGATGAAGGTAAGCATGAGGAAAGGAAGGGTGGAGTAGACGTACAGAAAGTGTTGAAGGAAAGGGGAAAGGGGCAAATAAAGAGGAGGTTAAGGAAAGGAAAAGAAAAGGGAAATGAGAAAGATAAATGGAAATGCTAGGAAACTGAGAGAAGAGGGCAAGACGAAGAACACTGTGAAGAGAATGATGGAGCAAAGGGAAGAAGTAAGAGTGACATAAGGAGGAGGGATTAAGGGGAAATAGGGAAGGGAAATGAAGGGGGAAAAGGGAAGGGAAATGATGAAAGAGGAAGAGGCTGAAGCTAACATGAAGTGGGCGATGGTGGTGATGGTGATAGTGGAGGTGGTAGTGGTGGTGGTGGTGGTGATGGTGATGATAGTGGCAGTGGTAGTAGTGGTTGTGGTGGTCATGGTGGTGATGGTTATGGTGGTGATACTGGTGGTGGTTACGGTGGTGATAATGATGGTAGTGATAGTGGTGGTGATGATGGTGGTGGTTATGGTGATGATTGTGGTGGTGATTATGGTGGTGAAAATGATAATGACGTTGAAGGTGACGATAATGATGGTGAAAATTATGGTAATTTTTAACGGTGATGATGCATTAGTATATTCAGCTCTCGTGAAAAAAAAATAATAGAATTCGCCAAACGCCTTAGTAACCAAATTACGCATCCGAACACCTACGCATCCGAACACCCACGCATCCGAACACCCACGCATCCGAATACCCACGCATCCGAACACCCACGCATACGAACACCCACGCATACAAACACCCACGCATACGAACACCCACGCATACGAACATTCATGCATCCGAAAACTCACACACACACTCACGCATACACTCACGCATCCGAACACTCACGCATACGAACACCCACATTTACGAGCACCCACACATACACAACACGTACACACACACACACACACACACACACACACACACAAACACACACACACACGAACACACACACACGAACACACACACACACGAACACACACACACACACGAACACACACGAACACACACACACACACGAACACACACACACACACGAACACACACACGAACACACACACACACACGAACACACACACACACACGAACACACACGAATGCAAGTATCGGGTGTCAGTATACTCAAGCTCAAGGAGTCTTTCACAAGCTTCACGTTATATAGTCGATCGTTTATGGCAAATATTGCATTAAATTATTGAAAAGGCCGTAAAACGTTTTCTTCAGGGAATGAATCGTTATCCATTGCCAAGAACACGTACACTCAAGAACCATCACAAGAACACGTACACTCAAGAACCATTGCAAGAACATATATACTCATGAGCCATCACAAGAGCACGCACACCCAAGAACCATCACATTCAAACACGTACACACCTACGAACGCCCCGGGGGGTATGCAGGGGTCCAGGAGCTACAGCAGGCGAGGATAATCATGATTCTGTCAGGTGTTCCACCACAATTACAGTTAACTAATTTATTTTCCAATTAAAAGAATTATTGTGCAGCAGTTTTCAAATGTTGAAACCAGTGTTTGACTAATGTGCACAGAACTGCTGTTGCTTACACACACACACACACACACACACACACACACACACACACACACACACACACACACACACACACACACACACACACACACACACATATACACACATACACACACACACACACACACACACACATACACACACACACACACACACACACACACACACACACACACACACACAGGAGCTGAGTCTCGACCCCTGCAACCACAATTAGGTGAGTACACACACACACACATACACAAGAGGATGGAGGTTGAGAACAAGAAATGGGAGTTGCAAGCTGAAGCTAGGATATGGGCCCTAGAATATTAGGTAATTATGCTGAGGCAAGTTACAGGGCTATTGCCCAGATGAGACATGACATCTAAAGCAGGTACTCTCCTACTGAATGAGGAGCCCAACAGAAAGGAAGGAGACAAAATTTATGCTAAGGCCCTATCAGTCCCTCAAGCAAGGCCGAGGAATGAATGGGGAGAGATGTTTGGAACAGGGATAAAGGAGAAAGTAGAGAAGGTGGCAAGTCCCATGCAGAGGCACGACCGTGCCACCAAGGATTACAGGGAAAAATAAGGGAGACAATGGTCATGTACAAACAGGACCCAGAGACACAGAGCGAAAGGCAATGAGAAGAGAGGGAGAAGTCAGTGTTCATTCATGGGCTCCAGGAAAGCAAAGGGAGGACACACAATGAGAGATGGTATTAAGAAAAACAGGAGACTGAAAATATCATTAAAGAAATAGACGAGGAGGACATGACTGAAATAGTAAATTTTCAGAGATACGTGACAGGGAGAAACTGGCCGGTCAAACTGATTTTCAAGACAAACGGTGCAGAACAGGATCCTGCAAGAGAAACCACGGCTGAAGGAATCATCAACATACAAGAGGGTGTTCCTAGACCATGACAGAACAAGAACAGAATGACAGGAGTTGAGGGTGAGGACACAGAAAATGGAAGGGGCTAGCAAGACAGACAAGGACAGAGTCAGCAGAGGATAACCAGAGCAGGGCAGAGTAACAAGGGCAAGCACACACAGAGCCATCCTCAGAACCCCACAGCCAAACATGCTGTCCAAACACAACCTACAATCCAAATTACAGACCTCACCCCACACTATGCTGTAGAATCCCACACCACACTACCAGGTCCAACACCCCCACAGACCCCCCAAAACACAGTGTTGGAGAGGAAACTGAAGGAATGGAACACTAATGCTGATAGAATAATGAATAACTAGGAGGAGCGGCACTAAAGAATAAAAAAGGCATCACCAGCCATCATGAGATTTCACAGAAACCAAGTTTACAGGAATAACAGATGCCATCTTTCCAATGGGATATCAGATCCTGAGGAAAGACAGAGGGAACAGAGGGGGTGAAGGAATGGCACTGTTCATCAACAACCATTGGGATTTTGATGAGCTGGAGAGAGGAAACAGAGGAGAAGCAAGAAACTACATAATAGGAACACTTCAGTCTGGAGGTCCCGGGGTGGTAGTAATTGCAGTGATGTATAACCCACCACAGAACAGAACGAGACCAAGGCAAGAGTATGAGAGTAACAGTGTGATGGGTGACACACTGGCTGAAGTGGAATGCCTCATGTACCAATACGTAAGGGACACTTCCAGAGAGAGAGGAAAGGATGAGCCTGCAAGATTGGACCTAGTATTCACCTTGGGTATTGCAGATATCAGGGTCAGTGACCACGTGGTTTTGAGCTTCGAATACACAGTAGAGTTACAAGTGGAGAGGAAAGCAGGAAGGGCAGGACGAATGAAGCAAAACTACAAGAGAGGGGACTACACAGACATGAAGAATTTCCTGCATAGGCTTCAGTGGGACAGAGAACTGGCAGGGAAGTCAGTAAATTTATTGATGGAATATGTGATAACAATATGCATGGAAGCTGAAGAGGGGTTTGTACCCAAGGGTAACAGAAATAATGAGAAAGCCAGAATGAGCCCTTGGTCCACCCAAAGGTGTACAGAGGCAAAAACCAAGTGTGCTTGAGAATGGAAGCAGTAAAGAAGTCAAAGGACCCAGGAGAATAAAGAGAGAAGTTGTAGAGCCAGAAATGAATATGCGCTGGTATGAAGGGAGGCCCATCGACAATACGAAAACGACATAGCAGCGAAAGCCAAATCTGATCTGAAGCTGTTGTACAGCCATATCAGAAGGATAACAGTCAAGGACCAGGTAATCAGGCTGAGGAAGAGAGATCACAAGAAACGACCACGAAGTATGTGAGGAACTCAACATGAGATTCAAAGTGTTCACAGAGGAGAGAGAGAAGGAACTCCAGAAAGACAGAAAGGTGAGGTACACCATCAAGTTTTGGACACAATACATACAACCGAGGAAGAAGTGAAGAGGCTGTTAAGCGAGCTAGATACCTCAGAGACGATGGGGCCAGATAACATTTCTCCATGGGTCCTGCGAGAGGAAGCAGAGGCGCTATGTGTACCACTACAACAATCTTCAACACACCTATTAAAACAGGGTGAGTACCTGATGTATGGAAGACAGCAAATGTAGTCCCAATTTTAAAAAAAGGAGACAGACACGAAGCATTAAACTACAGACCAGTGTCACTGACGTGTATAGTATGCAAAGTCATGGAAACAATTGTCAGGAGAAGAGTGGTGGAACACCTAGAAACGAATGAGCTTATCAACAACAACCAGCATGGTTTCAGGGATGGGAAATCCTGTGTCACAAACCTACTGGAGCTCTATGACAGGGTGACAGCAGTAAGACGAGAGAGGGGGGTGGGGTAGATTGCATTTTCCAACATCTCAATAAGGAATCGTTCAGGACTCTGTACACCGTGCATGTCAGGCCTATATTGGACTATGCAGCACCAGTTTGGAACCCACACCTAGCCAAGCATGTAAGAAAATCAGAAAAACCGCAAAGGTTGGAAGTTGAAGATTCAGATGAATCACGGGGATGTTAGGAAGTATATCTTCAGTCACAGAGTTTTCGGGAAGTGGAATGGTCTGGGAAGTGATGTAGTAAAGGCAGAATCAATACACAGCTTTAAGAAGTGGTATGATAAAGCTCACAGAGCAGGAAGAGTGACCTAGTAGTGGCCAGTGAAGAGGCGGAGCTAGGAGCTGTGACTCTACCCCTGAAACCACAACTAGGTGAGTACACTGACAGGTGGACATTGACAGGATGTTCCAGAGATGGGACACAGCAACAAGGGGTCACAATTGGAAGTTGAAGATTCAGATGAATCACAAGGATGTTAGCAAGTATTTCTTCAGTCACACAGTTGTGAGGATGTGGAATAGTCTGGGAAGTGATGTAGTGGAGGCAGGATCCATACATAGCTTTAAGAAGTGGTATGATAAAGCTCATGGAGCAGGAAAAGTGACCTAGTGGAGACCTTTGAAGAGGCGGGGCGAGGAACAGTGACTCAACACCTGCAACCACAGCTAAGTGGTCACAATTAGGTGAGTACACACACACACACACACACACACACACACACACACACACACATACCTATATATATATATATATATATATATATATATATATATATATATATATATATATATATATATATATATATATATATATATATATATATATATGTCATGCCGAATAGGCAGAACTTGCGATCTTGGCTTAAATAGCAACGCTCATCTTGCCATATAGGACAAGCGAAAATTTGTGTATGGAATAATTTCGCCAAAATCATTCTTAACCTACCGAAAAAAATATATTTCACTGTGTTTGTTTAGTATTAAATTATTGTAAACAAATCTAAAATATATTTAGTTGGGTTAGGCTAAAATAAATTACTCTTGTTATAATAAGGTTAGGTAAGTTTTCTAAGATTCTTTTAGTGCAAAATTATAATTTTTTACATTAACATTAATGAAAAAAATATATCTTTAAACGTATAAGAGAAATTTTTAGAAAGGACTTAATTTTAAATGAGTTCTTGCTAATTGACCAGTTTTACCTATTCTGCACGACATATATACGAGTGTACGGTACGAGAGGTGGAAAGTAGCCAATTTGAGTGGCTCGTCCGTCTTATTCCCCCACACACCTTGCTACCTGAAGTAACTTGCCATGGTGGAGGGGGAGGGGTGATGGTTAAGATGAGGGTAGGAAGGTGAGGGTAGGAAGGTGAGGGTAGGAAGGTGAGGGTAGGAAGGTGAGGGTAGGAAGGTGAGGGTAGGAAGGTGAGGGGAAGGTGAGAGGAAGGTGAGAAGAAGAAGGTGAGGGGGGAAGGAGAGAGAAGGAAGTTGAGGGAGGGAAGGTGAGGGGGGAGAGAAGGGCCTGCGAGGAAGATTTTGCGGCAGACGGTGAGTGGTATACCTCTGACATGCCACTGATGGTTCTCAAGAGTTTACCTACTCCCGAAACCCGGCTCTGGGTCTAGTTTGTCTGGTGACTGCCTAGATCAACCAGGCTGTTGCTGTTGGTGGCCCTATGACCCACATATTCATCGCTGCCTGGTTAATCTAGCATTTGGTGGAGGTACTTGGCAGTAGGCAGGCTGTGTATAACTTGTGTATATGTTCCAGCTCTGATATATCTCTCTCTCTCTCTCGCCCTGAATGGAACACTCAGCACTGAACAGCACTGTAAGCGAGAGAACATAGTTAATTTCATTAGTGACACCATTGACACTATTTCACTTGTTTCGAGAATTCTCTTGAACTACCTCGTTATTTTTCCTGGCTCTCATGACATTTCATTTCTTGTCTTCTTTAAAAGTAAGGTCAGTTGAAAGTTAAGACACGTGTGCAACATCTGGATATCTTTATTGTAGACGTTTCGCCATCCAGTGACATTATCAATACAGATTCTAGGACATAATTAGAAGACAGTAGAACTATATACTATATAGTTCAACTCTCTTCTAATTATGTCCTAGAATCTGTATTGATAAAGTCACTGGATGGCGAAACGTCTACAATACAGATATCCAGATGTTGCTCATATGTCTTAACTTTCATATTGTCGGTATTTTATACCTTTCTTGCACAAGGTCAGTTGACATGTACATCCAAGTCCCTCACGTGTTCCTTTCGTTCTGTTTGGTGATTTTGCGTTTTGTGTGCAGTGTCTCTCTTGAGTTCTTCATTCTTTCCATATCAAAGCAGTTGGAACTTGTCACCACTAAACGTCATGTTATTATTCACTGCCATTGGAAGACTTTGTTATATATCTTCATCAAATTTCGATCACGATGCTAAGTAAAAATGCGCAAGCTTATTCTGAGAACCCTAAAATCATAGCTCTAACTGAAACCTAAATTGCCAAAGAATCTAACTCAAGGGAAAGGTCAGGATAGCTTCTGAACTATTTAGGATCAAATCTGCCAGTTTTATGCTCAATTATTATAAAGATGAAGATAACTAGTTTTCAGCGATAAATTAAAAACTGCCCAAAATTAGATTCACATTATTGGGTCTTGTAAATGTCAGTTGGCTTTATTTTTTTATTTAACCCAACGACTGACTGATTGACAAGCAGTAATTTGAGGATGTTCCTCTAGCCAGCTTCAGATTCTCAACATTGGTGCATCGTGTTTAATGTAGGACTTCTTCTAGGAGACAAGTGGTGGAAAGCACACCAGGAAGCATTCCTTTCAATGGTGTAGCATACTGCTACAGTGTAGCACACTACCACCATGTAACACGTTGGTACACAGCACATTATTATATTGTGCAGGTTTTGTTTCCCAAAGCCCCTCCTCTTCTTCCTCCTCTTCCCTTTGCTTCTCTCCCACTGCATCTCCCTCCTCTAGCTTGCCTCCCTCCCTCCCTCCACGCCTCCCTACCTCCACGCCTCCCTGACAGTGTCCCCAGCATCTAAAATGATACTGAGGCTATGCAAATGTAACGACCGACCACCAGTACATAATGGCCCGCCCAACCACTCTCCCTACACCCTTATAACGCTCCTCGACCCTCTATACCGCTCCCTGAACCACTATATCGCTCCCTGATCCTCTACACCACTCCTTGACCCTCCAAACCTCCTCCCTTAACCTCTACTTAGCTCCCTGATCCTCTGTACCTCCTCACTGCACCTGTATATCCCCTCCCTGATCCTCTTTACCGTTCATTGAACCTTCAAGCACTCTCCTGATCTTCTGTACCGCTTCTTGAACCTCTGCTGGTTTAACACGCTCTAAAATATTCTCCCCCACACTCTTGCTAAAGTGGCCAGAGCTAAAAATACAAAAAAATATTAAATACTTATCGAAGAGCAGGTTAGACAAACACTTGACACTTGAGGGTCAATAAGGCTGCGTATCACCTGTTTACCACCCGCCAAGGATACATTTTAATACCTCAGATATAAAATAAAGCAAACTATTAAGTGTATATACACACTGAGAGATGATAAATTAGATCTTTATTGTGGAAACGTTTCGCCACACAGTGGCTTCATCGGTCTAATACAAAGAAGAATGGTGAAGACCAGAAGGAGTTTGGGGTAATCAGTCCATCATTCTCGATGGACTAATTATATCGACTCCAGGCTGAAAGACTGGTTACTTCGAACCCCTTCTGATCCTCACCATTCTTCTCTGTACTGGACTGATGAAGCCACTGTGTGGCGAAACGTTTCCTCAATAAAGAAACCCAAGTGTTGCACATGTGTCTAATTTATCAACTAGACTGTTCTCTGAGCCATTTACCAACACACTGAGAGACGATGCGCGCCTTCAGTATTACCTCGTAATTAATGTTAAGGTTATTATTAGTGAAGTTAATAATAACAGTTCTTGTAATAAAACGTTACTTTCTCCCCGGAATATTATTACTATTGTTAACACTGCTATTAGAGTAATTAATATTATTACCCCCACTTATAGATAACCCTCTCATTATTATATTACTTATTCTGTGACAAGGTCGACACGCACTGAGCGTTCGTTCTGTGACACGGTCGACACGCACTGAGCGTTCGTTCTGTGACAAGGTCGACACGCACTGAGCGTTCGTTCTGTGACACGGTCGACACGTACTGAGCGTTCGTTTAGTGACACGGTCGACACGCACTGAGCGTTCGTTCTGTGACACGGTCGACACGCACTGAGCGTTCGTTCAGTGACACGGTCGACACGCACTGAGCGTTCGTTCTGTGACACGGTCGACACGCACTGAGCGTTCGTTCTGTGACACGGTCGACACGCACTGAGCGTTCGTTCAGTGACACGGTCGACACGCACTGAGCGATCGTTCTGTGACACGGTCGACACGCACTGAGCGTTTGTTCTGTGACACGGTCGACACGCACTGACCGTTCGTTCTGTAACACGGTCGACACGCACTGAGCGTTCGTTCTGTAACAAGGTCGACACGCACTGAGCGTTCGTTCTGTAACACGGTCGACACGCACTGAGCATTCGTTCTGTGACAGGGTCGACACGCACTGAGCGTTCGTTCTGTAACACGGTCGACACGCACTGAGCATTCGTTCTGTGACACGGTCGACACGCACTGAGCGTTCGTTCAGTGACACGGTCGACACGCACTGAGCGTTCGTTCAGTGACACGGTCGACACGCACTGAGCGTTCGTTCTGTAACACGGTCGACACGCACTGAGCGTTCGTTCTGTAACACGGTCGACACGCACTGAGCGTTCGTTCTGTAACACGGTCGACACGCACTGAGCGTTCGTTCTGTGACACGGTCGACACGCACTGAGCGTACGTTCAGTGACACGGTCGACACGCACTGAGCGTACGTTCAGTGACACGGTCGACACGCACTGAGCGTACGTTCTGTGACACGGTCGACACGCACTGAGCGTTCGTTCTGTAACACGGTCGACACGCACTGAGCGTTCGTTCTGTAACACGGTCGACACGCACTGAGCGTTCGTTCTGTAACACGGTCGACACGCACTGAGCGTTCGTTCTGTAACACGGTCGACACGCACTGAGCGTACGTTCTGTAACACGGTCGACACGCACTGAGCGTTCGTTCTGTAACACGGTCGACACGCACTGAGCGTTCGTTCTGTAACATGGTCGACACGCACTGAGCGTACGTTCTGTAACACGGTCGACACGCACTGAGCGTTCGTTCTGTAACACGGTCGACACGCACTGAGCGTTCGTTCTGTAACACGGTCGACACGCACTGAGCGTACGTTCTGTAACACGGTCGACACGCACTGAGCGTTCGTTCTGTAACACGGTCGACACGCACTGAGCGTACGTTCTGTAACACGGTCGACACGCACTGAGCGTACGTTCTGTAACACGGTCGACACGCACTGAGCGTTCGTTCTGTAACACGGTCGACACGCACTGAGCGTTCGTTCTGTAACACGGTCGACACGCACTGAGCGTACGTTCTGTGACACGGGCGACACGCACTGAGCGTTCGTTCTGTAACACGGTCGACACGCACTGAGCGTACGTTCTGTAACACGGTCGACACGCACTGAGCGTTCGTTCTGTAACACGGTCGACACGCACTGAGCGTTCGTTCTGTAACACGGTCGACACGCACTGAGCGTACGTTCTGTGACACGGGCGACACGCACTGAGCGTTCGTTCTGTAACACGGTCGACACGCACTGAGCGTGACGTGATGAACACTTTCAGAGTACTCCCGAGTATTACAGCCACAGGTCTTTCTGTTAGAAACGGGAGCCATCATCAGGGTTCCAAAGATATAAATTTGGTGTAGATTTTCCTTGAGATGTTGGAGGCTCGAACCTGTGTACGCTAACACTATGTTAGCATGTTCATCACTCAAGAAACAAGAGTTACCAAGAACACATCAGGGAAAGAGTGAACAAGTAGATAGCAGTGAATAAGTAGACATCAGTGAACAAGTAGATATTATTGAACAAGTAGACATACGTAAACAAGTAGATATTACTGAACAAGCAGACAATAATGAATAAGTAGACATTAGTGAACAAGTAGACATTAGTGAACAAGTAGACATTAGTGAACAAGTCACAAAATCTATGTCAATTATCTGACCTAAATGTGATTTAAAATATTGATAAACAGTACATTTTACAATGAAGAATGTCACAGTGAACCGTGCGTGTCACAGTGAACCGTGCGTGTCACAGTGAACCGTGCGTGTCACAGTGAACCGTGCGTGTCACAGTGAACCATACGTGTCACAATGAACCGTACGTGTCACAATGAACCGTACGTGTCACAATGAACCGTACGTGTCACAATGAACCATACGTGTCACAATGAACCGTACGTGTCACAATGAACCGTACGTGTCACAATGAACCATACGTGTCACAATGAACCATACGTGTCACAATGAACCGTACGTGTCACAATGAACCGTACGTGTCACAATGAACCGTACGTGTCACAATAAACCGTACGTGTCACAATGAACCGTACGTGACACAATGAACCGTACGTGTCACAATGAACCGTACGTGTCACAATGAACCGTACGTGTCACAATGAACCGTACGTGTCACAATGAACCGTACGTGTCACAATGAACCGTACGTGTCACAATGAACCATACGTGTTACAATGAACCATACGTGTCACAATGAACCGTACGTGTCACAATGAACCGTACGTGTCACAATGAACCGTACTTGTCACAATGAACCGTACGTGTCACAATGAACCATACGTGTCACAATGAACCATACGTGTCACAATGAACCATACGTGTCACAATGAACCGTACGTGACACAATGAACCGTACGTGTCACAATGAACCGTACGTGACACAATGAACCGTACGTGTCACAATGAACCGTACGTGTCACAATGAACCGTACGTGTCACAATGAACCGTACGTGTCACAATGAACCGTACGTGTCACAATGAACCGTACGTGTCACAATGAACCGTACGTGTCACAATGAACCGTACGTGTCACAATGAACCGTACGTGTCACAATGAACCGTACGTGTCACAATGAACCGTACGTGTCACAATGAACCGTACGTGTCACAATGAACCGTACGTGTCACAATGAACCGTACGTGTCACAATGAACCGTACGTGTCACAATGAACCGTACGTGTCACAATGAACCGTACGTGTCACAAAGAAACGTACGTGTCACAATGAACCGTACGTGTCACAATGAACCGTACGTGTCACAATGAACCGTACGTGTCACAATGAACCGTACGTGTCACAATGAACCGTACGTGTCACAATGAACCGTACGTGTCACAATGAACCGTACGTGTCACAATGAACCGTACGTGTCACAATGAACCGTACGTGTCACAATGAACCGTACGTGTCACAATGAACCGTACGTGTCACAACGAACCATACGTGTCACAACGAACCGTACGTGTCACAACGAACCATACGTCACAACGAACCGTGCGTGTCACAATGAACCGTACGTGTCACAATGAACCGTACGTGTCACAATGAACCATACGTGTCACAATGAACCGTACGTGTCACAATGAACCGTACGTGTCACAATGAACCGTACGTGTCACAATGAACCGTACGTGTCACAATGAACCGTACGTGTCACAATGAACCGTACGTGTCACAATGAACCGTACGTGTCACAATGAACCGTACGTGTCACAATGAACCGTACGTGTCACAATGAACCGTACGTGTCACAATGAACCGTACGTGTCACAATGAACCGTGTACGTGTCACAATGAACCCTACGTGTCACAATGAACCCTACGTGTCACAATGAACCCTACGTGTCACAATGAACCATACGTGTCACAATGAACCGTACGTGTCACAATGAACCGTACGTGTCACAATGAACCGTACGTGTCACAACGAACCGTACGGGTCACAAGGAACCGTACGTGACACAATGAACCGTACGTGTCACAATGAACCGTACGTGTCACAATGAACCGTACGTGTCACAATGAACCATACGTGTCACAATGAACCATACGTGTCACAATGAACCGTACGTGTCACAATGAACCGTACGTGTCACAATGAACCGTACGTGTCACAATGAACCGTACGTGTCACAATGAACCGTACGTGTCACAATGAACCGTACTTGTCACAATGAACCGTACGTGTCACAATGAACCATACGTGTCACAATGAACCATACGTGTCACAATGAACCATACGTGTCACAATGAACCGTACGTGACACAATGAACCGTACGTGTCACAATGAACCGTACGTGACACAATGAACCGTACGTGTCACAATGAACCGTACGTGTCACAATGAACCGTGTCACAATACGTACATGTCACAATGAACCGTACGTGTCACAATGAACCGTACGTGTCACAATGAACCGTACGTGTCACAATGAACCGTACGTGTCACAATGAACCGTACGCGTCACAATGAACCGTACGTGTCACAATGAACCGTACGTGTCACAATGAACCGTACGTGTCACAATGAACCGTACGTGTCACAACGAACCATACGTGTCACAACAAACCGTACGTGTCACAACGAACCATACGTGTCACAACGAACCGTACGTGTCACAATGAACCGTACGTGTCACAATGAACCGTACGTGTCACAATGAACCGTACGTGTCACAATGAACCGTACGTGTCACAATGAACCGTACTTTATTAAGTCGTACTATTCACATAAAAAAACATGTGTTCTATTACTAAACTATCCTAGTCCTATTTTTTTGTCGCGTTAATGTGTGTGTGTGTGTATGTGTGTGTGTGTGTGTGTGTGTGTGTGTGTGTGTGTGTGTGTGTGTGTGTGTGTGTGTGTGTGTGTGTGTGTGTGTGTGTGTGTGTGTGTTCTAAAACACTTAAACTATCAATATACACAATATATCTCACTCACAATTCCCCTTCTCCATACAAACAAGAGAAGATTATTTTGTTTGTTTTGCTCCCCTCATTTATCACCTGAGTTACATGTCCATTACCACTTCTTCCTCTCGGAGCCCCTCAGTTATTTTTTTCATTTTTTTTTGTATTATGTTTACGTTATTTGCTAACTCTATGAACTTGTCTTTGTATATATATATATATATATATATATATATATATATATATATATATATATATATATATATATATATATATATATATATATATATATATATATATATCATTTGTCAGTATTGCGGCAGTTTGTGTTATCCTTCTAGTTTAAGTTATCGTCCTTAGACGTTCTAGTTATTAAAAGAAACAATAGCTGTCCTTTGGTGTCCACACTGGAACACAGAGACATACATTTATTTAGTCAACTTTGTACTTAAGCAACAGAAAATGACCCTTCCAGTCTTATACTGAGAACCTTGAGAATCTGAGGTCCGAGTAAACGACGGGAGAGAAAGAGAGAGAGAGAGAGAGAGAGAGAGAGAGAGAGAGAGAGAGAGAGAGAGAGAGAGAGAGAGAGAGAGAGAGAGAGAGAGAGAGAGAGAGAGAATCTTTATTCTGACATACCTCAGGCTTGATCGTTTAAGCGGACCTCACTAATACTGAGACGAATTGTATTGTGGAATGTGTGGTACACGTAGCAGAGTGAGGCTTCCATGAGTCTCTCTCAGCCATGAGTCCCTGTCAGCTATGAGTCACTGTCAGCCATGAGTCCCTCTCAACCATGAGTCACTGTCAGCCATGAGTCCCTCTCAACCATGAGTCCCTCTCAACCATGAGTCCCTCTCAACCATGAGTCCCTCTCAACCATGAGTCCCTCTCAACCATGAGTCCCTCTCAACCATGAGTCCCTCTCAACCATGAGTCCCTCTCAACCATGAGTCCCTCTCAACCATGAGTCCCTCTCAACCATGAGTCCCTCTCAACCATGAGTCCCTCTCCTCACGACCAACACGCCTCATCACCCAATATGTTAAAGTGTACATAATCTGCATACGAAATCAATATAAGCCAGGCCCGCCCAGTGTATCCCGCGGGACGCAGGACGAAAGTGAGGCAGGGAGGGGGGAGGGAGGTGGAGTGAGGGAGGGGGGAGGGAGGGGAGGGAGGGGGAGGGAGGAAAGAAGAGGGAGATATAGGAGGAGGACAGGAAGGAGGGAGGAGAAACGGGAGGAAAGTGAAGGAAAGAGGAAAGAAGAGGGTGACAGACGAGGAGAGGGAGGGAGAGAGGGGGAGAAGGGAGGAGAAGACAGAGAAGAGGGAAGGAGGGGAGAAGAGAGGGAGACGCAAGCAAGGAAAAACGCAAGAGGGACAAAGAGGAAGGAGAGGGAGAGGAGAAATGAATGAGGTATAAAGTGAAGAGATGTATGAGGGGAAGAGAGAAGATGAATGGGAAATGGAGGAGGGGAGAGGAGAAGAGAGAGGAGGAGCTTGAAGGCAGAGTAGAGGGGTGCAGGGAGGAGAAAAGCGAGGAAAATATGGTAGAGGGAATGGAGGGGCATAAAGAAGTAAGAGGAAGAAGGGAGAAAGAGGGGAAGGGGATTGATGGGAGGGAGGGAGGTAGGGAGGAGGAGGAGGAGGATGAGGAGGAGGAGGATGAGGAGGAGGAGGAGGAGGAGGAGGAGGAGGAGGAGGAGGAGGAGGAGGAGGGAGGGAGGGAGGGAGGGAGGGAGGGAGGGAGAGAGAGAGGGAGAGATAGTGGGAGAGAGAGAGGGAGAGAGAGAGGGAGAGAGAGAGGGAGAGAGAGAGGGAGAGAGGGAGAGAGAGAGGAAGGGAGGGAGAGAGGAAGGGAGAGAGGAAGGGAGAAGGAGGGAGAAGGAGGGAAGGAGGGAGGGAGGAAGGGAGGGAGAGAGAGAGGAAGGGAGAGAGAGAGGAAGGGAGGAGGAGGGAGGGAGGGGGCAATTCGACATAGCTATTCCGGTCGAGCTGAAATGACTAATCTGACCATTCTCCCTCCACCTCCCCCCGCACCCATCACTCTTCTTATTCTAAACTTATTTCCCCCTCCCACTCCCCTCCTTTCATCCTCCTCATCTTCTTATCCTTCTTCCTTCTGATCCCCCTCCCCTTCTCCTTCCTCCTCCTCCTCCTCCTGCATCCCATCCTTCACCACACTTCCCCTTCTCCCCTGAGACGCCAAACACCAGGCTAGAAAGCAACTAAAGAAGGCATCAGGAAGAAAGTACTTGCTTAATAAACACACTTTTTTCTTTTCCTTAGAGAGAGAGAGAGAGAGAGAGAGAGAGAGAGAGAGAGAGAGAGAGAGAGAGAGAGAGAGAGAGAGAGAGAGAGAGAGAGAGAGAGAGAGAATAACTTAAAACACCTTTATTAAAAAGATTGTGCTGATATATTTCCATCCAAGCGAAAAAATGGAATAAGTAAAAGAGAAGAAAACAAGAGAAAACCGCAGAGAAATGGAGACCAATGTAGTGTAGAGGAACAACAGTAAAGGAGAATAATACAGGGCAATAAAGACCATTGGATCTATGTATATTTGCATAAGCCATTGTTGCAATATATGTGATAATAATCTCTCAAAAAAGTAGGGAAATGGAGTGAGAGAGAGAGAGAAGGAAGCGTGTGTGTGTGTGTGTGTGTGTGTGTGTGTGTGTGTGTGTGTGTGTGTGTGTGTGTGTGTGTGTGTGTGTGTGTGTGTGTGTGTGTGTGTGTGTGTGTGTGTGTGTGTGTGTGCGCGCGCGAGAATATATATATATATATATATATATATATATATATATATATATATATATATATATATATATATATATATATATATATATGTTATACCACACAATATATACTGGTTTCTATGGATAATTCTCCAGGTTATCTATATCATGTACTTAAATAATCCCCACCTCTACTTCAATATTACTAAGGAATAACCAGGACATAGAGAATATACCACCAGAAGTAAGCCGGATGCGCAATACTTAAGTGACTTTATTACCGAATTGTATCGTCTGCATAACAGGCTTCTCCAGTCGAATACAGGCTAAGCTTTGAGGCGATCAGTCAGTCACCCAGGGTGGCAGGTGGTCAGTCCCTCAAGCCTCAAATAGAGACATGTGTCATGTGTTGTATTCATATATCCATTATGGCACTTGTCTGACACAGCAACACTATACTGTATTGCTGCTGCTGCAACACCTGTACTAACGAACTATCTAGTATGACCTGTTTCCACTAGTGGGCCACGCTCACCTGTAACGTCACCTCCAGCTGCTTCATCTTGCTTTTCCTTTTAGTATATAAGGTCTGGCCGCATGTCCATGTTTTTGGCTTTAGAGACTTACCACCTTCTATTAAGGCTGACTGAATGGTCACGTCAAAACTATTAACTACTACTACTATTATTACTGCTGCTGCGACGACGACCACGACGATTACTACTACTACTACTACTACTACTACTATCCCCAGTGTGACATTCGCCAGTGTTCGACTGAAGAAAATGGTTGTTCAAGCGAAGCGTTTCAGAAGTCTCTCATCAGCTTGAATGTATTATGCACCATCAGTAACAGAAATCGCCATGGAACGAAATAAAATGCCAAGTGGAAATAGTCAGTGGGTAGTAAATGAAGAACTAATATAAACTGATGTAAGATTATTATTTAATATAAATCAGCGACTACATACTGGTTTCACATTGTACTCTTGAGCCACCACACTAGTTACCAGCCTCTGTCCACTACCATTACACTAGGTACCAGCCTTTGCCCACCACCAATACACTAGGTACCAGCCTCTGCTCCCCACCACCACTATCTCAGATACAACCTTCGCCAACCTCTTTTAGGTTAGATAAAATTCACCAGGACTCAGGACAAATGTTCCCTGACGCGGGTGTTAGTCAAAAGATGACCCACCACTGGAACTTACTGGTCATATCAGCGAGACCTTTCCCTGGCTTACCTCTCCAAGGACTCCAGTGGAAGTCGCTTCCTCTGACATTTTTGGATTATCTTATGTAATTTTCATGTGTGTTTCTTCGTATAGAGAACAAAACGGTATAATGCCAAGTCTAGAACAATATACAAATAACCCGAACATAGGAGCTGATGTCGACGTTTCGGTCCAACTTGCACCATTACCTAGTTAGACTGGTGTGAATAGTCAGTGGTCCTGGTCAGACCGAAACGTTGTCATCAGCGTCTTTCTCCTGTGTTTGTATTGTTACTTTGTATAATTGTTGTAATCATTTAAATTTATGTAGGTGTACTAATATATACTTGTACTTGAATAAACTGAATACACTTACTTTCACCCCTTTATACGTGGGAGATCACTCCCCTCATTTTCCCCTCACACCAAAATCCTGTGTACATACACTGGGTGTGCAACACTGATTGCCCATGTTGCTCGAGGGGCATGCAACACTGCGCGTGTTGCTCATGAGGCTCGGCAATTACTGACTGCCAATGTTGGTGGCACGTAGGAACCAGGGAACTGAGGCAGGACGTAGGAACCACGGAACTGAGGCAAAACGTAGGAACCACGGAACTGAGGCAGAACGTAGGAACCACGGAGCTGAGGCAGGACGTATGAACCACGGAACTGAGGCAGGACGTAGGAACCACGGAACTGAGGCAGGACGTAGGAACCACGGAACTGAGGCAGGACGTAGGAACCACGGAACTGAGGCAGGACGTAGGAACCACGGAACTGAGGCAGGACGTAGGAACCACGGAACTGAGACAGGACGTAGGAACCACGGAACTGAGGCAGGACGTAGGAACCACGGAACTGAGGCAGGACGTAGGAACCACGGAGCTGAGGCAGGACGTAGGAACCACGGAACTGAGGCAGGACGTAGGAACCACGGAACTGCTGAGGCAGGACGTAGGAACCACGGAACTGAGGCAGGACGTAGGAACCACGGAACTGAGGCAGGACGTAGGAACCACGGAACTGAGGCAGGACGTAGGAACCACGGAACTGAGGCAGGACGTAGGAACCACGGAACTGAGGCAGGACGTAGGAACCACGGAACTGAGGCAGGACGTAGGAACCACGGAACTGAGGCAGGACGTAGGAACCACGGAACTGAGGCAGGACGCAGGAACCACGGAACTGAGGCAGGACGCAGGAACCACGGAACTGAGGCAGGACGCAGGAACCACGGAACTGAGGCAGGACGCAGGAACCACGGAACTGAGGCAGGACGCAGGAACCACGGAACTGAGGCAGGACGCAGGAACCACGGAACTGAGGCAGGACGCAGGAACCACGGAACTGAGGCAGGACGCAGGAACCACGGAACTGAGGCAGGACGCAGGAAACCACGGAACTGAGGCAGGACGCAGGAACCACGGAACTGAGGCAGGACGCAGGAACCACGGAACTGAGGCAGGACGCAGGAACCACGGAACTGAGGCAGGACGCAGGAACCACGGAACTGAGGCAGGACGCAGGAACCACGGAACTGAGGCAGGACGCAGGAACCACGGAACTGAGGCAGGACGTAGGAACCACGGAACTGAGGCAGGACGTAGGAACCACGGAACTGAGGCAGGACGTAGGAACCACGGAACTGAGGCAGGACGTAGGAACCACGGAACTGAGGCAGGACGTAGGAACCACGGAACTGAGGCAGGACGTAGGAACCACGGAACTGAGGCAGGACGTAGGAACCACGGAACTGAGGCAGGACGTAGGAACCACGGAACTGAGGCAGGACGTAGGAACCACGGAACTGAGGCAGGACGTAGGAACCACGGAACTGAGGCAGGACGTAGGAACCACGGAACTGAGGCAGGACGTAGGAACCACGGAACTGAGGCAGGACGTAGGAACCACGGAACTGAGGCAGGACGTAGGAACCACGGAACTGAGGCAGGACGTAGGAACCACGGAACTGAGGCAGGACGTAGGAACCACGGAACTGAGGCAGGACGTAGGAACCACGGAACTGAGGCAGGACGTAGGAACCACGGAACTGAGGCAGGACGTAGGAACCACGGAACTGAGGCAGGACGTAGGAACCACGGAACTGAGGCAGGACGTAGGAACCACGGAACTGAGGCAGGACGTAGGAACCACGGAACTGAGGCAGGACGTAGGAACCACGGAACTGAGGCAGGACGTAGGAACCACGGAACTGAGGCAGGACGTAGGAACCAGGGAACTGAGGCAGGACGTAGGAACCACGGAACTGAGGCAGGACGTAGGAACCACGGAACTGAGGCAGGACGTAGGAACCACGGAACTGAGGCAGGACGTAGGAACCACGGAACTGAGGCAGGACGTAGGAACCACGGAACTGAGGCAGGACGTAGGAACCACGGAACTGAGGCAGGACGTAGGAACCACGGAACTGAGGCAGGACGTAGGAACCACGGAACTGAGGCAGGACGTAGGAACCACGGAATTGAGGCAGGACGTAGGAACCACGGAACTGAGGCAGGACGTAGGAACCACGGAACTGAGGCAGGACGTAGGAACCACGGAACTGAGGCAGGACGTAGGAACCACGGAACTGAGGCAGGACGTAGGAACCACGGAACTGAGGCAGGACGTAGGAACCACGGAACTGAGGCAGGACGTAGGAACCACGGAACTGAGGCAGGACGTAGGAAGCACGGAGCTGAGGCAGGACGTAGGAAGCACGGAGCTGAGGCAGGACGTAGGAACCACGGAACTGAGGCAGGACGTAGGAACCACGGAACTGAGGCAGGACGTAGGAACCACGGAACTGAGGCAGGACGTAGGAACCACGGAACTGAGGCAGGACGTAGGAACCACGGAACTGAGGCAGGACGTAGGAACCACGGAACTGAGGCAGGACGTAGGAACCACGGAACTGAGGCAGGACGTAGGAACCACGGAACTGAGGCAGGACGTAGGAACCACGGAACTGAGGCAGGACGTAGGAACCACGGAACTGAGGCAGGACGTAGGAACCACGGAACTGAGGCAGGACGTAGGAACCACGGAACTGAGGCAGGACGTAGGAACCACGGAACTGAGGCAGGACGTAGGAACACACGGAGGACTGAGGCAGGACGCAGGAACCACGGAACTGAGGCAGGACGCAGGAACCACGGAACTGAGGCAGGACGGAGGAACCACGGAACTGAGGCAGGACGCAGGAACCACGGAACTGAGGCAGGACGCAGGAACCACGGAACTGAGGCAGGACGTAGGAACCACGGAACTGAGGCAGGACGCAGGAACCACGGAACTGAGGCAGGACGTAGGAACCACGGAACTGAGGCAGGACGTAGGAACCACGGAACTGAGGCAGGACGTAGGAACCACGGAACTGAGGCAGGACGTAGGAACCACGGAACTGAGGCAGGACGTAGGAACCACGGAACTGAGGCAGGACGTAGGAACCACGGAACTGAGGCAGGACGTAGGAACCACGGAACTGAGGCAGGACGTAGGAACCACGGAACTGAGGCAGGACGTAGGAACCACGGAACTGAGGCAGGACGTAGGAACCACGGAACTGAGGCAGGACGTAGGAACCACGGAACTGAGGCAGGACGTAGGAACCACGGAACTGAGGCAGGACGTAGGAACCACGGAACTGAGGCAGGACGTAGGAACCACGGAACTGAGGCAGGACGTAGGAACCACGGAACTGAGGCAGGACGTAGGAACCACGGAACTGAGGCAGGACGTAGGAACCACGGAACTGAGGCAGGACGTAGGAACCACGGAACTGAGGCAGGACGTAGGAACCACGGAACTGAGGCAGGACGTAGGAACCACGGAACTGAGGCAGGACGTAGGAACCACGGAACTGAGGCAGGACGTAGGAACCACGGAACTGAGGCAGGACGTAGGAACCACGGAACTGAGGCAGGACGTAGGAACCACGGAACTGAGGCAGGACGTAGGAACCACGGAACTGAGGCAGGACGTAGGAACCACGGAACTGAGGCAGGACGTAGGAACCAGGGAACTGAGGCAGGACGTAGGAACCACGGAACTGAGGCAGGACGTAGGAACCAGGGAACTGAGGCAGGACGTAGGAACCACGGAACTGAGGCAGGACGTAGGAACCACGGAACTGAGGCAGGACGTAGGAACCACGGAACTGAGGCAGGACGTAGGAACCACGGAACTGAGGCAGGACGTAGGAACCACGGAACTGAGGCAGGACGTAGGAACCACGGAACTGAGGCAGGACGTAGGAACCACGGAACTGAGGCAGGACGTAGGAACCACGGAACTGAGGCAGGACGTAGGAACCACGGAACTGAGGCAGGACGTAGGAACCGCGGAACTGAGGCAGGACGTAGGAACCACGGAACTGAGGCAGGACGTAGGAACCACGGAACTGAGGCAGGACGTAGGGGATTTATCACCGATACTCTACATCTGACTCATGTTATCTTACAAGATATTACGTCGCTACCAGCACCCACAATCACCACCACTACAATCAACACTACCACAATCACCATCACTACAATCATCACAACTACCACCACAATCACCACCACCACCACAATCACTATCACAATCACCACCAAAATAACAACCACCACCATAATCACCACCACCATAATCACCACCACCACCACAATCACCATAATCATTACCACCAGAATCACCGCTACTACTACCACCATCAGCACCACAATCACCACCACAATCGCCACACCACCATAATCACCACCATTACAATGACCCCACCACCACAATCACCATCACAATCACAACCACAACCACCCACAGTCACCACCACCTTCACAACCGCAATCACCACCACCATTACCACTACAATCACCACCACAATCACTTTCACCAGTTAATATAAGGACCCCAATGGAAATAACTTACTGTTGTCTGGCCTTTTCTTTGTGTGTATTATCTTAAGTAATTTACACTGTGTATTATAACTGTACTTATGCATACCTGCGCCTGAATAAACTTACTAATATTACCTTCAGGCCCTGAACCTCAGGGAGGCCTTGTTGAAGATCAGGCCGCGGGGGCGCTGATCCCCGTTGAACCTCCAAGTAGGTAGACAGGCAGCTCAAAAAAAATAGGATTTATTATATAATAAGGTCAGATTTATGGATGATAAATCCTTTTGTTCACAAACACTTTTTTCCTATATAAATCTGGTAAAGCTCTGCCAGTACGTCTAACAATATAATTTCAACAAATTAACAAAAAAAATATAAGAACGTCTTTATACTTGAGGTTACTAACTTAGTCAATAGTTAAGGGAGTTGGCAACAAATAAGCCAGAAATTAATTCCTAGTAGAGATCGTAAAACACTGCTAGTGCTAAAACTTTGACGAATGACTGAAGGAAGTTCAGCTCAAGAGGCAACTTCAGGAGCTGTTACTGAAGCTAATTTAGCTGAGAATTTTTTTTTATTCATGAATGATTTCAGTGTTTTGCACAGCAATGACACCAGGCAGCTACTACTTACATTAAAGCTATCCACTGCTTTTTTTTTTTTTAGAGAGAAGAAAAAGGGCATTTAAATGTGCCATGAATTGCCTGGGATTAACACATCGGCTCGATGTAGGTAACAGCTCTTAGCTTGCCAATAAAGTTAGGAATCCTTAACCTGTAAATAGCTTGTCAATAAAGCTAGGGATTCTTAACCTTGTCAAACCCTGTGTAAAGAGAGAGAGAGAGAGAGAGAGAGAGAGAGAGAGAGAGAGAGAGAGAGAGAGAGAGAGAGAGAGAGAGAGAGAGAGAGAGAGAGAGAGAGAGAGAGAATATATTCGCACACAACCTTAAGCAAGTGGTAAGAGTTAGTCTGATTACCACAGGGAGATGGACCGCCCAGGGCAATGGGACCTGAGGGAAATGTGTTAGTGAGGTGTGCAGTGTTTAGGGCCCCCTGAGTAAGCACAGGTAAAGAGTGTGCTCTTTAGAGCCCCTGAATGAGCCGAAACTTTACGGCCTCCTCTAAGGGCACCGATATTTAGGTCTCCAGGGGTAAACATCACTGCTTAGGGTCACCCCGTACTCAAGATGAGCAAGGGTTTTAAGAGTCATTTAGAATTCAACATCAGAAGTCGTGTCAAGGGGTCATCTACTATGCTAGAAGAGAAGCGGAGTTTAAGGTTATCTAGTACTCTAGATGAGCAGCAGTGATTATGGCCATTTAGTACTCTATGACTAGCAGTGATTATGGTCATCTAGTACTCAATGACTACCAGTGATTATGGTCATCTAGTACTCAACGACTAGCAGTGATTATGGTCATCTAGTACTCTATGACTAGCAGTGATTATGGTCATCTAGTACTCTCAATAAACAGCAGTGTCTAGTGGCATCTAGTATTCTAGATGAGTAGCAATGTGTTTAAAGGTCATCAAAAAATTCTAGATCTGTGTCTTCCCAAACTTCAGTAGACAGTTTACTTCAGAACTTCTATTTTTTTTAACAAATTCGGCAAAAAATATCACCCTTTTAACCCCCCCCCCTCTAATAACAGGTGAGGCAATGTTATACAGAACACTATGTTACTCAGTTATGTAAGAACACAACTTCGCTGCAGAACATTACGAGTCCTGAAGGAAGAACAAAAGGAGAAGCTCGTGAAACAAAAGCCTTAAACATTGATACATAAATTGTGGACAAGCGTAATGCAATATAACACTATCAATACTTGCAACAAAATGAAGAGAATTAATATTTTATATTAAAAATGAATGAATACGTTTGAAATAGGTTTGTGATATATTTACAGTAAGAGTGCGCTTGGGATATGCTTTTGTGTGTATATGAGAGAGAGAGAGAGAGAGAGAGAGAGTATAATACGCAACTATAACAACTTACTAGCGTACCCAGTCTGAAAATACGGTCACGCACCCCTGGGGGGGGGACGCTCTCCCCAGTTTGGGAATGCTTGTTCTAGATAACAGTGTTTAAGACTGTATGGATGAACACTGAACACCGACACTCAAGGAGCTTAGTCTAAACAAAGTTGATAACAGTAGTTTAAGCAATTACAGAGAACAGATTACATCGTTTTCAAGAACGAGGAATATTCTTTTATGTTCTCAGTAATAACCAACATGGAGACAAAAACACAGGAGGTTGATTGGTCTGTATATTTCGACCCCCTTCTGGGATCTTCTTCAGCAGATTATTATGTGATTAGTCGTATGACTCGCGACCTCTGAGTATGCAAAAGGCTCCACGCTGGTGCTGCGTATTCGAAGACGGGCCTTGGTGTATTGCATTATTCTAAAAAATATTCTTTATTAAAATTCCTCAACGCATTCTGCAACTAGCTTAATGTTTTCTTCCTGCATTTTTTCATTCCTCACTCCTTTCTATTTTTTCTCATGAGATTTACATCGCCTGAAAGACCTGACATGTAGGGAATCTATTACTCCGTGGAGTTCAATGATGTGTATCATGAACAGAGACTAGGTTATTTAAGAATTTTTATCCTAACCTGACGTCTTTTTTATCTAGTGGAGGACCTACCCTGACTTCCTCGATTGGTTTCCTCAGTTGAGTAACTCAGTCGAGCCTAGTTTTGAAATTCAGAAATTACTTGGTTGAGTAGCACCACCTCAAAAGTTTTCCGACCGTCCAGGAATATGCGGTCTGTCCACTCTTGCCTCTCCTACCTTATTTCCGTCACCATCACTTAAATCTCACGTTGATCTAAAGTATGACAGATCAGAAATGTGATAGAGTCCAAGAGTGAGAGCGTTCAACATTGACAGCGTTCAAGAATGATAGATTTCAAGTATGTTAGGCCTTAGGTACACTAGATCTCAGGTACATTAGATCTCAGGCACGTTAATGGAGAGGAAACAGACCGCTTTTCGGTCCATCCAGGACCATTATCAAGCCAGAGCATATTAAACGAGTATAGATAAATCATGACCTTACTGAAATATACTGGTAACATAATAGAAGCAGTGTGTGGAGAGGCTGCCCTTAGTAACACTTTCAACATGTTCTGTAGTCATACCAGAGTTTTTCCCAGGAAGGAAAAGAAATACTACTTAGAGAAATATAAAGCATGGAGATAAAGCTGAGAGCATCATGCAGTGCCCAAGAGAGAGACAGAGAGAAAAAAGCCATCAGCGAAATTGAAAGAAAAACAGAATGCTTCTCCAGGCAAAAAAAAAAAAAAAAAATCAGAGCAAAATCCTCCACAGTTCTTGAACTTTTCTTGAGGAAAGCGGAACCTTTTCTACTGATAATAAATAAAATCATACTGTACTCAATGAATCTTTAAAATTACTTAAGATTAACAACTCACGTGAATTTTCTATCAAAATTGTTATATTATCCCAAACCTGACGAGTTTTTCAGGAAGCCTCGTATTACGCCAGTGTACTCGACCCCAGGCACAGACTCAAGGCATTCAGTGTTATGAAGATTTAAAAAGAAAATTCAAAAAAACCTTAAATACTGTCTGGAGAGAGAGAGAGAGAGAGTCGAAGACCCAGGCGACAGTCCACTGACAACGGTCGCAACACAAGAGAACTGTGATGCAATAACACAACCGAGAGGCTGAGAACATTCGCTTAATACATTATCAAAATATTTTAAAGAGTTTTAAGAAGGCTGTTAAACACATCACAGTAGTTTCACAACTCTGGACAACGTGGGTTTAGAGCAGGACGTTCCTGCATTTCGCAAATGCAGAGTGGTTGTGGACGACTCTGGGAGACAGTATCCTAAAGCAATGATTTGAAATGTAGACAGCTGGGTCTTCAAATTAATATCAATCCAATCATAAACATATTAGGTAAACGAAGTAAAATCAGAAGCCACTGCAATAAAATTCCCTTTGTTCCAGGCACAGCAGTCAGCCCGATTCTCCTTATTCGCATCTTCCATCTTTCTCTGCACTGGACCGAAGAAGCCGTTGGGTGGCAAAACGTCTCCAGAAAAAAGATACCCAAATGTTGCACAAGTGTTTCATTTATCAAAACAAAATAATTCTGAACGAGGACAAACATCAGCTACTCCGCCAAAAGAAAAAAATAAGAAATAACTGGAATAAAGCGCAAAATTCAAACCACTCTATAGAGCAGAAGAGAAATGATAGAGCTTGGTGGAAGATCTTAGGCTCAACAACTCTAAAAATGTTGCTATTACAACTGCTCTTGTTATCGGCTAGATAACAAGAGCTTCCAAAGCCGGAAATGCTACTCCTTTCAACACGCTTCATTTACAAGGGGAAACAACAGAGAATTATTCGATCACATTGTATAAGAAATTTGTTACCCTACACTTGTCTCTACTCTTGTTTAAGTCTTACTTCGTATTTCCTTGACTACTGGCACTAGTGTATTAGATTTCCAGCTGTGTAATCACATATGTTGAAAATGTTATAAAATACCAACAAACTGATGATTAAGAGACGTGCAACATGGATATGTTTATAGTTGCAATGTTTCGCCTACTGGAAAAGCCTACTGTGTAGGCCAACGGTTTCAACAATAAAGATATCCAACTGATGCACATGTGTCTTAATCATCAACCTGTATAATTACCTGCTGGTGGTTGTAGTGGTCGAATCTCAGAGCTTGGATCAGTCTCTCAACTTGCCTTTACTGAATTCACTCCTTTCTATCCTTTTGGGTCTCACCATAAATTTAATATAAAAATAGAGCCTGCATCCATTGATTCCTCACCCAGGTCATTCCACTTCCTGACATTCCTGTGACTCAACTTTGTTGTAAACTTCCAACTGTACCCTTCCAAAGGCATATTACAAAATAGGCTTTACATATGTTGTAATGTCGTGACTCTGAGATTCTAACAGACTAATCTTTTATTTGACGAAGGTGATGTGATATGTTTGGTAATGTGGTCACCTCTAGGTATTTCTCTTTTACTGAGAATCTAGCCGCCATATGTATATACGCTGTATATTCATTGAAAGTCTTTTTTTACAACAGGTGCAGATTTAAAATAACTAAAATAACATTGATAAATGAAAAAAGACTGGAATTAAAAGTACTCCAAAAGGGTTCTCGTATTTACAAAAGGTTGTGAGTGCCCTTGAAGTACTCCAGGGGAATGTCAAGAAGAGATATTCCAGGGGTACTTGTAAAAATATTCCGGCATGAGATATTCTAGGGAGTACTTGTAAGAGATATTCCGGAGGTACTTCAAGAAGCATTCCGTGGGAGTAATTCCAACGGTGCTCCAGGTACTTCAAAGGGCCCTTCTGAGGTGTTCCACTTGTCCTTCAGGTGAGTTCCAGAGGGGCTCCAGAAACGAGTTATGACGTTCTGGAAGAGGCTTTTATAGACTCTTAAAGCCGACGCATCTTCTCTAGATACATGTTTAATTCCGTGTTTTATTTTTTTCGGCCGAGGGGAAAGAGGGGGGGGGGCGCTTGAAAGAGCTGTAAATGTTGGAAGCTGTTCCTGGAAAGGCGGTACGAGGGGAAAACTGACGTTGTAGTCCTGTTTTATGTCTCGTGTTTATTGTGATGTTGTGGTATGGGATGAGGGGTTGTGATGTGGGTTGTGATGTTGTGGGTTGTGATGTTGTGGGTTGTGATGTTGTGGGTTGTGATGTTGTGGGTTGTGACGTTGTGGGTTGTGATGTTGGGGGTTGTGGTGTTGAGGGGTGGGATGAACCAGTTTGGGGTGTAACTGAAAGGTTTGGGGTAAGGATGGATCTGTTATGGGGGGTGGGGGGGCTGTGCTGGTTAGACGGAGGGGTTGGGGTGGTTGGGGAGCTGTAGATTGGAATGCCACGGTCAATAAGCGGAAATTAGGCGTAGTAGTGGTGCTTAATTGTAGAGTGTGGGTGGTAGTTCTTATTTAATAACGCCCACACACACACACACACACACACACACACACACACACATACACGGGTCCAGGAGCTATGTATCGAACCCTGCAACCACAAATAGGTGAGTATATACACACACACACACACACACACACACACACACACACACACACACACCAAGGTGTGTGTTTGAAACTTCCTCAAACACTGGCTAACATGTACTGGTTCTTGACTTTCTGGACCTCAGTCGTACCTATTCTTGAAAGTGAGTAAGGAGTTCGTCTCCGCCACCTCCTCGTCCACGTTATTCCACTATGTTTTCTCCTGTCTCTTAACATTTTCTCCACCTTCTCCTGCCTTTATCTCTCATCACTTTTGGCCCTTCTTCCATCTCTCTCGTCTCCTTAATTGCTTCCCCCTCTACATCTATCCTCTCTATCAATATCTGCCTCTCTAGGGCATTTAATGTCGGCTTCACAGGGGATCCAACACTCTACCTCCTGTCTCTTCCATTTCTTCTCGCTTCTTCTACTCCCTTCCGTCTCTCTCACTATTTTCCGTCTCTTCCATTCCCTCCGTCTCTTTCACTCTCTCTTTTTCACAGCGTTGTATGATCAACACAATTTTAGCTCTTTATAATAATAACAATAAAAATAATAATTGTAATAATAATTCAGACACTCATCTTCATGTGTGATGCTCATCACCCTCATCACCCTCATCACCCTCATCACTCTCACCACTCTCACCACACTCTTAATTACCGTCGCTTTGGACTCCATCCTCCACCCCCGTTACATCTTACTCCCTTTTCCCTCTCTTGTTCCCCTTGTTCCTCTCACCCCTTGACCTTCTCCCTTTCAGCTTGTTTTCCTTCCCCTCACCATCTCCTACACGAGCAATATTCACTGCTCGTCTTGTTGACAAGACGACGAAACAAACACACACACACACACACACACACACACACACACACACACACACACACACACGCTGGATATTTTCCATCAAGCAATATATCTCTCATTCCTATCCTCCGGCCCCACGAGAATAGATGAGCTCTGCAGTAGGCCTACTGGTCCATGCTAGGCAGGGCCAACTCACACCCACTCGGTGTCCCCGTCCAACATAATACTGAAGCTAGTCCACGTTCTCGCTTCGTTGATACTACTTGAGAGTTTGTTCCACTCATCTTGGGAGTCTGTTCCAATTATCTTGGAAATTTGTTCCACTCATCTTAAGAGTTTGTTCCACTCATCTTGGGAGTTTGTTCCACTCATCTTGGGAGTTTGTTCCACTCATCTTGGGAGTCTGTTCCACTCATCTCTTTACTCCCCATTTTAGTTTCCTTCGATCTAATTTTCCTCATTCCCTATCCTCTTGGTGCCCCCTTGCTCCAGCCGTTTCCAGTCCCCACAGACCCTGTCCCTCCCTCTCAAAGAGCGTCCTGAGCAATAATCTCTTTCTGCATAAGACAATAAACACTAAGTTGTGAGCTGAGTTAAGTCAGTGCTCAAAAGGTAATTAACAGATCAGTGTTATCCTACTGGCGAGATCACTCAGAAAACCGAACACAAAAAAATCTTTAAAATCTGCTCAGGGTAACTCTGCCGGGCCTCAACATACCTTAGGGAACATTCATTCTCGACTCGGAAAGAGCACAAGTAATTCATTACTATAATATGTGTGTGTGTGTGTGTGTGTGTGTGTCGTGCCGAATAGGTAAAATTGGTTAATTAGCAAGAACTCATTTAAAATTAAGTCCTTTCTAAAAATTTCCCTTATAAGTTTAAAGATATTTTTTTCCATTAATGTTAATATAAAAATTAATAATTTTGTACTAAACGAGCCTAAGAAAACTTGCCTAACCTTATTATAACAAGTGCAATTTAATTTAGCCTAATCCAGGTAAATATATTTTAGATAAGTTTACAAAAATTTAATAATAAACAAACATAATGAAATATGATGAAAATTAGACACATATGCAACATCTGGGTATCTTTATGTAGATGTTTGACCATCCAGTGGCTTTATCAATACAAATTCTAGGACATGATTTGAAGACAATAGAACTATTTACAGAAGATGAGGTAATCAGACCCTCAAGCTTGGAGTTGGTGTGAAGAGCACCGTAGTCGTGAAGAATCTGAAGCCCAAGCAAGAAGGCTGGTGCTTATATACTTGCGACAGGTGGAAAGGGGACGGGTAGCAGACGAAGACATTGTCAGTGGTAAGCGGGATTCCCCAGTGGAAAGTCATACACAATGGACGGGTCGGTACAAGAAGGTTGTGGTGATGTCTTCTGATCAAGACTCCATAACATTGCGGTATAAAATTATTTCCTTGAATTTATATTGATAAAGCCACTGGATGGCGAAACGTCTACATTTAAGATACCCAGATGTTGCATATGTGTCTAATTTTCATCTTGTCTGTACTGTGTACCATTCATGTACAACCACGGGGGAGTTACATGATACCTGCAGGTCTTTCGTGTTGCAATCAACACATCCGGAGCTTGCAATGTTGCAGAAAAGAGGAAGAATATACATACATATACCGAGAACTTAAAAGCTAAATGCATAAAAATCAACTAAGACAAACTGATAAGATAGCCTCCCATACCTTTCCATTTCCATGTATTTACTTAGAGATCACATGACTTGCCATACATTTACATTTTTCATATTTCATATTTTTTTTTATGTCTTCGATGACACTAATACACTCAGCACGTAAACAAACGAAAATATCTGAGATTTGTAAAAATATGGAGAGAAATAAATAATGATAATCAAAATGGTGAATCATAGTGTGGCGTGGTCAGTTTCTTAATGATAAAGGACCTCGGTTCGATAACTGGGTTGAGCGAGACGTTACTGGTGTACTGTACCGATAAGGTGAGGAATTAGACAAACAGGCAACACTGGGGTATTTGTATCTGAAGACGTTTCGCCCATCAGAGGCGATTGGTTGGTGAAACGTCTTCAAATAAAGATAGGCAGGTGTTGTACATGTGTTTAATTTCTCTTGGCGAAACGTTTGTGCAGGTGTCAATACACCTGTTCAACTACCCTACCTGTTCTTACTGTTTTGCGTTGCATCTCCACTGGAGAACTGTACCGTGGAATGTACCCTCATGTTCACCTGGAGTACCGTACCCTGGAGTGGACCCTCATCCTTCACTAGAATACCGTACCCTGGAGTGGACCCTCATCCTTCACTAGAATACCGTACCCTGGAGTGGACCCTCATCCTTCACTAGAGTACCGTACCCTGCAGTGGACCCTCATCCTTCACTAGAATACCGTACCCTGCAGTGGACCCTCATCCTTCACTAGAGTACCGTACCCTGGAGTGGACCCTCATCCTTCACTAGAATACCGTACCCTGGAGTGGACCCTCATCCTTCACTAGAATACCGTACCCTGGAGTGGACCCTCATCCTTCACTAGAATACCGTACCCTGGAGTGGACCCTCATCCTTCACTAGAGTACCGTACCCTGGAGTGGACCCTCATCCTTCACTAGAGTACCGTACCCTGGAGTGGACCCTCATCCTTCACTAGAGTACCGTACCCTGGAGTGGACCCTCATCCTTCACTAGAGCAACGTACCCTGGAGTGCACCCTCATCCTTCACTAGAGTACCGTACCCTGGAGTGCACCCTCATCCTTCACTAGAGTACCGTACCCTGGAGTGCACCCTCATCCTTCACTAGAGTACCGTACCCTGGAGTGCACTCTCATCCTTTACTAGAGTACCGTACCCTGAAGCGCACCCTCATCCTTCACTAGAGTACCGTACCCTGGAGTGCACCCTCATCCTTCACTAGAGTACCGTACCCTGGATTGCACCCTCATCCTTCACTAGAGTACCGTACCCTGGAGTGCACCCTCATCCTTCACTAGAGCACCGTACCCTGGAGTGCACCCTCATCATTCACTAGAGCA
Source organism: Cherax quadricarinatus (assembly GCF_038502225.1). Lineage (NCBI taxonomy): Eukaryota > Metazoa > Arthropoda > Malacostraca > Decapoda > Parastacidae > Cherax > Cherax quadricarinatus. Next base: position 31,425,654 of record NC_091308.1, read on the forward strand.
CCGTACCCTGGAGTGCACCCTCATCCTTCACTAGAGTACCGTACCCTGGAGTGCACCCTTATCCTTCACTAGAGTACCGTACCCTGGAGTGCACCCTCATCCTTCACTAGAGTACCGTACCCTGGAATGCACCCTCATCCTTCACTAGAATACCGTACCCTGGAGTGCACCCTCATCCTTCACTAGAGTACCTGGACCGTGGAGGACCCTCATCCTTCACTAGAATACCGTACCCTGGAGTGTGACCCTCATCCTTCACTAGAGTACCGTACCCTGGAGTGGACCCTCATCCTTCACTAGAGTACCGTACCCTGGAGTGCACCCTCATCCTTCACTAGAGTACCGTACCCTGGAGTGCACCCTCATCCTTCACTAGAGTACCGTACCCTGGAGTGCACCCTCATCCTTCACTAGAGTACCGTACCCTGGAGTGCACCCTCATCCTTCACTAGAGTACCGTACCCTGGAGTGCACCCTCATCCTTCACTAGAGTACCGTACCCTGGAGTGCACCCTCATCCTTCACTAGAGTACCGTACCCTGGAGTGCACCCTCATCCTTCACTAGAGTACCGTACCCTGGAGTGCACCCTCATCCTTCACTAGAGTACCGTACCCTGGAGTGCACCCTCATCCTTCACTAGAGTACCGTACCCTGGAGTGCACCCTCATCCTTCACTAGAGTACCGTACCCTGGAGTGCACCCTCATCCTTCACTAGAGTACCGTACCCTGGAGTGCACCCTCATCCTTCACTAGAGTACCGTACCCTGGAGTGCACCCTCATCCTTCACTAGAGCACCCTCATCCTTCACTTGAGCACCGTACCCTGAAGTGTACCCTCATCCTTCTCTAGAGTACCGTACCCTGGAGTGCACCCTCATCCTTCACTAGAGTACCGTACCCTGGAGTGCACCCTCATCCTTCACTAGAGTACCGTACCCTGGAGTGCACCCTCATCCTTCACTAGAGCACCGTACCCTGGAGTGCACCCTCATCCTTCACTAGAGTACCGTACCCTGGAGTGCACCCTCATCCTTCACTAGAGTACCGTACCCTGGAGTGCACCCTTATCCTTCACTAGAGCACCGTACCCTGGAGTGCACCCTCATCCTTCACTAGAGTACCGTACCCTGGAGTGCACCCTCATCCTTCACTAGAGCACCGTACCCTGGAGTGCACCCTCATCATTCACTAGAGCACCGTACCCTGGAGTGCACCCTCATCCTTCACTAGAATACCGCACCCTGGAGTGCACCCTCATCCTTCACTAGAGTACCGTACCCTAGAGTGCACCCTCATCCTTCACTAGAGTACCGTACCCTGGAGTGCACCCTCATCTTTTACTAGAGCACCGTACCCTGGAGTGCACCCTCATCCTTCACTAGAGTACCGTACCCTGGAGTGCACCCTCATCCTTCACTAGAGCACCGTACCCTGGAGTGCACCCTCATCCTTCACTAGAGCACCGTACCCTGGAGTGCACCCTCATCCTTCACTAGAGTACCGTACCCTGGAGTGCACCCTCATCCTTCACTAGAGCACCGTACCCTGGAGTGCACCCTCATCCTTCACTAGAGTACCGTACCCTGGAGTGCACCCTCATCCTTCACTAGAGCACCGTACCCTGGAGTGCACCCTCATCCTTCACTAGAGTACCGTACCCTGGAGTGCACCCTCATCCTTCACTAGAGTATCGTACCCTGGAGTGCACCCTCATCCTTCACTAGAGTACCGTACCCTGGAGTGCACCCTCATCCTTCACTAGAGTACCGTACCCTGGAGTGCACCCTCATCCTTCACTGGTTTCCTCTGACAGACACTACGACCACAGCTGTCAAACACTAATCACCTGTTACTAACGATGTGACTTGTTGTTATTCATTCAGTGGGCAGCTGTCATTATTCACGAGGGAGTCGTCACTACGCCAGGATCCTCCCTCAGCTTCCACTAACATGATATATGAACCATACTCAAATAATCCGCACGTAGGAGAGAGGGAGAAGGTTATTTCGACGTTTCTTTCCGACTTGTACCATCTACAAGTCACACTAACACACGAAGGTGAAGGAACAGGTTTATATAGGAGAGGGGGACAAAGACGGGACAAAGAGAGGAAGAAAGAAGTGGAGAAGTAGTGGTAGAGGTAAAGCTGGTATTGGATGATTAGAGATTTTGCCACCGAAGTGGCTAGATTATTATGCAGCTCATATCCATCCTGTGGACGGTAGCGCAAGAACATATCGATACACAAAAGGTCTAGGAACTAGGCTACGAAAGGGTTAACAGGAGTACAATTTGATTGATATCTACAGTTAACTTATCTGTTACAAGCAAATTTAGAAAATTTGCTTAGTATATCCGGTATCTTATTTTCATTAATAAGTTATCTTGATATGTCCCATAGGTATTATACTATCTCGATATTCCTCAATAAGTGGACAGTGACCATATGCCTGGCCACATAATTTGCATTTAGTTTGATCATCATCTGTGTGTCTCCCAAACTGCCAGAAGTACTTGTAACGAAGCCTAAGGCTGGTGACTACAACATCAGTCAGTCTGTTCACATTGCAAGTTGCTACATACATATACTGTACTAATCTAATTGCATTCCTATAACATTCATTTTCATTATTTAATTCTCTCCTAATATTATTCCTAAGGCTAGACTCAGATATATCAAAGTTATATTCTACATTCTCCTTCTGGGTACTCTTCTTGGCTAACATATCAACTTTATCATGAAGGAGTAATCCAGTGTGTGATGGGTTCCTTAGCAATTATACATTAATTTCTTTTTCCAGGAATTTTGAGTATCTATACCTGGCTTCTCCAATGAGCATGTTGTTGGAGTCATTATGTGAGTCAAGAGCCTTCAGTGATGACGTAGAATCAGTAATGATGATGGTAATAGTAATACTGATGATAGTGGAAGTAGTAGTAGTAGTAGTAGACATAGTAGTAGTAGTAGACAGTAGTAGTATAGTAGTAGATGTAGTAGTAGTAGTAGTAGTAGTAGTAGTAGTAGTAGTAGTAGTAATAATATAAGTAGTAGTAGTAGTAGTAGTAGTAGTAGTAGAAGTAGTAGTAGTAGTAGTATAGTAGTAGACATAGTAGTAGACATAGTAGTAGACATAGTAGTAGTAGACATAGTAGTAGTAGACATAGTAGTAGTAGACATAGCAGTAGTAGATGTAGTAGTAGTAGTAGTAGTTTTGGTATCGAAACGTCGTCTTACATAAGCTTCTCTCTCCTATCCCGAGTTATTTGTGCATTGTTCCAGTCACGGTATTGTGCCTTCTTGTTCCTCGTGATGTATTTATCCAGACTCCCAAAAATTTCAGAGAAATTATCGAAAATCAACACAACGATTCTTTTAACCACAGCAAAACAAAAAACAAACAAAAAGTGTACATGTTACCACAAAAAAAAATATTCTTGACGCCTGTGCGAAACGTTTTGTTCATGCGTGATACGAGGGCAAAATGTGTTTGTTTTTGTGGCGTCGGTAACGTTTCTTAATGTAAAAGCATTTATTCTTTATGTGCACTATATATATACAGGTTACGTACATGTACACACCACATACATACACGTTGCCTACATTCATACTACATAATCACGTATTTACGTCACGTACATACACGTCACGCATATAAAAGCTACCCACATATGCATCACGTTCATACACGCCACGGACATAGACGCAACGTACACCATCACAAACACATACACATCACATACACATTTATGTAAACGCATTACAGAGATAATTACACACACACACATCATGTATACACACATCTGTGCACACATATTACGAACACACATATCACGTACACACTGTACACAATCACTGTACATAACTACCATGAAAATGCACATAATAAACATTACATATACATCACATATACATTATGTAGGCAACATGCGCATTCACATATCACATACACAAGTACATACTCATCACATACGCACTCACTACACACACATACATACATCACGTACACAATCACCCATTCATACCACTTACATACACATCACGTACAAGCACACCATGAACAGAATCAAGTACATGCAACACATACACTTCATGTACATACATGTACACATACACCACTGTACATACGCGTACGTATACAAGTACACGTACATAAGTACACACCATATGCATAACATACACACAAACCACTAATACAATCACGTGCACACACATCACGTGCAATATGTACACACACATCACGCACACAAGCACGTACACATCACCGTACACAATCACGCACACACATTATGTACTTGCACATCACGTATACAACCACACATACACACAATCACTGTACACTTACTCATCACGTACACTCACAAGACTGCACACATGACGTACCCAACCACTGTACATAATTACTGTGCACAAAATACTATACACACACATATCAGTGTACACAGTTATTGTACATGCATCACTGTACACAATAGCGTACGCCACACACATCACTGTACACACAATAGCGTACGCCACACACATCACTGTACACACAATCATGTACACACACATCACTGTACACGCATCACGGTACACACAATCACGTACACGAAAATTCGACGTTTGTAATCACGTACCCACACACATTACTGTACACGCATCACTCTACATGCAATCACGTACACGCATCATGTGCACAATCACGTACACACACATCATTGTACACGCATCACGTACACAATCACGTACACATCATGGTCCAGTATAGTTCATGGTTTCTCGGACCCTTACTGGAGCTGACAGCTACAAATCGAGGGGAAAACTGGCCTTGCAGAGTGAGGGGAGAGGGAGGAGAAAAGGGGCACCAAAGAAGGGGGGAAAGGGAATGACAAAAAATGGAGGGGAAGTGAAGGGGGCAAAACGATAAAGCGGTGGAGAAAAAACAGAGTGGGGGAGAAAAGAGAGAGAGAGAGAGAGAGACAGAGAGAGACAGAGAGACAGAGAGACAGAGAGAAAGAGAGAGAGAGAGAGAGAGAGAGAGAGAGAGAGAGAGAATAACAAGGGAAAAACAGGGTGAGGTATGGAAAATAGTGGGATATAGAAAACGGGGTGAGGTATAGAAAACGGGTTAGGTATAGAAAAGGAGTATGTATTATTATTATAATAAAAAAGAAGCGCTAAGCCACAAGGACTATACAGCAAAGGAGTATGTAGAAAACAGGGTATGGTGTAGAAAACGGGGTATGGTGTAGAAAACGGGGTATATTGTAGAAAACGGGGTATGGTGTAGAAAACGGGGTATATTGTAGAAAACGGGGTATGGTGTAGAAAACGGGGTGAGGTATAGAAAACGGAATTACAGAAAACGGAGATAAGGTGTAGAAAACGGGTACAATAGAGAAATGGGGGTGAGGGAGATAGAAAAGGGGGCAAAAGCGAACGAGAATAGACGGGTAAGACAATAAAGGGGGCGATGAGAAAAAGAGAGGTGAGAAAATAGGTGAAGGGGGTAATAGGAAACTAATGGAATTAAGTGAAGCGGAGGTGATGATGAATGAGGGGAAAGGACGGGAGGAAGGAGTGATGCAAGTGTTGAAAAGGAAGCGAAGGAAAGGGGGAGTGAGAGGAAAGATAATGAAGGGATAAAAAAATAAAGGGATAATGGAAAGGACAGAAGGGAAATACGAGCATGAGGGGAAATGAAGGGGAAAATGTTAGGGGTGAAAAATAAATAAAAAATAGTGGGAGTAGGGGGCAGTTAATGGAAAATAAGGGAAAGTGAATGAAAAACATGAAAGAATACAGTGAGGGGGAAGTGAAGGAAGTGAGTGAAGGGGGGAAAGGAAGAAACGGGAGTGTAAAAATGAAAGGAAAAAGATAGAAAATGAGGGAGGAACCGAGGGGAAAGTGGAGAGGAGTGAAGGGAGAAAGTGAGGGGAGAAAGTGAGGGGAGAAAGTAACAGCTGAGACAGAGGAAACAAAACTCTTACTCCAGTCTGAGACACAAGACGGAAACGATCCATAGATGGCTATTTTACCTGATGTCAGCCACAGACGTGGACAAATGATGTCGCTTTTTGGGAAGAGGGAGGGAGTAGTGAATGTGTGTGTGTGCTGCTCCCTCTGGTATCCCTCAAGGTTGTTTGTCCCCTCTGGTATCCCGCAGATCATAAACACTATAGATGTGTTTGGAACTTCATTTTTTCGTGGATGATGAGTGGTTGAGTCCTGGTGAAAGGGGCAAGGTGGAAGAGGCAAGAGGAAGGGGAAAAAAGAATGGGAAAGGGGTAAAAGGAAAAGGAAGGGGCAAGAGAAAGGGAAAAGGGAAAGAGCAGAGGGTGGGGGGAGAGGAGGTGGAGTGAGGGAGGGGAAATAAAGAGAATGGGGGGAGGGGCAAAGATTAAACAAAGGGAGAAGAGATGAGAGTGAGACTGTAAAGGGGAGTGGGTGAGGGGATAAGAGGGAGGGAAGAAAGAAGAGGGGCATGAGGAGGATGCAAGGAGAAATGGGGTAAAGGGACAAAAGGAATGGGTTAAAGGGTAGGTGGTAAGATGGAGAAGTTAAGGAGAATGGGTGGCAAGGAGGAGGAGGAGGAGGAGGAGGAGGAGGAGGAGGAGGGGGGGAAGAGAGAGTACACAGCAAGTTCCCCCTTAATCCTGGGAAAAGTTTTGAGCAGTGTCTCAAGAGAAGGGGAGGGGGTAGGGGGAGGGGGTGGAGTGGGAAGAGATTGAGGAGAGTGGGTGCGGGAAGAGAGGGGTGTTGAAGGAGGAAGAGAGACAATGAAGGGGTATGTATGGGAGAGGCACTGAAGGAAGAATTAGATGAGAAAAAGTACAGTAAAAGAGAAATGGGGAGGAGGAGATCAGTTAACTGAAGGGAAACGGAAGAAAGGGGTGAATGGGAAAGGAAAGAAGCGAGGGAGGGGGGAAAAAGAGTAAATGGAAAAGGGTAAGAGGTAAAGGGTTAAGAGAGGGGGAGGGAGGGAGGTAGAAAGGGGAAGAGGAGGAGAAAAGAAAGTTTACTCCCTGGTGGTAAAGAGAGCCTCTAACTATCCAATAACTGCTAACAAAGAATAATGGGAAGACTAGATGAAGCTTCCGTAACACCTTCAAGCAACACACACACACACACACACACACACACATACACATACACATACACACACACACACACACATACACACACATACACACACACACACACACACACACCCACACACAAACACACACACATACACACATACACACACACACACACACATACACACATACACGCACACGCACACATACACACACATACACACACACATACACACACATACACACACATACACACACACATACACACACACACATACACACACACACACACATACACACACATACACACATACACATACACACACATACACACATACACACATACACACACACACACACACACATACACACACACACACATACACACACACACACATACACACACACACACACACATACACACACACACACACACACACACACACACACACACACACACACACACACACACACACACACACACACACACACACACATACAAACACACACACCTCAAACTTTCAGTGTACACCAGTAAAAGAGATCTTTACACCAAGACACTAAATAAAGCAGGTGTTAACGCATGTTAGCAGGGAACACCGAGCAGCGACACCACCACTCTCATCTCTAACTTAATGCCTTTATTATTATTATTATTATTATTATTATTATTATTATTATTATTATTTTACTACGTTTAATTTCTTATGAGGTCTTCAGCGTCCTTTTCTGCACGCTTATGCTGCTTTCTCTTAAACTTTAGTTATTTAAATACCAGTCAAGTATTACATGCTGTGACCGGATGCGTCATTAGAAAGTATCAGTAAGTGAAAACAGAGTAAAAGCGACTTTAATAAACGGACATAAAGAAAATTATTATTCAGTAATATAAATTACGGGCAAACTTACATAGCCTATAATACAAGAACAAGAAATCATATAAGTCTTTACTTTATATATATATATATATATATATATATATATTTATATATATATATATATATATATATATATATATATATATATATATATAATGTCGTGCAGAATAGGTAAAACTTGATATTTTGGTTTAAATAACAACGCTCTTCTTGCCGAATAAGGCAAGCAGAAATCATTCTGAATATAACGAAAAAATATATTTCATTGCGTTTGGTTATTATTAAATTATTGTAAACTTATCTAAAATATATTTATTTGGATTTGGCTAAATTAAGTTGCGCTTGTTATAATATGGTTAGGTAAGTTTTCTAAGGTTCTTTTGGTACAAAATTATTGATTTTTACATTAACGTAAATGAAAAAAATATATCTTTAAACGTATAAGAAAAAAATCTGAGAAAGCACTTAATTTCAAATGATTTCTTGCTAAATGACCAGTTTTACCTATTCAGCACGATACATATATATATATATATATGCTAACTACATGGGGGAGTTGAATAATAGCTCTAGGCCTTTCATATTGTACTCAACACATCAGGAGCTTGCAAAATTGTAGAAATGAGTAAGAGCTCTCAGCAGAGTCGTTACCTGGAGAGAGTTCCGGGGGTCAACGCCCCCGCGGCCCGGTCTGTGACCAGGCCTCCTTAGGTCAGTGTCCCAGGATGCGACCCACACCAGCCGACTAACACCCAGGTACCCATTTTACTGATGGGGAACATAGACAACAGGTTGAAAGAAACACGTCCAATGTTTTTACTCTGGCTGGGAATCGAACCCAGGCCCTCACCGTGTGAAGCGAGAGCGTTAACCACCAGGCCACCAGAGCCTAGGACCCGCAGAATACATCTATTCTGCGGGTCCTAAGCTGCGTTGAGAAACATCAAGAACTAGCCTATAGTGATGTTTGTAAACAGGGTGTAGCAGGTTGTTAGAGGCTACCACTCAGGGAGATACTACAATCCTCTCCAATGATTGTGAAGTAGAAAGCCGCGTAATGTCTTATACTCTCGCAGAACTGCTGGTCATTTCTTATTGTCTCTTGAACTCACAAAACGGCAAGAAAATCTTACACACTTCCACTTACATTCAGTACGTAGTTACCTTATATATCTTGTGTGGCTCTTAAGACTCAGGGGAGATATGGTCTCAGCATACAAGATACTCAAGGTATCGATGTGGATAAAGACAGACATTCGAGTCGGCCATCGAGATGTACGGATGAGACTCTCATCTTTAACCCTTTCACTGTCCTGATCCCCAAAATTAATAGCTCTTAGTCCTACATTGTTTTCATACTGATGTAGGAGGCCTGACGTGAGGCAAGGCCGAGGCAGGGATGATACCAGGGAACAATACAACATCACGTGATGTATAAAAACATTACATTACTTTTTGACAATATGCCGAGATCTGAAATCACTGCTCGCTACAGTGACTAATGTAGTATCCAGAAAAAAAAAAAGGAAGCATTAATGACTTAGATGAAGAGCTTTACCGGCATCAATGAGAAGCACCAGTGGAAAACATACACGAGTCATGAGAACAGTCACCATCGGCCAACCTAATAAGAACATTCACCGCCAACCAAAACACAAGAACATTCTCCACCAGCGAACGTAACTTCAACATTCCGACCATCTGATGGCCCCCAACAAACCGTAGAATGGAGGTCTTCCGTTTCACCACCTCAGGCTTCGTAACCTGATTAGGGACTCCCTGCCATCCACCGGGTCCCCACCTGAGGAGGATTAGAGGGAAGGCTTACCTGATGACCAGATCACCTGCCATGGTTACTCAAGCGACCTCAGGCTCCTACTACCTTACACAACGTAGATACAACCCCACATACCTCATCCATAGGGTATATACGGCTAGTGGTGCGTGTAAATCTCAATGAATATTAGCCGAGAAGTGTGTGTATATCTTGTATATTCCCAGAGATGTGGGTATCTCTCTGTATATCCATATTAATCTCAATATTAGTTTTAGTTTTTCTCATTTACGTTTTACCTATTAAGGGCTATACGATGAAGTGCGTACTAGAGTGATCAGTTAAGGTGCGACCCAGCTGTATTAATTGTGATGTCACTCTTATTTCTAAGATTACTGTAATAGTGCCCCCCTCGAAAAATACGTGCTTGCGCGCGCGCATACACACACACACACACACACACACACCTGCAACCGCATATATGTGAGAACACGCATTATATATATATATATATATATATATATATATATATATATATATATATATATATATATATATATATATATATATATATATATATATATATGTCGTGCCGAATATGTAAAACTGGTCAATTAGCAAGAACTCATTTAAAATTAAGTCCTTTCTAAAAATTTCTCTTATACGTTTAAAGATATATTTTTTTCATTTATGTTAATGTAAAAATTTATAATTTTGCACCAAAAGAATCATAGAAAACTTACCTAACCTTATTATAACAAGCGCAATTTATTTTAGCCTTATCCAACCAAATATATTTTAGATACGTTTACAATAATTTAATACTAAACAAACACAATGAAATATATTTTTTTCGTTAGGTTTAGAATGATTTTAGCGAAATTATTGCATACGCAAATTTTCGCTTGTCCTATATGCCAAGATGAGCGTTGTTATTTAAGCTAAGATCGCAAGTTCTGCCTATTCGGCACGACATATATATATATAGTGTGTATAGGTCCTAGGGCTGACCCTTAAGGAACTCCACTTGTGCTGTCTGGAAACTCTTATAAAGGGTAATATACTTCATTTCTCCAGCTTATTAGTAGTCAAAGAATGTGTTGCCTGATTTCTCTAAGTTTCTCATAGTAGTACTTAGGCAGCACAATGACAAAGGTCTTCAGGCAGTCAAAGAAAATGTAGTTCACCTAGGTATCTATATTTTCTGTCATAGTAGACTCCTGCGTGGCACAGTGTCAAATGTCTCCTGGCACTCTCAGAATTATGTTAGGTTTCTAAGTCAACATTATTTTTTTCCCCATTTTTAAACCCGTGTTTTTACTATCTGAAAAAAATCTATCTCCTTGAGATATACTAGCGTGTTTATTATCGTTTTCCTCAGTTTCTTTCACGTTGTGTTTATCATGGAAGGTTTAGCTTCTTATGTTTATCTCCGTATTTGCATACATATACTGTGTAACACTGAGCGTCTTCCAGACGTCAGGTTGCTTCCTCGAGCACCCTGAGAAATTACCTCAGGCAGGATAACTTTGAGCTTAAAACATACTTTTCAGGGCTCTCAGTGTGTATGTGTGTGAGAGATACAGGAAGAGGGAGAGAGAGAAACAGCTAGAGAGAGAGACGCTCTTCCCCCTCTCCCCTGTAAACATGACAAAAGAGACTTCAGGTAAGAGAGATAGAGAAAGAGAGATAATGTGGGAGTCAGAAGGGTAGAGAGTCCATCTGTCGAGCCATCCATCACACAGCAAAAACTGTAATCGCCGTCGGACAATTAGTCAAAGAATAATGGTGAGTGCGGTGGAGGATGTCTCCTGGGACGAGTGAGCCAGACAGAGAGGCAAGGAGAGAGGAAAGGGAGAGAAAAGAGACGAGGAGAGAGTAGAAGAGGAGGGAGTGAAAGAAAGAGGCAGAGACTCCAGTGGAAATAAGACACTTTGATTTTACCATGTAATTTACACTTATGATGATGTGTGACACAATTGTGAAAAATCTGAACTTGTGTAATATATATGAATACTTTTTAAAGTGGAAAAGGACAGTGTGATAAAGAGGAAGAACGGAGGGAAGGAGAGAGTGGAAGAGAGGGAAGTAAAGAAGAGAAAGAAAAACGAGGACAGACTAGAGAAGGGAGGGAGAGGAAGAAAAAAAGGAGTGGAAAAGGTGGTAGTGGAAAAGAGGAAGTAAAAAACAAAAGAAACGAGTGAACAAGGAGGGAGGGAGATTAGAGGAAAAAAGGAGGAGAAAGAGAAAGTGAAGAGGAAGGAACACAAAGATTGTTAGCCTTGTCGGCGTCATTTTCACTCATCCCCTACCTCCTTTCTCACTCCCCTTTCACTTTGCTCCCTTACCTTCCTGTCCTCACATACAACTCCACACTATCAATTCCCTTACTATCTCTTCCCTCTCACTTCTCCCTCTCATCCATCGTCTCACCTTCATGCTGGTATTCTCTAACACAAATACCAAATGCTGGGCACCAAACTTACCGAAACAAATGAAAAGGATGACCTTAGAGTGATCGTAAACAATGGCCTCACAGGAACAGCGTCTAGCTGCCAGCATCAAGTGTAACACAGTGTAAGGTTTCACAACTAGAAACTTCAATCACATAACAGGCACCATATTGACTATCATGCACATTTTTAGCCTGGGTTTTGAATATGCCGTCCAGTTTTGGTTTCCAAATTACTTCAAGGGCGAGGGCATATTAGTGAAGGCACAGAGAAGAGCTACCAGACTCGTACCATTGCTCAGATACAAACCTTGTGAAGAAAGTCGTAAAGCTCTCAACCTCCCCACCCCTCTTTTTTTTTTCTTAAGAAACAGAGACTACGAGATCTCACTTAAACCTTGTAAGATATTGTATAGCTTCGACACACTCAAACACGGAGAACTATTTTAAATGCTAAGTCCATAACTTGAAACAATGGAAAGAAACCGAGGAATATAATGCAACACGAACATATGCAACGGGTTATACTTGTAAACAGAATCATATCAGAATGGAATAAACTACCCTCTAATGTTGTAAGCGCGGAGACAATACGGTCATTCAAGAATCAGCTGGATAAGCACTCTGCAAGTATAGGATTTAAATGGATACACCATGAGCTTGTGGATATAGAAGCCTGAGCCTTCAGGACCATATGCTTAGTATTTATTCATGTGTCGGTCTAGACTACTGGGTCAGCCTGAATTGTTTTACATGTGAGAAAGCGTGATAATAAATTACAGAGACCAGTAGATTATAGGGTATGACGAGAGAGGACAGCAGCAGGGAGATGTCATGGACACTGCCTCACCCAGCCACTCACCAAACCCACGTTAACCCATACAGACCGTCACTGAATAAATTCAACAGATGGGAATTATGCAGTCAACAGATTCCTGACGTCTGTTGAACTACTGAGTCAGGGTGATCAGATGACAACGAGGCAACAGAGTCTATAATACAAGTAGAGAGTTGGATAGTCTGTGAGTGACAGAGTAACAAGACCAGTTGAAGATAGTAGTAGTGAATTAGTAGACGTAGTTGTAGCCATTTTTTTGCAATATAGTATGAAACATTTCCTCTCCCTCCTTCCCTCCCCATTCCCTTGTTTTCATGCCTGCAGTGACCGGAGAGAGTGGAGGGTGGGAAGAGAGCCTTCTAATTTTCTATCATAGATTCACATAGATAATTCAATATAATTCTTAATCTAGGCAGAAGTAGTTTTCAGATGTCCTCGGTGTGGACTTACAAGTCCTCTGCTACCAGTCTTTCCTTTGTTCAGTACTACTTGCCTATTCTTCACTATCTCCCAGTGTTTTCTTTTCCCCTTTCTACCCATATCTTTGTTCTTCTGTTTGTCTCCTCACCCACTCATCTCGTCTCCCAAACCCTTCTATATCAAAGCCACTACTAGTAAGTCCAACCAATCAAGCAAATCCCAAATAGTCGATCGAGAACCCAAGCCAGTAGCCACTGGCACAGAAACCCAGGCAATCAAAGATCCAGTCAATCAGATAACCACTCAACTACTACACCACTAATCAACTAAACACCCACTCAATTAATCCCTCAAGTCCTCAATTAACCACTCAACTAACCACTCAAACAGCCCTCTCAAAAGACACAGTCAACTAAGCACTCCATTAACCAAACATCCACACAGCTATTCAATTAACCCCCAGTTACTCAACTAAAATACTCTAACTAATAACTCATCTACCCACTCAGTTAATCCCACCGCAAAACCAAGCGGTGGGATTTGCTCAATTAACCACTCGACTACCCCCCCCCTTTTAAAAAAAAACCCTCAGTACTCGACTAACTATGCAACTAATCACTCAACTAAGCCAGCTAACTATCCATCCAGCCAATTGAAGCCCGGGAATACTGCGAGAACCATTTTTGCTCGTCAGTTTAATGTTGAGCAAACAAGACCCCCTCCCGTCCCCCCTCCTTCCCTTTCGACTCTCCGCCTCCTCCCAACCCTCCCCCATCCCCTGTCCCTCCTACCCCCTCCCCTCCTTCCCTTCAGCACGACTAATGATGTGGTTAAACAAACACGACCTTTATTGACTGTGTGTTAGGTCAAGCACTTTTTGCCACCACAACCTCAGCAAACAGCCGTTGTAAGGCTGGGGTTGTGAAGAGAGGTTGTAGTCTGTGGGTTGTGGTTATGATGGTGGGGATGTTGTGGTTGGTGTAGAGGGTGGGGGGCTGTGGTTGTGGTGAGGGACTGTGATATAAATTTGACGGTAGGGATTATAATTGTACCTCTTGATGTGGTAGGGGAGAGGGCAGGGGTCTTGTTTGCACTGTGAAGTGCCCAGGGAAAAGAAAAATTCTCTCTCTCTCTCTCTCTCTCTCTCTCTTTCTCTACAAAAACATTCCTCAGGTAGGGAAAACTTTTCGTAGGTCTGATCCACCAAAGCCGCTTAGAAAATTACAATTTTTACTGATGACGCTAATTGGTGAGTACACACACACACACACACACACACACACACACACACACACACACACACACACACACACACACACACACACACACACACAACACACACACACACACACACACACACACACACACACACACGCACACACACACTACTCAATTTCATTACTATGTCTACTCTACCTGCAGTCTACCTGGAGTCAATTTCTGGGATCACTGGCCCCGCTGCCTGCCTTGCAGTTGCTGGCCTGACTGAATAAACTGTCGGTGCCAGCCGCACGCAATCTAACGTAGGCAATACAACCTGGCTCATCAAGGACTAACTTGAGGAACTTGACTGCCTTCATGAAGGAACTTGACAAACTAACTTTCAAGTTAGTTTCTGATTAGCCGATCTGTGGTTCGTACGTTGGATTGTGTGTGACCAGAAGCAACAGCCTGGTTGATCAGGCTTTGATCCACCAGGAGTTCTGGTCTGGTACTGGCCGATGGGGGCGTTGACCCCCAAAAACTTCCTGTAGATATTCTTAAGATAGGCATTTTGGGCCACCTACCGAGCCTCTTGCTATAGCAGGGAGTGATTTCAGTGTGTAGATTTGGGACCAGCGCCTCCAGGATTCTGCAAGCGTATATTATGATATCTGTCATGTACGTTCCAGACGTTACAAGTCGAGGGAGTGTCAGTATTCCGGGAGTTGAGATGCTTGACTTAACTGAACAGTGAAGATCCTCTTCTCTCCATTCTCTCCCTTTCCAAACTTTTCTCCTCTTCCTTATCTCCCTCACTCGACTTTTTTCTTCTGCCCCTCCCAACTTTTCTCCTCTCCCTTATCTCCCTCTTCTAACTTTACTCTCTCCCATCTTCTAGCGCCTATCATTTTTTATAATCTTCTATTTCCTTCCCTTCTTTCATTTTCTAACTTTACTTTCGTTTTCTATCACTAATTTCCTCTTCCATTCTCTGCTTTTTCTTAATTTCTCATATGCTCGTCTTCTATCTTCTCCTTTTTTCTGTTTCCTTGTCTATCTTTTTTTGAGCTTCCTCTCTTCTCTGCTCTTGCTCTTCCATTTTATACTCTCCCCCTCCCCATTCTCCACCACCTCTGCCTCTCACTACACATATTCCCATTTCCCCTTTTCTTCAAAAGGTTCATCTCCCTTTTCTCTTCTCATTGTTCATTGTCCTTCTCCCCTTCATCCTTCCCTTCTTCAGTCCCTTCCTCACTGATCCTGTACTCTCCCTTCCCCTCCGGTCCCATTTCCCTCTCTCTTTACCGCCCCTGGCTGCCTTCAAGAGAGAGCTGGACAGATACCTAAAGCCAGTGCCGGATCAGCCGGGCTGTGGCTCGTACGTTGGACTGCGTGCGGCCAGCAGTAACAGCCTAGTTGATCAGGCCGTGATCCATCGGGAGGCCTGGTCATGGACCGGGCCGCGGGGGCGTTGATCCCCGGAATAACCTCCAGGTAACCGCCCCATTCCTCTTCCTCTATCTCCATTTCTTCCCTTCTCTTCCCATCTCTTTCCTCCCTTAGCCTTGGACTGCGTGCTACCATCGGTAAGAGCCTGGTTGATCAGGCCTTGATCCACTAGGAGGTCTGGTCTGGGACCGTGCCACGGGGGCACTGACCCCCAACAACATCTGTTATCATTCAAGTACTCTCTCCCCCTCTTTCTCCACCCTCTCTTTCCCTTCCACTCTTTATTCCCTCTCCACCTTCTCCCCTTCCCTCTCCCTTTCCTCCCCTCTCTCCATCTTTGGCCGGACAATTTCTCAGACGGTCGTTTTGGGCAGGGTAATGACACGCTTTAAGTCATAGGGTCGAAAATTAAGTGTTATTCCCCGAGTTTACAGACCATCATGACGAACTAGATGAGCCAAGGTGGTCTGGTCTCTCTTCCTTGACGTATGGGAGAGAGAGGGAGGGAGAGACGGGAGGGAAAGATGGGAAGGAGAGATGTGAGGACAAGAGGGAGGTGATGGGGAAAGGAAGAGAACTGGACTGAGATGATGGGATGGAGAGAATGGGAGGAAGGGAAAGAAAAGGAGGAAATTAAGGGAGGCAGGGAGAAAGAGAATGGAAAGAAGGGACGGAGAGACTGGAAGGGAAGGAGAGATCGAGGAAGTGGGAATTAGTTTGTGTAAATAAAATAAAAAGGAAGCTAGGGAGAGGGTGAAGGAGGAAGAACAAGGATGAAAAGAGAGAAAAATCAAAACAAGACAGGAAAAGGAAGAGAAGAACTGATCAAGAAAAAAAAAATCGATATCGCCGCCGAAGTGGAAAATTTACTGTACGCACCATAACCATCCTGTGAATGGTAGCACAAGAGCATATTAATACACAAGTGGCCCAGGAACTAGGCTCCGAAATGTTCGAAGTAAGTTTAGGATATTTGCTTAATATGTCTGGTATATTATTTTCATTAATAAGATACCATGACATATCACACAGTACAGATTATTAGTGTATATTATCTGTACATTCCTCAGAAAGTGGATAATGAAGAACACAGTGTTCGACCACAAGGATGGTCATATACTTTGTATTTAGTTTCATCATTATCTGTGTCTACCAAACTGCCAGAAACACTTGCAACCAAGCCTGAGCCTGGTTACTGCAACATTACTCTGTTAACATTGCAAGTTGCTCCATAAACGTACTTATCAATGTTGATGTTATCATAGTGATATATTATTCATTCAGTTATTCCTAATGCTAGACACAGATATACCGAAATTATATTCTATATATTCCTTAAGGATACTTTCTTCAACTTATCTTTATTATGAAGAAACAATTCAAAAAAGAATTATTCCTTAATTCCTTTTTCTTTCTGATTTTTAGATACCATTAAGAAATGTAACTGATAAGAACCATGAATAAAAAAATTATACACCATAAATAATAATAATAATAATAATAATAATAATAATAATAATAATAATAATAATAATGTTACAGTACTAGTTCCTGAAATTTTTCAGCCTGTGCGCCCCCTCCCCGGCTCCCAGGCCACCTCCCTACCGCCCCCCCCACATACTTACGAACACACCTTTTTCTTGGTATTCTGTTTACTGCAAATGCAAAACAACAACTAATCTAACATTATAAACAAGCGTATTCATTTCACAAATAAAAATTAACATAGTAAATTTATTTAACAATATGAAAGGGTAAATTTACATCTCATCGGTAACTACAGTCTTCACAATTTTGACGACATGGATGTGCATGGTGCAGGAACATCACCTTCTCAACTACAGTCATGAAGGCAGTAAGAAGCCTAAAATCCCAGCCTTCTGTAATTTGCAGTCTGTTTCTTTGCTTGGTGACTGTACTGAAGACTCTCTCTACTAAATATGTTAGGAATGCATTGAGTACGTCTTGACTTTGTTCCACGGTGCAGAGTAGCAGTCACAGTGCAGGGTAGTGGGCACAGTGCACGGTAGTGGTCACAGTGTAGGGTAGTGATCACAGTGCAGAGTAGCAGTCACAGTGTAGGGTAGTGGTCACAGTGCAGAGTAGCAGTCACAGTGTAGGGTAGTGGTCACAGTGCAGACTAGCAGTCACAGTGTAGGGTAATGGTCACAGTGCAGAGTAGCAGTCACAGTGTAGGGTAGTGGTCACAGTGCAGACTAGCAGTCACAGTGTAGGGTAATGGTCACAGTGCAGAGTAGCAGTCACAGTGTAGGGTAGTGGTCACAGTGCAGAGTAGCAGTCACAGTGTAGGGTAGTGGTCACAGTGCAGAGTAGCAGTCACAGTGTAGGGTAGTGGTCACAGTGCAGACTAGCAGTCACAGTGTAGGGTAATGGTCACAGTGCAGAGTAGCAGTCACAGTGTAGGGTAGTGGTCACAATGCAGAGTAGCAGTCACAGTGTAGGGTAGTGGTCACAGTGCAGAGTAGCAGTCACAGTGTAGGGTAGTGGTCACAGTGCAGAGTAGCAGTCACAGTGTAGGGTAGTGGTCACAGTGCAGAGTAGCAGTCACAGTGTAGGGTAGTGGTCACAGTGCAGAGTAGCAGTCACAGTGTAGGGTAGTGGTCACAGTGCAGAGTAGCAGTCACAGTGTAGGGTAGTGGTCACAGTGCAGAGTAGCAGTCACAGTGTAGGGTAGTGGTCACAGTTCATAGTGGTCACAATGTAGGCTAGTGGCCACAGTGCAGGGTAGTGGGCACAGTGCACGGTAGTGGTCACAGTGTAGGGTAATGGTTACAGTGTAGGGTAGTGGTCACAGTGCAGAGTAGCAGTCACAGTGTAGGGTAGTGGTCACAGTGTTGGGTACTGGTCACACTGTAGGGTAGAGGTCACAGTGCAGAGTAGCAGTCACAGTGTAGGGTAGTGGTCACAATGCAGGGTAGCAGTCACAGTGTAGGGTAGTGGTCACAGTCCAGAGTAGCAGCACAGTGTAGGGTAGTGGTCACAGTCCAGAGTAGCAGTCACAGTGTAGGGTAGTGGTCACAGTGCAGAGTAGCAGTCACAGTGTAGGGTAGTGGTCACAGTGCAGAGTAGCAGTCACAGTGTAGGGTAGTGGTCACAGTGCAGAGTAGCAGTCACAGTGTAGGGTAGTGGTCACAGTGCAGAGTAGCAGTCACAGTGTAGGGTAGTGGTCACAGTGCAGACTAGCAGTCACAGTGTAGGGTAATGGTCACAGTGCAGAGTAGCAGTCACAGTGTAGGGTAGTGGTCACAGTGCAGACTAGCAGTCACAGTGTAGGGTAATGGTCACAGTGCAGAGTAGCAGTCACAGTGTAGGGTAGTGGTCACAATGCAGAGTAGCAGTCACAGTGTAGGGTAGTGGTCACAGTGCAGAGTAGCAGTCACAGTGTAGGGTAGTGGTCACAGTGCAGAGTAGCAGTCACAGTGTAGGGTAGTGGTCACAGTGCAGACTAGCAGTCACAGTGTAGGGTAATGGTCACAGTGCAGAGTAGCAGTCACAGTGTAGGGTAGTGGTCACAATGCAGAGTAGCAGTCACAGTGTAGGGTAGTGGTCACAGTGCAGAGTAGCAGTCACAGTGTAGGGTAGTGGTCACAGTGCAGAGTAGCAGTCACAGTGTAGGGTAGTGGTCACAGTGCAGAGTAGCAGTCACAGTGTAGGGTAGTGGTCACAGTGCAGAGTAGCAGTCACAGTGTAGGGTAGTGGTCACAGTGCAGAGTAGCAGTCACAGTGTAGGGTAGTGGTCACAGTGCAGAGTAGCAGTCACAGTGTAGGGTAGTGGTCACAGTTCATAGTGGTCACAATGTAGGCTAGTGGCCACATTGCAGCGTAGTTGTCACAGTGTAGGGTAGTGGTCACAGTGTAGTGTAGCTGTTACAGTGTAGGGTAGTGGTCACAGTGCAGAGTAGCAGTCACAGTGTAGGGTAGTGGTCACAGTGTTGGGTACTGGTCACACTGTAGGGTAGAGGTCACAGTGCAGAGTAGCAGTCACAGTGTAGGGTAGTGGTCACAATGCAGGGTAGCAGTCACAGTGTAGGGTAGTGGTCACAGTCCAGAGTAGCAGCACAGTGTAGGGTAGTGGTCACAGTCCAGAGTAGCAGTCACAGTGTAGGGTAGTGGTCACAGTGCAGAGTAGCAGTCACAGTGTAGGGTAGTGGTCACAGTGCAGAGTAGCAGTCACAGTGTAGGGTAGTGGTCACAGTGCAGAGTAGCAGTCACAGTGTAGGGTAGTGGTCACAGTGCAGAGTAGCAGTCACAGTGTAGGGTAGTGGTCACAGTGCAGAGTAGCAGTCACAGTGTAGGGTAGTGGTCACAGTGTTGGGTAGTGGTCACATTGTAGGGTAGAGGTCACAGTGCAGAGTAGCAGTCACAGTGTAGGGTAGTGGTCACAGTGCAGAGCAGCACAGTGTAGGGTAGTGGTCACAGTGCAGAGTAGCAGACACAGTGTAGGGTAGTGGTCACAATGCAGGGTAGTGGTCACAGTGTAGGGTAGTGGCCACAGTGTAGGGTACTGGACACAGTGTAGGGTACTGGACACAGTGTAGGATAGTAGTCACAGTGTAGGGTAGTGGTCACAGTGCAGGGTAGTGGTCACAGTGACTCAAGAAATCGTAATGACACGATTGCAAACAAACCATACCCCCGGCCGGGATTGAACCCTCGGTCATAGAGTCTCAAAACTCCAGCCCGTCAAGTTAGCGTTAGTGTAGGGTAGTGGACACAGTGTAGGGTAGTAGTCACAGTGCAGGGTAGTGATCAGTGTAGGATAGTGGTCACAGTTTAGGGGAGTGGTCACAGTGCAGAGTAGCAGTCACAGTGTAGGGTAGTGCTCACAGTGTAGGGTAGTGGTCACAGTGCAGGGTAGTGGTCACAGTGCAGGGTAGCGGTCGCAGTGTAGGGTAGTGGTCACAGTGTAGGGTACTGGTCATAGTGTAGGGTACTGGTCACAGTGTAGGGTAGTGGTCATAGTGTAGGGTAGTGGTCATAGTGTAGGGTACTGGTCACAGTGTAGGATAGTAGTCACAGTGTAGGGTAGTGGTCACAGTGCAGGGTAGTGGTCACAGTGTAGGGTAGTGGACACAGTGTAGGGTAGTAGTCACAGTGCAGGGTAGTGGTCATAGTGTAGGGTACTGGTCACAGTGTAGGGTAGTGGTCATAGTGTAGGGTACTGGTCACAATGTAGGGTACTGGTCACAGTGCAGGGTAGTGGTCATAGTGTAGGGTACTGGTCACAGTGTAGGGTACTGGTCACAGTGTAGGGTACTGGTCACAGTGCAGGGTAGTGGTCATAGTGTAGGGTACTGGTCACAGTGTAGGGTACTGGTCATAGTGTAGGGTACTGGTCACAGTGTAGGGTACTGGTCACAGTGTAGGGTAGTGGTCATAGTGTAGGGTAGTGGTCACAGTGTAGGGTAGTGGTCATAGTGTAGGGTAGTGGTCATAGTGTAGGGTAGTGGTCATAGTGTAGGGTAGTGGTCATAGTGTAGGGTAGTGGTCACAGTGTAGGGTAGTGGTCATAGTGTAGGGTAGTGGTCACAGTGTAGGGTAGTGGTCATGGTGTAGGGTAGTGGACACAGTGTAGGGTAGTGGTCATAATGTAGGGTACTGGTCACAGTGTAGGGTAGTGGTCATAGTGTAGGGTACTGGTCACAGTGTAGGGTAGTGGTCATAGTGTAGGGTACTGGTCACAGTGTAGGGTAGTGGTCATAATGTAGGGTACTGGTCACAGTGCAGGGTAGTGGTCATAGATTAGGGTACTGGTCACAGTGTAGGGTAGTGGTCATAATGTAGGGTACTGGTCACAGTGCAGGGTAGTGGTCATAGTGTAGAGTACTGGTCACAGTGTAGGGTAGTGGTCATAGTGTAGGGTACTGGTCATAGTGTAGGGTACTGGTCACAGTGTAGGGTAGTGGTCATAGTGTAGGGTACTGGTCATAGTGTAGGGTACTGGTCACAGTGTAGGGTACTGGTCATAGTGTAGGGTACTGGTCATAGTGTAGGGTACTGGTCACAGTGTTGGGTAGTGGTCATAGTGTAGGGTACTGGTCATAGTGTAGGGTAGTGGTCACAGTGTTGGGTAGTGGTCATAGTGTAGGGTACTGGTCATACTGTAGGGTACTGGTCACAGTGTTGGGTAGTGGTCATAGTGTAGGGTACTGGTCATAGTGTAGGGTACTGGTCACAGTGTTGGGTAGTGGTCATAGTGTAGGGTAGCAGTCAGCAGTCTGGTATTTTAAGCATACAAAGATCCTGAAATCTGTCAGACATGTGTCTACGCAGCTCATTCAGGTGTGCACAATATACTTGAAGGTCATCGTCTGGTTTGCTCCTCTTCTCTAATTCAGAGATGCTGGGAACTGGAAGAGCTCATCACGGGCTATATTACGTTTAAATAACTGTAACCTGGACAGAAAAGTGGAAAGGACTGGTTTGACTGCTAAGATTTAACCTCTTTAATAAGAGTAACCTCAAATGCATGTTCTTTATAAAAATCATGCCAATCACAACAAAATGTAATAGAGAAAACATGAGGAAATATATGGCAATGCGATTACTAGGAAAAGTACATGACACAATAATACAAGTATGAATGTTTAACTAAAAATCAAATACTTAAGAACTACAAATCACAGCCTTAGCACAGCAACACTTCCACACACTTTGGGGTCCTTCCATCAATACCACTCAGTCATATCTTTATATACTTTAAAGTGTACAAGACTGAAGATAACTTGCAGTGTGTACAAACCTAGAGCCTTGACCCTTGCAGACGAGAAAACCAGATCATCAGCAGTACCCACAGCGTCTGCTGTCTGATCTGGCTGGCGTGTGGCGCGTCCGAACAAACGTTTGTTTTAACTCCGACTTCGGACCACAAAATAAAATAAAACTATGCTCTCGTGTATAACTCTATGTTAATCTCATTCTTAGTAAAGCATTTGTGTTACTTAAGCGTTTGTGACTTAAATTTTGTCATATAGATTTTGTAAAACAACGCTCCCTTGGTTCTGATGCCACCCTGCCGCCCCCCCTAGCGCCACCCCTGCTACCCTCTTTTTCCTCAACGTGTCCCTGGATCTTTCCACCGCTCCCTGGGGGAGGGGGGAGTAGTGGTACCACCCAATGTGGGAAACACTGTTAAACACCATCAACAAATGTAACTCATTGTTGCTTCTTCTCCTTTTTCCCTCTTCTTCTTCTTATTATTATTACTGTTATTATATCGACTAAAGTCAGCATTAGTACGATGCAGCATTGATGAGAATATAATCATCAGGACAGAGTTCTCATGGAGGTTATCTACCAGAGTTTATCTTTCTCACTATAATGAGAGATAATTTGTTGACGTTACTAATGACAGTAGTGAGCATTATAAGAGTTTATGTAATTATAATTTTACACTAATTGTTTTACGTCCGGAATTATTATTATTTTTTGCAGTAGACACGAGCTAATATCTAATAAACGATGATAACACGAGATATATGTCTTTATGATACTCACAATGTAGAGACGTGTTTAAGACAGGTTTTTGAGCCCACACTTACCTGTAAAGGAAAACAAGGTGATTAGTAATCAATTTTAAATATTTAACGAAGGTTATTTAGCACAAACACACCCATGCAATTATTCTTATAAAGATATATATACATATATATATATATATATATATATATATATATATATATATATATATATATATATATATATATATATATATATATATAATTCCTTTGTATAAAGGCAAAGGGGATAAAAGAGAGTGCAAAAATTATAGGGGGATAAGTCTGCTGAGTATACCTGGTAAAGTGTATGGTAGAGTTATTATTGAAAGAATTAAGAGTAAGACGGAGAATAGGATAGCAGATGAACAAGGAGGCTTTAGGAAAGGTAGGGGGTGTGTGGACCAGGTGTTTACAGTGAAACATATAAGTGAACAGTATTTAGATAAGGCTAAAGAGGTCTTTGTGGCATTTATGGATTTGGAAAAGGCGTATGACAGGGTGGATAGGGGGGCAATGTGGCAGATGTTGCAGGTGTATGGTGTAGGAGGTAGGTTACTGAAAGCAGTGAAGAGTTATTACGAGGATAGTGAGGCTCAAGTTAGAGTATGTAGGAAAGAGGGAAATTATTTCCCAGTAAAAGTAGGCCTTAGACAAGGATGTATGATGTCACCGTGGTTGTTTAATATATTTATAGATGGGGTTGTAAGAGAAGTAAATGCGAGGGTCTTGGCAAGAGGCGTGGAGTTAAAAGATAAAGAATCACACACAAAGTGGGAGTTGTCACAGCTGCTCTTTGCTGATGACACTGTGCTCTTGGGAGATTCTCAAGAGAAGTTGCAGAGATTGGTGGATGAATTTGGCAGGGTGTGCAAAAGAAGAAAATTAAAGGTGAATACAGGAAAGAGTAAGGTTATGAGGATAACAAAAAAATTAGGTGATGAAAGATTGAATATCAGATTGGAGGGAGAGAGTATGGAGGAGGTGAATGTATTCAGATATTTGGGAGTGGACGTGTCAGCGGATGGGTCTATGAAAGATGAGGTGAATCATAGAATTGATGAGGGGGAAAAGGGTGAGTGGTGCACTTAGGAGTCTGTGGAGACAAAGAACTTTGTCCATGGAGGCAAAGAGGGGAATGTATGAGAGTATAGTTTTACCAACGCTCTTATATGGGTGTGAAGCATGGGTGATGAATGTTGCAGCGAGGAGAAGGCTGGAGGCAGTGGAGATGTCATGCAGAGAATTCGTAGTTTGGAAGTTAGGAGGAGGTGCGGGATTACCAAAACTGTTGTCCAGAGGGCTGAGGAAGGGTTGTTGAGGTGGTTCGGACATGTAGAGAGAATGGAGCGAAACAGAATGACTTCAAGAGCGTATCAGTCTGTAGTGGAAGGAAGGCGGGGTAGGGGTCGGCCTAGGAAAGGTTGGAGAGAGGGGGTAAAGGAGGTTTTGTGTGCGAGGGGCTTGGACTTCCAGCAGGCATGCGTGAGCGTGTTTGATAGGAGTGAATGGAGACAAATGGTTTTTAATACTTGACGTGCTGTTGGAGTGTGAGCAAAGTAACATTTATGAAGGGATTCAGGGAAACCGGCAGGCCGGACTTGAGTCCTGGAGATGGGAAGTACAGTGCCTGCACTCTGAAGGAGGGGTGTTAATGTTGCAGTTTAAAAACTGTAGTGTAAAGCACCCTTCTGGCAAGACAGTGATGGAGTGAATGATGGTGAAAGTTTTTCTTTTTCGGGCCACCCTGCCTTGGTGGGAATCGGCCATTGTGATAATATATAAATATTTAATATATATATATATATATATATATATATATATATATATATATATATATATATATATATATATATCGTGCCGAATAGGTAAAACTTGCTATTTTGGCTTAAATAGCTACGCTCTTAATGAAGTTCCAACAATTTGTAATCGATTAGGCCTCATATCTTCCTCTAAAACAAAGATATTAACAAGCAAACGACATCCCCCACCCATCTATTTGCAGGGTGAAAACATTAGCTACGTTGAATCTCACAGATACCTTGGTGTAGATGTACCCTTTAATAAATCCACCATACCACAACTAAATAAGAAATGCAAATATAGGCTAAATGCTCTCATAGCCTATGTTAGGTATTTAATTGATTATGCTACTCCCATGTTGATATTAGCTAAAGAAAGTTCTATCCAATCCTCAGAATTATTCTTGGGTGTCCCAAATCTACAAGGGTTCTTAATATGAGGAAGGAGCTTGGTATTTCTAGTATCAGTGATAGGATTATTGAGATTAACACTGTACTCGGTATCAGAATGTTAAGAAATGAACCAGACACTGTCACTATGAACCTTACTAAGTGTCTAGAAGTAAATACACACAGATCTAAATGGATTGTGAAAACGTGCAATTATATTAAGTTTTATAACCTGCATGAACTACATCAGTGTAGACAACAAGAGCATTTGTTCATTTAATATCACACACCTACAAGCTCCTCCCAAGAATCTCATTGCTGGTAATCTTTTCCTTAAATCACTTGTTAAAGCAACTGCTCAAGAAGAAATTTCTCACCTAGCTGGTAGTAATAAGTTATCACAAGTTATATAAACTGATGGGTCTAAATAGGAGTCTTCTGGCAGGGCTGCACCTGCTCTTGCTGCCACCTCCCTAGTTAAGAACGATGATAAATTTGTTGAACTAAGCATAACAATTAACAACTGGGCGTCTACGCTGCAAAATGAATTGTTCGCAATCCTAATGGAGCTAAAGCTAACTTATGGCACTGAGCCTGACTCTATCATCATTACTGATTCTATGTCATCATTGAAGGCTCTTGACTCATAACATGCTCATTGGAGAAGCCTAGATACTCAAAAATCCGGGAAAAAGAAATTAATGTATAATTGCTAAGGAGCCCATCTCACACTGGATTACTCCTTCATGATAAAGTTGATATGTTAGCCAAGAAGAGTACCCAGAAGGAGAAAGTAGAATATAACTTTGATATATCTGAGTCTAGCCTTAGGAATAACATTAGGAAAGAATTAAATAATGAAAATGAATGCTATAGGAATGCAATTAGATAAGTACAGTATATGTATGGAGCAACTTGCAATGTGAACAGACTGACTGATGTTGTAGTCACCAGCCTTAGGCTTGGTTACAAGATGATCATACCAAATGCAAATTAAGTGGTCAGGCATATGGTCAGTGTCTTGAACATTATGTGCTTAATTGTCCACTTATTGAGGAATATAATGTTAGTTAACAGGTGTATTAAATTTGCTTAGTATATCTTATTTTCATTAATAAGATATCCTCACATGTCACATATGTGACATATGTCACATATGTGACATGTGAGGATATCTTATTAATGAAAATAAGATATACTAAGCAAATTTAATACACCTGTTAACTATTTCGGGGCCTAGTTCCTAGGTCTTTTGTGTATAGATATGCTCTTGCGCTACCGTCCACAAGATAGATATGGGGTGCACAACAAACTAGCCAGTTGAATGGCTAAATCTTCTTGCCGAATAAAGCAAGCGAAAATTTGTGTATGCAATAATTTCGAAAAAATAATTCTGAAGCTAACGAAAAAGTATATTTCATTGCGTTTATTAAATTACTGTTAACTTATCTAAAATATATTTAGTTGGATTAGGCTAAACTAAATTGCGCTTGTTATAATAAGGTTAAGTCAGTCTTCTAAAGTTCTTTTGGCACAAAATTACTATTTTTTGTTTTCATTAGAAAAAAATATATCTTTAAAAGTATATGAGAAAATTTTAGAAAGGACTCAATTTTAAATGAGTTCTTGTTAATCGACCAGTTTTAATAATTCGGCGCATATATATATATATATATATATATATATATATATATATATATATATATATATATATATATATATATATATATATATATATATACAAACAACACTGCACTAGCCAAGGAGCCGAACCCATACTGTTTTGGCCCGCCTCATGGTGAGAGAAAACAGATGACGCTTTGGGCTACTAGTGGTCTAGTAATATCACAGGTGATATCACAATATGCAGAACAACCACTGTGAAAAAATAGTGAATTTCCAAGCGTTATCGTGATTTCTCACATTATCAATCACGTCACAACAACTGTTTTTTCACAGTGATTGTTCTGCAATATTATATAATATATATATATATATATATATATATATATATATATATATATATATATATATATATATATATATATATATTATATATATATATATATATATATATATATATATATATATATATGCATGCAATAAG
>NC_091308.1:31458546-31493546 GCF_038502225.1 Cherax quadricarinatus
CTGAAAACAAGCAGGAGAGTACACCTAGTAGAGTGAAATTAGATGGGCACAACTTGATGAGTAACTAGAAGATTACAACTATATGAGTACAAATAGATGGGTACAACTAGGTGAGTACAGC
The DNA here is from genome assembly GCF_038502225.1 of Cherax quadricarinatus. Taxonomy (NCBI): domain Eukaryota; kingdom Metazoa; phylum Arthropoda; class Malacostraca; order Decapoda; family Parastacidae; genus Cherax; species Cherax quadricarinatus. Next base: position 31,458,668 of record NC_091308.1, read on the forward strand.
TAGTGAAGGACAAATAGTCGAGGACACAGACAGACTCAATGGAATCCGTTGAAAACAAAAATTCGTCATGGAGCACATAATTGACCCTCCAAAACGCTGTTATGAACTAGCCAAAAATATTTCAAAAATTAAATGATCGTAAAATTTCGAGAGTGTAATTAACACAACATTTCCGGACACATTAACATGTTAATTTAGATGTAATTAACGTGGAGGTATTGATGCGACACTGGAATATTTCATTGTAGTTATTATTAGATAACTATACATGCAGTGTATAGATATGTGTATACATGTGGGTATTTTTATAATATATATATATATATATATATATATATATATATATATATATATATATATATATATATATATATATATATATATATATATACCACTGTGAAAGAATAGAGAAATTCCAAGCGTTTTCGTGACTACTCACATTATCAAGGAACAATGAAAGTAATTCATCAAAGGAAAGCATATAAAGGGTCTAGCCCACACCTCACTATCACATCCCACAACAAAGCAATACCTGACGCGCAACTCATAAGAAAAGGAACACGGCAGCAGGCCCGCTGGCCCAACTAGACAGGTCCTTCACACAACCCACCAACAAACTATTCTACCCAAGAATTAAGAATTTTAAAATTTATTATTTGTCCAATGTATTATTAAATTCTTCCCAAATTCTATTAATTATAAATGTATCTAATTTATATAAACCAAAGGAAATATTCATATTATTGTCAAAACTGCTTTTTATGAAACAAGATTCAATTATATTCCTGTCGACCATGGACTTGCTTGATACTACTTTCTCAATTTTTTGAAAATCAATTGGATGGTTAAAATCTCTCGCATGAATAAATAGAGCAATAGAATCTTGTCCAGTTCTAATGCTATATTTATGTTGTTTTAATCTTAGTTCGAGATTTTTACCAGTGTGACTGTAATAAACTTTATCGCAAATTTTACAAGGAATCTTATAGACACATCCATCAGCATTTTGGGGGGAATTCTTTATCAAAAGTTTTTTTTACTGTATCAAGATTTTTAAATACAACTTTGATATTAAAAGTCTTAAGAAGAGAAGGCACATCAACCAAGTTTTCATGGTAAGGGAGAACCAACATATTTTTAGTTGAATAAAGCTGATTGTCCCTTTTTTGGATTGTAAAGAGTATTTCTAGAAATTTAAAAAAAATTATCAATTACGTTTCTCGGGTATTTCAAATCATTACCTATTTCATAAATTTTGGATATTTCTTCATCTATGAACTCTGGACTACAAATACGTAAAATTCTCAAAAACATTGATGAGAAAACAGACAGTTTAACTCTATCTTGATGTGAAGAATAATAGTGGACATAGGAACAGTTATTTATTTGTAATCCTGGCATTTCGGAGTACCAAACCCCATCATCAGTGCTAAAAGAAGAACGATTACTAAGCAGAATAACTGGTCGATATCAAAAACAAAAATATTTTATGTAAAGCAAGTTATTACGTTTGTAATATAACTTATGGCCCTCAAATAAACCTTAAAACGTTTCAATACCTAACCAAACATTTCTGCTAACTCAGAGTTGCACGATCAGGCACAAAATGCATCTTGGTGTGAATGAGTGAATAACAGCAAAGGAGATATTCTCTTGATTTCCACAGTCTAGTAACGTACAGAGATTTAGAGATTATGTGGTCCAGCCTCTTTGACGTTGCTGTCAAAATTGTGAGATCCTCAGATCTAAGAGGAGGGTTGTTCAAGTGACGGTGATCCCTGACTGCTGAATTAGATTGGTTTAGATAAAGGAAGGCCAGTAGGAGCGATCTAGCCGTATGCTGTGAGAGGCGGTGTTTAAAGTTGCATGAGGCGCTCCACGAGTATCAGGCATTACAACTCCGACACCTGAATAGGTAAACAAGACCAGGCATCAGGTCCGGTGTTGATTTCACAGGATTTCGCAATGTTGACATCAAGGAAAGTGGAGCTCATCATCATCATCTCTGATGAATTCCTGTGCAATGTTACATTGAAGCCTCAACTGAACGGCTCCATTACATCTGTCCAGCTGTTCACACAATGGCGTAATTTATACGCGAGTATATAACTTCGCTTTAGCATATATGTTAGGTAAGATATTGCAACACTGTTAGCTTCATTTGTGTACCTTCGCTATATTTTAAACTTAATACAGAACAGTTATTCTTATTGTGGCTAGCTGGCCCAGTGGTCAACGCGTCGGTCTGGAGTTTTATGAATGATCGCGGGTTCAAACTTTGCCCGTGGTATGGTTTGTTTGGAACCGTATCATTACGATTTCGTGAGTCAGTTACTCTGCTTGGTTATTCTTAATATGTTTGATACTCAAGAACGTTTGTATATTAAATGAAGAGAGTTACCAGGGCCTTGGTATATATGTTCTTTATTTGTCTGAGATGCACACTAGACAACTCTTTTTTTTTTTTAGGCTCAGAATGATTTTTGCAAAATTATTGCATACACAAATTTTCGCTTGCCTTATTCGGCAAGAAGAGCGTTGCTATTGTAGAGTAATAATTCGCAACATGGGATAAGAGGAAAGAAAAGTAAAAATTTTCTTGTTTTTAATATCTGGTCTTGTTTACAAGTAATTTGATTATCAACTTCAAGCAGTTAGACAAAACCATTTTGTTTAAACTACATAAAGTCTATGGGACTCAGGTCAAGGCTGTTCCCTGGCCACTGGATAACATTGACATGTTCTATGACTCACGAAATCGTAATGACACGATTGCAAACAAACCATACCACGGGCGGGATTTGAACCCGCGGTCAGAGTCTCTCAAAACTCCAGCCCGTCGCGTTCACAGCTGGTCCAGTGGCTAACGCGACGCTCTGGAGTTTTGAGACTCTCTGACCGCGGGTTCAAATCCCGCCCGTGGCATGACATGTTCTATGATTTCCTCATCTTCCACTGTCTCGAGTGCATAATTCTGAGAGGCTGAGGGACTAATTACCTCATCTTCCACTCTCTTCTGCGAGGCCGAGCGACTGATTACCTCATCTACTTGTCTGCTTGCATCATCTCTGTAATAAGCTGAACAAGCCAATGGCTGGCGAAACGTCTTCAAATAAACATACACAGGTGTTGCACATGTGTCTAATTCTTCACTGATATTGTTCTCCTGCAACAGTATCTTCACTGTTATGACACATGGCAAGAGCAACTCTCTCCTGCACTGTATGGTGGCATGAATGTTATGTGAATCAATGTTCCTTAATTATATATACTCCGGAGTTTATATATATATATATATATATATATATATATATATATATATATACAAACACTGATCTCTGGCTGAAGGAGACTCGAAGAGATCAGTGTTTGTGTATATTTCGCATGCTCTCGCAAATTCCTTGCATATATATATATATATATATATATATATATATATATATATATATATATATATATATATATATATATATATATATATATATATGCAAAACAACCACTCTGAAAGAATAGAGAAATTCCAAGCGCTTTCGTGACTACTCACATTATCAAGGAACTATAGTTCCTTGATAATATGAGTAGTTACGAAAGCGCTTGGAATTTCTCTATTCTTTCAGAGTGGTTGTTTTGCATATTTTGAAATCACCTGTTTACTGTGATCTTATTGCATATATATATATATATATATATATATATATATATATATATATATATATATATATATATATATATATATATATATATAGGGAGGTACCACCTCTAGAACTGTTATAGGGACCCTCATCCTCAGAGAAAAGAATAAACTTGCTTCAGGGAAAACTCAATATTCTCCCTGAAGTTGTATATATATATATATATATATATATATATATATATATATATATATATATATATATATATATATATATATATACATATATATATATATATGTCGTGCCGAATAGGCAGAACTTGCGATCTTGGCTTAAATAGCAACGCTTGCCATATAGGACAAGTGAAAATTTGTGTATGCAATAATTTCGCCAAAATCATTCTGAACCTAGCGAAAAAAATATATTTCACTGTGTTTGTTTAGTATTAAATTATTGTAAACAAATCTAAAATACATTTAGTTGGGTTAGGCTAAAATAAATTGGGCTTGTTATAATAAGGTTAGGTAAGTTTTCTAAGTTCCTTTTGGTGCAAAATTGTAAATTTTTACATCAACATTAATGAAAAAATATATCTTTAAAGGCATAAGAGAAAATTTTAGAAAAGACTTAATTTTAAATGAGTTCTTGCTAATTGACCAGTTTTACATATTCGGCACGACACACACACACACACACACACACACACACACACATATATATATATATATATATATATATATATATATATATATATATATATATATATATATATATATATATATATATATATGCAACCCCCAAACCCCTCGAGCCATAGTTCCCCCCGCCACCCCAACCTCCCGCAACCACAACCACCCCCTATTTCCATCTTTCTCCCCTCCCCCAATTTCAAGCACCCCCCACTCCAACTCTCACCCTTTAATGCAAAATCCCCAATCCCCATTACTTTCCCCCCACACAACCCAACCCCCACCACCCCGTCGTCACCCCCACCAGCAGTCACGTGCTAGTATCGACGTGATGGTCCCAGGTGACGCCGTCTACCGCATTACACCTGACTTGCTAATTATCTACACCTGTGTTCCTTAATCCCATTCAAAGGGGAAGCTAGGATGGCCATGGGGTACTGAGGGTATATATACCATCAAGAACTGATGGAATATACCAAGAGGTACTGATGGAATATATTGAGAGGTGTTAATGGTATAACAAAACTAAGGGATTTTGAAAGTTGTGTCAATTATTTTTTTTTATTGTAACACCTAGGATATGTCTGGGTCGAGGAAGGTATCCCTGCAGTCAATAAACTCAGCCTTTTCTACCGACATTTCACCCTAAAGAAAAGGGAGTTGCTCTTTATAAAGCCACCTTCTTAAGTTCGAAACGTCGCCCTGTAAAAAGTTTTACACTTATCAGCACTAATATATGTGTGTTTGTGTGTGTGTGTGTGTGTGTGTGTACTCACCTAATTGTGGTTGCAGGGGTCGAGACTCAGCTCCTGGCCCCGCCTCTTCACTGATCGCTACTGGGTCCTCTCTCTTTCTGCTTCCTGAGCTTTGTCATACCTCTTCTTAAAACTATGTATGGTTCCTGCCTCCACTGTGTGTGTGTGTGTGTGTACTCACCTAGTTGTACTCACCTAGTTGAGGTTGCGGGGGTCGAGTCCGAGCTCCTGGCCCCGCCTCTTCACTGATCGCTACTAGGTCACTCTCCCTGAGCCGTGAGCTTTATCATACCTCTGCTTAAAGCTATGTATGGATCCTGCCTCCACTACATCGCTTCCCAAACTATTCCACTTACTGACTACTCTGTGGCTGAAGAAATACTTCCTAACATCCCTGTGATTCATCTGTGTCTTCAGCTTCCAACTGTGTCCCCTTGTTACTGTGTCCAATCTCTGGAACATCCTGTCTTTGTCCACCTTGTCAATTCCTCTCAGTATTTTGTATGTCGTTATCATGTCCCACCCTATCTCTCCTGTCCTCCAGTGTCGTCAGGTTTATTCCCCTTAACCTCTCCTCGTAGGACATACCTCTTAACTCTGGGACTAGTCTTGTTGCAAACCTTTGCACTTTCTCTAGTTTCTTCACGTGCTTGGCTAGGTGTGGGTTCCAAACTGGTGCCGCATACTCCAATATGGGCCTAACATACACGGTGTACAGGGTCCTGAATGATTCCTTATTAAGATGTCGGAATGCTGTTCTGAGGTTTGCTAGGCGCCCATATGCTGCAGCAGTTATTTGGTTGATGTGCGCTTCAGGAGATGTGCCTGGTGTTATACTCACCCCAAGATCTTTTTCCTTGAGTGAGGTTTGTAGTCTCTGACCCCCTAGACTGTACTCCGTCTGCGGCCTTCTTTGCCCTTCCCCAATCTTCATGACTTTGCACTTGGTGGGATTGAACTCCAGGAGCCAATTGCTGGACCAGGTCTGCAGCCTGTCTAGATCCCTTTGTAGTTCTGCCTGGTCTTCGATCGAGTGAATTCTTCTCATCAACTTCACGTCATCTGCAAACAGGGACACCTCAGAGTCTATTCCTTCCGTCATGTCGTTCACAAATACCAGAAACAGCACTGGTCCTAGGACTGACCCCTGCGGGACCCCGCTGGTCACAGGTGCCCACTCTGACACCTCGCCACGTACCATGACTCGCTGCTGTCTTCCTGACAAGTATTCCCTGATCCATTGTAGTGCCTTCCCTGTTATCCCTGCTTGGTCCTCCAGTTTTTGCACCAATCTCTTGTGTGGAACTGTGTCAAACGCCTTCTTGCAGTCCAAGAAAATGCAATCCACCCACCCCTCTCTCTCTTGTCTTACTGCTGTCACCATGTCATAGAACTCCAGTAGGTTTGTGACACAGGATTTCCCGTCCCTGAAACCATGTTGGCTGCTGTTGATGAGATCATTCCTTTCTAGGTGTTCCACCACTCTTCTCCTGATAATCTTCTCCATGATTTTGCATACTATACATGTCAGTGACACTGGTCTGTAGTTTAATGCTTCATGTCTGTCTCCTTTTTTAAAGATTGGGACTACATTTGCTGTCTTCCATGCCTCAGGCAATCTCCCTGTTTCGATAGATGTATTGAATATTGTTGTTAGGGGTAAACATAGCGCCTCTGCTCCCTCTCTCAATACCCATGGGGAGATGTTATCTGGCCCCATTGCCTTTGAGGTATCTAGCTCACTCAGAAGCCTCTTCACTTCTTCCTCGGTTGTGTGCACTGTGTCCAGCACTTGGTGGTGTGCCCCACCTCTCCGTCTTTCTGGAGTCCCTTCTGTCTCCTCTGTGAACACTTCTTTGAATCTCTTGTTGAGTTCTTCACATACTTCACGGTCATTTCTTGTTGTCTCTCCTCCTTCCTTCCTTAGCCTGATTACCTGGTCCTTGACTGTTGTTTTCCTCCTGATGTGGCTGTACAACAGTTTCGGGTCAGATTTGGCTTTCGCTGCTATGTCATTTTCATATTGTCTTTGGGCCTCCCTTCTTATCTGTGCATATTCGTTTCTGGCTCTACGACTGTTCTCCTTATTCTCTTGGGTCCTTTGCCTTCTATATTTCTTCCATTCCCTAGCACACTTGGTTTTTGCCTCCCTGCACCTTTGGGTAAACCATGGGCTCATCCTGGCTTTTTCATTAATCCTGTTACCCTTGGGTACAAACCTCTCCTCAGCCTCCTTGCATTTTGTTGCTACATATTCCATCATCTCATTAACTGGCTTCCCTGCCAGTTCTCTGTCCCACTGAACCCCATTCAGGTAGTTCCTCATTCCTGTGTAGTCCCCTTTCTTGTAGTTTGGCTTCATTCGTCCTGGCCTTCCTGCTTCTCCCTCCACTTGTAGCTCTACTGTGTATTCAAAGCTTAAAACCACATGGTCACTGGCCCCAAGGGGTCTTTCATATGTGATGTCCTCGATATCTGCACTACTCAAGGTGAATACTAAGTCCAGCCTTGCTGGTTCATCCTCTCCTCTCTCTCTTGTAGTGTCCCTTACGTGTTGGCACATGAAGTTTTCCAGTACCACCTCCATCATCTTAGCCCTCCATGTATCTTGGCCCCCATGTGGGTCCAAGTTCTCCCAATCGATCTCCTTGTGGTTAAAGTCACCCATGATCAGGAGCTTTGCCCTGCATGCATTAGCTCTTCTGGCCACTCTAGCCAGTGTGTCAACCATCGCTCTATTGCTCTCGTCGTACTCTTGCCTTGGCCTCCTGCTGTTCTGTGGTGGGTTATACATCACTGCTATTACCACCTTGGGACCTCCAGAGTGAAGTGTTCCCACTATGTAATCACTTTCTTCTCCGCTGTCTCCTCTCTCCAGCTCATCAAAATTCCAGCGATTTTTGATCAGCAACGCCACTCCTCCACCCCCCCCTGTTCCCTCTGTCTTTCCTCAGGATTTGGTATCCCGTTGGAAAGATGGCATCTGTTATCATACCTGTAAGCTTGGTTTCTGTGAGAGCTATGATGTCTGGTGATGCTTCTTTGACTCTTTCATGCCACTCCTCCCACTTATTTGTTATTCCATCAGCGTTTGTGTACCATACCTTCAGTTTCCTTTCCAACACTGTGGTTTGGGGGGCCTGTAAGGGTGGGAGACCTGGTGGCATACTGTGGGATTCTATAGCTCGGTGTTGGGTGGAGGCTGTGGGTATGGATTGTAGTGTGTGTTGGGATGGTGTGATAGGTTGTATGGTTCTGAGAGTAGTTGTGTGTGTGCTTGCCCTTGCTGTTCTGTTCTGCTCTGACTGACCTCTGCTGGTTCCCTCCTTGTCTCTTTTCCTAGCTCCTTTCGCTTTTTTGTCCTCTCCCTCAGCTGCTGTCATTCTGATTTTGTTCTGTCTCTGTCTAGGAACACCCTCTTGTACTCTTCCGAGTATTTCAATCGTGGTTTCTCTTGGAGGATCCTGTTCCGCACTGTTTCCGTCCTGAGAATCAGCTTGATTGGTCGGTTTCTCCCCTTCGAGTACCCCCCTATTCTCTGAAAATTTACAATCTCGTCCATCTCTTCACCTATTTCCGTGATGATTTTCTCAATCTCCTTTCTTTCTTCCTGCTGCCTTTCAGTGTGTGTCCTTTCCTCTCTCTCCTGAAGCCCATGGATAAACACTGATTTTGCCCTTTCTTCCTCCCATTGCCTCACCCTCTGTGACTCTGGATCCTGCCTGTATGTGGTCAGTTTCTCCCTTGATTTTTCCAGTGGCTCTTGATAGCCTTGTTGTGCCTCAGCATTTGACCTATCACCCTCTCCATCTGCAACCAGCTGATCTTCCCTTTCACTCCTTGGTCCTCCTTGGCAGACTGATGTGACCTTAGCATAATTCATAATTCCTTCCTTCCTGCTCGGCCTCGCAGCTTCATATGCTGTGTCTTCTCTGGTCACTGCCCCTGTAACCCGCTTCAGCCTATTTATCTCAACTTCTAGGACCCTTATCTTGGCTACTGCAGTTTCGACTTGTGCCTCCCAATTCTTTGTCTCCTTCTCCAACCTCTTTTCCAATTTCACAGAGAGCTCTTTCTCCATTTTTTCAGAAAGCTCTCCTAATTTTCTCTCCCACTCTTGTTCCATCCTTTTCCACTGCTCCTCCATCCACTTCTCCCTACCAGAACCATTCTCATCTGATCCTTGGTTCCTGCGAGTCCCCACCATTTTTTTTTTCTTTTTGTGAGAGAAGAGAGAAGGGAAAGGTAGAGGGGGAGAGAAAGTGAAGGGAAGAGTAGGAGAGGGGAGAGTTAGAAGGGAAAATGGGGACGAGAGAGAGCAAGAGAGCAAGAGAGAGAGAGAGAGAGAGAGAAAGAGAAGGCAAAGAGGGGGAGAGGGCAGAGACGGGGGAGAAGGGGGAAAGAGGGGGGAGATGGAAGAGCGAGAGGGGAGAGAGGCTAGGGGGAGAGGGAGGGGAGGATGGGAGAGAGGTGGGGAAAGGGAGAGGGGAGAGATAATGGGAGGGGACAGATGTTAGAGGGGGAGAGATGTTAGAGGGGGGGGAGGTGTTAGAGGTAAGAGATGTTAGAGGGGAGAGATGGGAGAGGGAAGAGAGAGAGATAGGTAGAGAGAGAGATATAGGTAAAGAGTGAGAGAGGTAGAGATAGGTCTACTTAGGGTAGAAAGAGGGGGGGAGAGGAGAAAGGTTCAGATGGTCAGTTCACAGGACGGTGTGAAATCCTGTGTATGTGTGTTTGCGTGTGTACTACAGCTTACAAGTGTGTGTGTGTGTGTGTGTGTGTGTGTGTGTGTGTGTGTGTGTGTGTGTGTGTGTGTGTGTGTGTGTGTGTGTGTGTGTGTGTTTGTGTGTGTGTTTATGTGTGTGTTTATGTGTGTGTGTGTGTGTGTGTGTGTGTGTGTGTGTGTGTGTGTGTGTGTGTGTGTGTGTGTGTGTGTGTGTGTGTGTGTGTGTGTGTGTGCTCGTGTGTATGTGTGCCCCCACTTCTAAGTATTCATACTGCTAATAAATATCAGTAGTAATACCCGTATTTCTAAAACTACCAACAGTGATTCTAGCACTTATCACTTCTACTTATAAAACACAGAAAGTAATTAGGTTGCAAAATTTAGCTTGTCTGAGCTTCTAGGAGTGTCTGACGTCACCCTCACTAGGCTTCCCCTCGCTAGGCTGCTCCTCGCTAGTCAACACTATCTTCACCTTATCTATGCTATTTCTGCTCTAATTCTGGTAATAGCTTGCAGGAGTGAGTGACCAGTATCTAACAGTGACGCAAGGCAGGATTCAGAACCCCCAAAACAACCCCAACAGGTGAGTGTGAGTGTGTGTGTGTGTGTGTGTGTGTGTGTGTGTGTGTGTGTGTGTGTGTGTGTGTGTGTGTGTGTGTGTGTGTGTGTGTGTGTGTGTGTGTGTGTCGTGCAGAATAGGTAGTCCTTGTGATTTTGGTTTAAATAGCCAAGTCGCTAGTAAAGTGCTCTTGATCCAAAAAACTGCAGTTACCATTCTCTTTAAGCGCTGTATGAACTTAAGGCTTGTCTCTTCTCAAGAGAAAAGCAATAATAATAATAATAATAATAATAATAATAATAATAATAATAATAATAATAATAATAATAATAATAATATTTTTGTGGGGTTAAGCTTGCTGTATTTAGAAGTTGAATCCATATTAAAATAGAACTTTCATAAGCCTTTTGTGTGTTCATTCATAATATTGTTGAATATTTAGTGGATCAGTGTATGTTCAGTGTGAATGTTACCATCAGTGTATGTTCAGTGTGAATGTTACCATCAGTGTATGTTCAGTGTGAATGTTACCATCAGTGTATGTTCAGTGTGAATGTTACCATCAGTGTATGTTCAGTGTGAATGTTACCACCAGTGTATGTTCAGTGTGAATGTTACCATCAGTGTATGTTCAGTGTGAATGTTACTACCAGTGTATGTTCAGTGTGAATGTTACCATCAGTGTATGTTCAGTGTGAATGTTACCATCAGTGTATGTTCAGTGTGAATGTTACCATCAGTGTATGTTCAGTGTGAATGTTACCATCAGTGTATGTTCAGTGTGAATGTTACCACCAGTGTATGTTCAGTGTGAATGTTACCACCAGTGTATGTTCAGTGTGAATGTTACTACCAGTGTATGTTCCGTGTGAATGTTACCACCAGTGTATGTTCAGTGTGAATGTTACCATCAGTGTATGTTCAGTGTGAATGTTACCATCAGTGTATGTTCAGTGTGAATGTTACCACCAGTGTATGTTCAGTGTGAATGTTACCACCAGTGTATGTTCAGTGTGAATGTTACTACCAGTGTATGTTCCGTGTGAATGTTACCACCAGTGTATGTTCAGTGTGAATGTTACCATCAGTGTATGTTCAGTGTGAATGTTACCATCAGTGTATGTTCAGTGTGAATGTTACCATCAGTGTATGATCAGTGTGAATGTTACCATCAGTGTATGTTCAGTGTGAATGTTACCACCAGTGTATGTTCAGTGTGAATGTTACCATCAGTGTATGTTCAGTGTGAATGTTACCATCAGTGTATGTTCAGTGTGAATGTTACCATCAGTGTATGTTCAGTGTGAATGTTACCATCAGTGTATGTTCAGTGTGAATGTTACCATCAGTGTATGTTCAGTGTGAATGTTACCATCAGTGTATGTTCAGTGTGAATGTTACCATCAGTGTATGATCAGTGTGAATGTTACCATCAGTGTATGTTCAGTGTGAATGTTACCACCAGTGTATGTTCAGTGTGAATGTTACCATCAGTGTATGTTCAGTGTGAATGTTACCATCAGTGTATGTTCAGTGTGAATGTTACCATCAGTGTATGTTCAGTGTGAATGTTACCATCAGTGTATGTTCAGTGTGAATGTTACCATCAGTGTATGTTCAGTGTGAATGTTACCATCAGTGTATGTTCAGTGTGAATGTTACCATCAGTGTATGATCAGTGTGAATGTTACCATCAGTGTATGTTCAGTGTGAATGTTACCATCAGCGTATGTTCAGTGTGAATGTTACTACCAGTGTATGTTCAGTGTGAATGTTACCACCAGTGTATGTTCAGTGTGAATGTTACTACCAGTGTATGTTCAGTGTGAATGTTACCACCAGTGTATGTTCAGTGTGAATGTTACTACCAGCGTATGTTCAGTGTGAATGTTACCATCAGTGTATGTTCAGTGTGAATGTTACCATCAGTGTATGTTCAGTGTGAATGTTACTACCAGTGTATGTTCAGTGTGAATGTTACCATCAGTGTATGTTCAGTGTGAATGTTACCATCAGTGTATGTTCAGTGTGAATGTTACCACCAGTGTATGTTCAGTGTGAATGTTACCATCAGTGTATGTTCAGTGTGAATGTTACCACCAGTGTATGTTCAGTGTGAATGTTACCACCAGGGTATGTTCAGTGTGAATGTTACCACCAGCGTATGTTCAGTGTGAATGTTACCACCAGGGTATGTTCAGTGTGAATGTTACCATCAGTGTATGTTCAGTGTGAATGTTACCATCAGTGTATGTTCAGTGTGAATGTTACCACCAGTGTATGTTCAGTGTGAATGTTACCACCAGTGTATGTTCAGTGTGAATGTTACCACCAGTGTATGTTCAGTGTGAATGTTACCATCAGTGTATGTTCAGTGTGAATATTGCCATCAGTGTATGTTACCATCAGTGTATGTTCAGTGTGAATGTTACCACCAGTGTATGTTACCATCAGTGTATGTTCAGTGTGAATGTTACCATCAGTGTATGTTCAGTGTGAATGTTACCATCAGTGTATGTTCCGTGTGAATGTTACCATCAGTGTATGTTCAGTGTGAATGTTACCATCAGTGTATGTTCAGTGTGAATGTTACCATCAGTGTATGTTCAGAGTGAATGTTACCATCAGTGTACGTTCAGTGTGTATGTTACCACCAGTGTATGTTACCATCAGTGTATGTTCAGTGTGAATGTTACCATCAGTGTATGTTCAGTGTGAATGTTACCATCAGTGTATGTTCAGTGTGAATGTTACCATCAGTGTATGTTCAGTGTGAATGTTACTACCAGTGTATGTTCAGTGTGAATGTTACCATCAGTGTATGTTCAGTGTGAATGTTACCATCAGTGTATGTTCAGTGTGAATGTTACCATCAGTGTATGTTCAGTGTATGTTCAGTGTGAATGTTACCATCAGTGTATGTTCAGTGTGAATGTTACCATCAGTGTATGTTCAGTGTGAATGTTACCATCAGTGTATGTTCAGTGTGAATGTTACCATCAGTGTATGTTCAGTGTGAATGTTACCATCAGTGTATGCTACCATCAGTGTATGTTCAGTGTGAATGTTACCATCAGTGTATGTTCAGTGTGAATGTTACCATCAGTGTATGTTCAGTGTGAATGTTACCATCAGTGTATGTTCAGTGTGAATGTTACCATCAGTGTATGTTCAGTGTGAATGTTACCATCAGTGTATGTTCAGTGTGAATGTTACCATCAGTGTATGTTCAGTGTGAATGTTACCATCAGTGTATGATCAGTGTGAATGTTACCATCAGTGTATGTTCAGTGTGAATGTTACCACAAGTGTATGTTCAGTGTGAATGTTACCATCAGTGTATGTTCAGTGTGAATGTTACCATCAGTGTATGTTCAGTGTGAATGTTACCATCAGTGTATGTTCAGTGTGAATGTTACCATCAGTGTATATTCAGTGTGAATGTTACCATCAGTGTATGTTCAGTGTGAATGTTACCATCAGTGTATGTTCAGTGTGAATGTTACCATCAGTGTATGATCAGTGTGAATGTTACCATCAGTGTATGTTCAGTGTGAATGTTACCATCAGCGTATGTTCAGTGTGAATGTTACTACCAGTGTATGTTCAGTGTGAATGTTACCACCAGTGTATGTTCAGTGTGAATGTTACTACCAGTGTATGTTCAATGTGAATGTTACCACCAGTGTATGTTCAGTGTGAATGTTACTACCAGTGTATGTTCAGTGTGAATGTTACCATCAGTGTATGTTCAGTGTGAATGTTACCATCAGTGTATGTTCAGTGTGAATGTTACTACCAGTGTATGTTCAGTGTGAATGTTACCATCAGTGTATGTTCAGTGTGAATGTTACCATCAGTGTATGTTCAGTGTGAATGTTACCACCAGTGTATGTTCAGTGTGAATGTTACCATCAGTGTATGTTCAGTGTGAATGTTACCACCAGTGTATATTCAGTGTGAATGTTACCACCAGGGTATGTTCAGTGTGAATGTTACCACCAGCGTATGTTCAGTGTGAATGTTACCACCAGGGTATGTTCAGTGTGAATGTTACCATCAGTGTATGTTCAGTGTGAATGTTACCATCAGTGTATGTTCAGTGTGAATGTTACCACCAGTGTATGTTCAGTGTGAATGTTACCACCAGTGTATGTTCAGTGTGAATGTTACCACCAGTGTATGTTCAGTGTGAATGTTACCATCAGTGTATGTTCAGTGTGAATATTGCCATCAGTGTATGTTACCATCAGTGTATGTTCAGTGTGAATGTTACCACCAGTGTATGTTACCATCAGTGTATGTTCAGTGTGAATGTTACCATCAGTGTATGTTCAGTGTGAATGTTACCATCAGTGTATGTTCCGTGTGAATGTTACCATCAGTGTATGTTCAGTGTGAATGTTACCATCAGTGTATGTTCAGTGTGAATGTTACCATCAGTGTATGTTCAGAGTGAATGTTACCATCAGTGTATGTTCAGTGTGAATGTTACTACCAGTGTATGTTCAGTGTGAATGTTACCATCAGTGTATGTTCAGTGTGAATGTTACCATCAGTGTATGTTCAGTGTGAATGTTACCACCAGGGTATGTTCAGTGTGAATGTTACCATCAGTGTATGTTCAGTGTGAATGTTACCATCAGTGTATGTTCAGTGTGAATGTTACCACCAGTGTATGTTCAGTGTGAATGTTACCACCAGTGTATGTTCAGTGTGAATGTTACCACCAGTGTATGTTCAGTGTGAATGTTACCATCAGTGTATGTTCAGTGTGAATATTGCCATCAGTGTATGTTACCATCAGTGTATGTTCAGTGTGAATGTTACCACCAGTGTATGTTACCATCAGTGTATGTTCAGTGTGAATGTTACCATCAGTGTATGTTCAGTGTGAATGTTACCATCAGTGTATGTTCCGTGTGAATGTTACCATCAGTGTATGTTCAGTGTGAATGTTACCATCAGTGTATGTTCAGTGTGAATGTTACCATCAGTGTATGTTCAGAGTGAATGTTACCATCAGTGTATGTTCAGTGTGAATGTTACTACCAGTGTATGTTCAGTGTGAATGTTACCATCAGTGTATGTTCAGTGTGAATGTTACCATCAGTGTATGTTCAGAGTGAATGTTACCATCAGTGTATGTTCAGTGTATGTTCAGTGTGAATGTTACCATCAGTGTATGTTCAGTGTGAATGTTACCATCAGTGTATGTTCAGTGTGAATGTTACCATCAGTGTATGTTCAGTGTGAATGTTACCATCAGTGTATGTTCAGTGTGAATGTTACCATCAGTGTATGCTACCATCAGTGTATGTTCAGTGTGAATGTTACCATCAGTGTATGTTCAGTGTGAATGTTACCATCAGTGTATGTTCAGTGTGAATGTTACTACCAGTGTATGTTCAGTGTGAATGTTACCATCAGTGTATGTTCAGTGTGAATGTTACCATCAGTGTATGTTCAGTGTGAATGTTACCATCAGTGTATGTTCAGTGTGAATGTTACCATCAGTGTATGTTCAGTGTGAATGTTACCATCAGTGTATGTTCAGTGTGAATGTTACCACCAGTGTATGTTCAGTGTGAATGTTACCACCAGTGTATGTTCAGTGTGAATGTTACCACCAGTGTATGTTCAGTGTGAATGTTACCATCAGTGTATGTTCAGTGTGAATATTGCCATCAGTGTATGTTACCATCAGTGTATGTTCAGTGTGAATGTTACCACCAGTGTATGTTACCATCAGTGTATGTTCAGTGTGAATGTTACCATCAGTGTATGTTCAGTGTGAATGTTACCATCAGTGTATGTTCCGTGTGAATGTTACCATCAGTGTATGTTCAGTGTGAATGTTACCATCAGTGTATGTTCAGTGTGAATGTTACCACCAGTGTATGTTCAGTGTGAATGTTACCATCAGTGTATGTTCAGTGTGAATGTTACCACCAGTGTATGTTCAGTGTGAATGTTACCATCAGTGTATGTTCAGTGTGAATGTTACCATCAGTGTATGTTCAGTGTGAATGTTACCATCAGTGTATGTTCAGAGTGAATGTTACCATCAGTGTACGTTCAGTGTGAATGTTACCACCAGTGTATGTTACCATCAGTGTATGTTCAGTGTGAATGTTACCATCAGTGTATGTTCAGTGTGAATGTTACCATCAGTGTATGTTCAGTGTGAATGTTACCATCAGTGTATGTTCAGTGTGAATGTTACTACCAGTGTATGTTCAGTGTGAATGTTACCATCAGTGTATGTTCAGTGTGAATGTTACCATCAGTGTATGTTCAGTGTGAATGTTACCATCAGTGTATGTTCAGTGTGAATGTTACCATCAGTGTATGTTCAGTGTGAATGTTACCATCAGTGTATGTTCAGTGTGAATGTTACCATCAGTGTATGTTCAGTGTGAATGTTACCATCAGTGTATGTTCAGTGTGAATGTTACCATCAGTGTATGTTCAGTGTGAATGTTACCATCAGTGTATGCTACCATCAGTGTATGTTCAGTGTGAATGTTACCATCAGTGTATGTTCAGTGTGAATGTTACCATCAGTGTATGTTCAGTGTGAATGTTACTACCAGTGTATGTTCAGTGTGAATGTTACCATCAGTGTATGTTCAGTGTGAATGTTACCATCAGTGTATGTTCAGTGTGAATGTTACCATCAGTGTATGTTCAGTGTGAATGTTACCATCAGTGTATGTTCAGTGTGAATGTTACCATCAGTGTATGGTCAGTGTATGTTCAGTGTGAATGTTACCATCAGTGTATGTTCAGTGTGAATGTTACCATCAGTGTATGTTCAGTGTGAATGTTACCATCAGTGTATGTTAATATCAGTGTATGTTCAGAGTGAATGTTACCATCAGTGTATGTTCAGTGTGAATGTTACCATCAGTGTATGTTCAGTGTGAATGTTACCATCAGTGTATGTTCAGTGTGAATGTTACCATCAGTGTATGTTCAGTGTGAATGTTACCATCAGTGAATATTACCATCAGTGTATGTTCAGTGTGAATGTTACCATCAGTGAATATTACCATCAGTGTATGTTCAGTGTGACTGTTACCATCAGTGTATGTTCAGTGTGAATGTTACCATCAGTGTATGTTCAGTGTGAATGTTACCATCAGTGTATGTTCAGTGTGAATGTTACCATCAGTGTATGTTCAGTGTGAATGTTACCATCAGTGTATGTTCAGTGTGAATGTTACCATCAGTGTATGTTCAGTGTGAATGTTACCATCAGTGTATGTTCAGTGTGAATGTTACCATCAGTGTATGTTCAGTGTGAATGTTACCATCAGTGTATGTTCAGTGTGAATGTTACCATCAGTGTATGTTCAGTGTGAATGTTACCATCAGTGTATGTTCAGTGTGAATGTTTCCATCAGTGTATGTTCAGTGTGAATGTTACCATCAGTGTATGTTCAGTGTGAATGTTACCATCAGTGTATGTTCAGTGTGAATGTTACCATCAGTGTATGTTCAGTGTGAATGTTACCATCAGTGTATGTTCAGTGTGAATGTTACCATCAGTGTATGTTCAGTGTGAATGTTACCATCAGTGTATGTTCAGTGTGAATGTTACCATCAGTGTATGTTCAGTGTGAATGTTACCATCAGTGTATGTTCAGTGTGAATGTTACCATCAGTGTATGTTCAGTGTGAATGTTACCATCAGTGTATGTTCAGTGTGAATGTTACCACCAGTGTATGTTCAGTGTGAATGTTACCATCAGTGTATGTTCAGTGTGAATGTTACCATCAGTGTATGTTCAGTGTGAATTTTACCATCAGTGTATGTTCAGTGTGAATGTTACCATCAGTGTATGTTCAGTGTGAATTTTACCATCAGTGTATGTTCAGTGTGAATGTTACCACCAGTGTATGTTCAGTGTGAATGTTACCATCAGTGTATGTTCAGTGTGAACGTTACCATCAGTGTATGTTCAGTGTGAATTTTACCATCAGTGTATGTTCAGTGTGAATGTTACCATCAGTGTATGTTCAGTGTGAATTTTACCATCAGTGTATGTTCAGTGTGAATGTTACCATCAGTGTATGTTCAGTGTGAATTTTACCATCAGTGTATGTTCAGTGTGAATGTTACCACCAGTGTATGTTCAGTGTGAATGTTACCATCAGTGTTAGTCTTTGCTTCTTGTCACGGCTCTTGTTGAAGTAACTCTTAATCAAGCCCGTAACTAACTCAACTACACCTGCAAGCCTATAACTAACTCAACTAACCACACCTGCGAGCCCATAACTCAACTAATTACACCTGCGAGCCCATAACTAAACTAACTACACCTGCGAGCCCATAACTCAACTAATTACTCCTGCGAGCCCATAACTAACTCACCTAACTACACCTGCAAGCCCATAACTAACTCACCTAACTACACCTGCGAGCCCATAACTAACTCACCTAACTACACCGGCAAGCCCGTAACTAACTCAACTACACCTGCGAGCCCATAACTAACTCAACTAACTACACCTGCGAGCCCATAACCAAACTACACCTGCGAGCCCATAACTAACTCAACTAACTATACCTGCGACAGTTGCAAAAGAAGTTGCATCGGGAATATACGAGAATAATCTTTCTACTCCCTGGTGCTAGCTTGGTCAATCAGACTGTTTCTGCTGGAGGCCCGCCGCCTCCACATATCCACCATAGCCTGGTTTATCTGCCACCTGTGAAGATGTTTGTCCAGTTTTCTCTTGAAGACTTCTTCACTTGTTGCAGATATTGAATAATCTAGGGCCATGAATGTTGATACAGTGTTCCCCTATTGTGCCCACTGCACCCCTGCTCTTCACTGTGTTTATCTCGCGCCATCAGTGGTAAACACTACTGACAAGTAGATGTACTACACATCCATATCTTTACTCTGGTGATTCACCAAGCATTGGCTTTTTAGTTAATCCAGTCCGGCTCCCAGTGGTGTTAGCCTGGGCTTGGACCTCGATACAGGAAAGGTTAGTCCCTTTTGCACCCCCTTTCCCCAGAGTTAACAAGCTGTGTACCCTCCCAGGAAACCCTCCCCCTAGAGTTGACACGCTATGTACCCTCCCCCAGAGTAAACACGCTATGTACCCTCCCAGGAGACCCTCCCGCAGAGTTAACACACTGTGTACCCTCCCAGGAGACCCTCCCCCAGAGTTAACACACTGTGTACCCTCCCAGGAGACCCTCCCCCAGAGTTAACACACTATGTACCCTCCCAGGAGACCCTCCCCCAGAGTTAACACACTGTGTATCCTCCCAGGAGACCCTCCCGCAAAGCTAACACACTGTGTACCCTCCCAGGAGACCCTCCCCCAGAGTTAACACACTGTGTACCCTCCCAGAAGACCCTCCCCCAGAGTTAACACACTGTGTACCCTCCCAGGAGACCCTCCCCCAGAGTTAACACATTGTACCCTCCCAGGAGACCCTCCCCCAGAGTTAACACACTGTGTACCCTCCCAGGAGACCCTCCCCCAGAGTTAACACACTGTGTACCCTCCCAGGAGACCCTCCCCCAGAGTTAACACACTGTGTACCCTCCCAGAAGACCCTCCCCTAGAGTTAACACACTATGTACCCTCCCAGGAGACCCTCCCCCAGAGTTAACACACTGTGTACCCTCCCAGGAGACCCTCCCCCAGAGTTAACACACTATGTACCCTCCCAGGAGACCCTCCCCCAGAGTTAACACACTGTACCCTCCCAGGAGACCCTCCCCCAGAGTTAACACAGTGTGCACCCTCCCAGGAGACCCTCCCCCAGAGTTAACACACTGTGTACCCTCCCAGGAGACCCTCCCCCACAGTTAACGCACTATGTACCCTCCCAGGAGACCCTCCCCCAGAGTTAACACAGTGTGTACCCTCCCAGGAGACCCTCCCGCAAAGCTAACACACTGTGTACCCTCCCAGGAGACCCTCCCCCAGAGTTAACACACTGTGTACCCTCCCAGAAGACCCTCCCCCAGAGTTAACACACTGTGTACCCTCCCAGGAGACCCTCCCCCAGAGTTAACACATTGTACCCTCCCAGGAGACCCTCCCCCAGAGTTAACACACTGTGAACCCTCCCAGGAGACCCTCCCCCAGAGTTAACACACTGTGTACCCTCCCAGGAGACCCTCCCCCAGAGTTAACACACTGTGTACCCTCCCAGAAGACCCTCCCCCAGAGTTAACACACTATGTACCCTCCCAGGAGACCCTCCCCCAGAGTTAACACACTGTGTACCCTCCCAGGAGACCCTCCCCCAGAGTTAACACACTATGTACCCTCCCAGGAGACCCTCCCCCAGAGTTAACACACTGTACCCTCCCAGGAGACCCACCCCCAGAGTTAACACACTGTGTACCCTCCCAGGAGACCCTCCCCCACAGTTAACGCACTGTGTACCCTCCCAGGAGACCCTCCCCCAGAGTTAACACAGTGTGTACCCTCCCAGGAGACCCTCCCCCAGAGTTAACACACTGTGTACCCTCCCAGGAGACCCTCCCCCACAGTTAACGCACTATGTACCCTCCCAGGAGACCCTCCCCCAGAGTTAACACAGTGTGTACCCTCCCAGGAGACCCTCCCCCAGAGTTAACACATTGTGTACCCTCCCAAGAGAGCCTCCCCCAGAGTTAACACACTGTACCCTCCCAGGAGACCCTCCCCCAGAGTTAACACACTGTACCCTCCCAGTAGACCCTCCCCCAGAGTTAACACACTGTGTACCCTCCCAGGAGACCCTCCCCCAGAGTTAACACACTGTGTACCCTCCCAGGAGACCCTCCCCCAGAGTTAACACACTGTGTACCCTCCCAGGAGACCCTCCCCCAGAGTTAACACAGTGTGTACCCTCCCAGGAGACCCTCCCCCAGAGTTAACACACTGTGTACCCTCCCAGGAGACCCTCCCCCACAGTTAACACAGTGTGTACCCTCCCAGGAGACCCTCCCCCAGAGTTAACACACTGTGTACCCTCCCAGGAGACCCTCCCCCAGAGTTAACACACTGTGTACCCTCCCAGGAGACCCTCCCCCAGAGTTAAGACAGTGTGTACCCTCCCAGGAGACCCTCCCCCAGAGTTAACACACTGTACCCTCCCAGGAGACCCTCCCCCAGAGTTAACACACTAGCTCTTGGCTGAGTGTAAGTTACGGAACTGTTGTTTACAAACCCTGACGACGTAAAATGAGAGTTCTCCTGTAGAGCTCCGTTATGTAGTGCCTTTTTTTTGACAAATGCTATTAAAAAATGCATTAGAAATTGAATAGGCCGTGAAGAGGCCTTCATAGCAGGTGCTGTTCAGTACTGGAGACGCCTTTTTTTTCCAGTTGCAGATGAAAGTCGCACTGTATAGAACAGCTTTATTGAGTTACTTCTGACTTATTGTCTTGTTGCTTTACTTATTTCTTTATTGCTTTACCCATTGCTATATTAATTATTTTACCGATTTTCTTTATTAGCTGCTCTATTGCTTTTCCATTGCTTTACTGATTTCCATTGCTTTATTAACGGCTTTATAAATTATTACTTTATTCTCTTAGTAATTGATCAATCGATTTATTAACTCATAAATTACTTCTTTATTCATATCTTTATTGCTTCATGGTTTTTACTAATTGCGTTATTTATTGCCTTACTTACCTGCCATATTCTCTGACTTTCTTGGGTGCCGAAGGTTTTTTTTTTCCCTTCCGTTGCGTGCGACTGTTGTTGCGTAGTTGAGGAGGAAGAGGAATTAGAGAGCTTGTGGATGATTTAGAGGTGAAGCAAGTTGAAGGAGTCAGTGAACACAGCGACACGCACACGCAACGTGAACGTTACTCAGACACACACACACACACACACACACACACACACACACACACACACACACACACACACACACACACACACACACACCAATTAATTAGCAAATTCTTCCTTCACTTCTTAATGCTCGGCTTGGCACGGAGTTTCAGACATTACCAGGAATGTACTGACATACGTAGGAAACGTGGGTAGGATAGGACACGTAGGATTAATGAGAGGAGGGGGATAGGACAAGTGTGATTAACGAGCTGGGAGAGACAAAAGACGTAGAAATAACCGGAAGGTGTGATAGGAAACGTGAGACTGAGGAAGAGGGTGAGATAATAACGTGGGTTTCTCAAAGGAGGTTAGATAACTGACGTGAGGTTCTCAAAGAAGCTGAAAGGATGGTATTAGGAGAAGCTCATTTCGAATAGTTATAACGAAATATGGTTTAAGATATGATAACCTAACCTAACCTAACTTAACCTACCGTAATGGTAACCTAACATAAGGAAACCGAACCCCCATCCCCTTGTGCGCGTTAGCGCAGCCACACCTGCGCCTGGGGTAACAATACACTGCTTGGGATCTCTGCGGCAGAATATACACACTCACAGGTAAATATCTCTCAGCGTACATACCCTGAAACTTTACTTTTATCCCTATATTTGGGTTTAGAGTATTCTGTTGGTTGATAGGCTTTAACCTTCATTAACCAACCAACCTCTGCATGATAATGATTTTTTTCAAAAGTGATTTCAATAAATTTTGTTCAAGCCTTGGTTTATTAAGTCCCTTCTTCTCTGACATTGTGTGTGTGTGTGTGTGTGTGTGTGTGTGTGTGTGTGTGTGTGTGTGTGTGTGTGTGTGTGTGTGTGTGTGTGTGTGTGTGTGTAGCTTTCTAGCTTTCTCCAGTACTGTTTATTGTTTAACGGTAGCAAGGAAGAGAGGGCGGGGAGCAAAATAGGAGAGCAAGGAAGAGGGAGAGAGTGAGAAGGGGAATAGAGAGGAAACGGACTGAGGCGTTATCAGAACGAGGGGACACTGGTCGTCTCCTTCCCACTAGAACGACACGTGTTCTCTCCTCCTTGACACGATCCCTACCCTCCTCCCTACCCCCTTCTGTAAGGTCTCCTAGTACCTGGCAGGGGATTTATGAAGTCTTGTAGAAAATTGTAGGTTCTTGTTGTGTCATATTACAGGTTCTTCAAGTTCAACGGAGTCTAGAGTTTTCCTGGCTCTTGCATCAACTTGTAGTGTCTTAAATAGACTTTTAGAATCCTGTAGAGCCTTGCAAGCTTTTTTCCCTACGTTTTACCCCTCACATTAAATATCCCCTTTACTTCCCCTTCATTCCTTCTTTTTCCTTCCTCACGTCATGCCCCTTTCAATAGTGAAGAAGGTAAGGACTTCCGATATTTATATTAGATAAACCCCTTTTTTTTATAAAATTACCGAGACCAAGACCCTTTCAAGATTGAAAATACCAGGAATAAGACCTTTTCAAGGTCGAAAATGTCATGGACAAGACCCCCGTCAATTTCTAAAATATCACCAGTGAAAAGATCTCTTCATACCCAAAATACGAGGGGGAAAAATACTCCCAGTCCCTCAGTCCAAAACACCAAAAACAATGCATAAGACCCTATAAAAGACCAAAAATATTGTCGATAAATTAGACACATGTGCAACTCTTGGGTATCTTTATTGAGGAAACGTTTCGCCACACAGTGGCTTCATCAGTCCATACAAAGGAGAATCTTGAAGAACAGGAGGAGAATGAGGTAATCAGTCCCTCAACCTTGAGTCGATGTGGTCAGTCCATCAATCAAGATTGATGGACTGACCACATCGACTCAAGGTTGAGGGACTGATTACCTCATTCTCCTCCTGTTCTTCAAGATTCTCCTTTGTATGGACTGATGAAGCCACTGTGTGGCGAAACGTTTCCTCAATAAAGATACCCAAAAGCTGCACATGTGTCTAATTTATCAACATGTCGGTTCTCTGAACCATTCATCTACAAAAATATTGTCGCTAAGACTCATTCACGGTCCAGTGTGTCAGGGGTAAGACCTCTTTTAAATTCCAAAATATTAGGGATAAGACTCGAGATCTGAAATACCCTGAGATGAGTCCTCTTCAAGACCTCCTTAAGACCTTGGCCAATCCCTCTTTAGGCGAGTTAATGACTATACTACCTAAAGCTTCTCTCACTTTCTCCATGGGGAATCCTCTTCAAAGCTCCATCGGAGCCTTCATCCTCTCCCTTCACCTCAACTTCTCTCCACCTCCTCATCCAGGGCTTCAATGAACCTTGAAACCCGTCACTGTACGTTTCATCGGGATCCTCACTCTCTCTATTAGACAAAAAAGTAATTAAAGCTACATTTCACTCAAAAAAAAAAAACACTCCGTCGAAAGGACGATGTTTGTGTCCAAGACCAGCGAAACTTTATATTAGACCGAAACGTCGCCTATAGTTATCGACAGTGGCGCTAGATCCCTTGAATTCGTCTTCACAAAGCAGCTGGCTACTTCTTGACCAATTTTCTGGAACCAGGAGTTAATTTCATGTGTTACGCATAAAACATTAATCTTTGCATTATATAGTACAAAAAAAAAGGCCAGAAAACTGTCGAGACGTTTACTATGGATTTCTTAGGCAAGACGTCACGACTGAGCTTCAGTCTGGAGTGAAACCTTTACAGGAGTGAAACCTTTACAGGAGTGAAACCTTTACCGGAGTGAAACCTTTACAGGAGTGAAACCTTTACAAGAATGAAACCTTTACAAGAATGAAACCTTTACAGGAAGTTTCGCTTGGTTAAGAGCACGTGTGAAGCAAGTTAAGAATTCATTAAACACTGTGAGAGCTCGTGAAAAACAGGTTAAAAACACGCCTAGTACACGTTAACACGTAAAAAACGTGTGATGAATGCTTTAAGAACACATTTAAAACACGTTTAGAACACGTCTCGAGAGAGTTAAAAAACATCATAAAGAATATTTTTCTTATAACATGTATAAAACAGGTCTAAAGAACGTTAAGAATTAGATAAATTAAATTAAAAGCACTCCTTAAACAATCTAAACCTCGTTAAGAACTAGTTAACACATTTAGTATACGTCTCGAGCGCCCTACGAACGCGTATAAAACACGTTATCCCACAAAACGGTACTGCCCAGTACCGTTTCAGCCCTCTGCCAATTACAGCCCGGGGTCATCTGCAAGGGTAATGATTGGCCAGTTATTGGTGATTTGCCGCATCAACAAGTGCAGTAATTGCTACTCTGTTTTCTTTGATTAATGATTTGTTGTTCCGTGGTGTTGCTTCAAGCCATCACGGGGAAAGGGAGAATGGGAAAGGGGGAATGAGTAAGGGAGAATAGGAAAAGGAGGTGACTGGACAGTGAGGAAGAAAGGGATGTACACGTCTTTCTCTGATGGCCACGGAACTGTGAGCCTCTTCTCTGTACCACACACTGTGTACTACACTGTACCACATTCTACCACACACTGTACCACACTGTAATACACTGTACCACACTCTGTAACACACACTATCACTGCAACGCACTCTGTGCCACACACTGTGACACAGTGTACCTCTCCCACAGTCAACCCCTGACAGTCATCAATTGTGTCTGGTGTATTTACTGCGGCACACCTGTCTCTCTCAGTCATATTCCCCACATTAAATTCTGCAGTCACCATGCAGTCAATACCACAACACACACACACACACACACACACACACACACACACACACACACACACACACACACACACACACACACACACACACACAAATTTCGTCAAATGGGCATTTTCCTAAATGTGGATTTTTGATGAATTGTTCCTGCCTTTGGATATGACTTTTTTTTTAGTCTTTTATGATGGGTGTAATTAGTGGAGTCAGAGGTAGTTCAGCAAGATTAATGCAACGTTTCTCTGATGTGAAGAAAATTACCGTTCAACAGCCTCCCACCAAGCATAAGGGGAATTATCAATAAACCTCTGACTACTTTCAAGAGAGAGTTGGACAGATACCTAAAATCAGTGACGGATCAGCCGGGCTGTGACTCGTACGTTGGACTGCGTGCGGCCAGCAGTAACAACCTGGTTGATCAGGCCCTGATCCACCGGGAGGCCTGGTCGTGGACCGGGCCGCGGGGGCGTTGATCCCCGGAATAACCCAGAGGTAGATTCCAGGTAGGTTTGCCGATTTTACGGGAGCACTCTGTAAGTTGTTGTAAATCATTCACCATCAGCCGGGCTGCCCTGCCAGCAACCATGTCTTGTTGCGAGATGTTGGCACTAATAACCTGGGTGATCAAGGCATCAGTGAGGAGGGATGGTCAGAACCGGACGGAGGGAAGTCAGAGATCCCAGGATGCACTTCCAGGCAGATTCAATTTAGGAGGACTTCCTATCTCTTGCTGTTCCGTTTGTCTCTCTCTGCGCTCCCCTCCCACTTCACATTCCTCCTCACATCCGTCTTTCCCTCTCTCCTTTTCATTCACCTTCATTTTCCATTATGCTCTTCTTCCCTTCCCTCTCCATCATCCTATCCCATCACTCTTACTTCCCCCTCTCTTCCATATAGCGTTTCCCTTCTTTCCTTCCCTTCCTTCCCTTCTCGCTCTCCTAGTTCTTCTCCCTTCCAACTTCTGTACTTCTCCGATTATTTACTGGTTAGTTGGATATCCAGGTTTAAAGCCTATCGACTACACAAGGGTCATTAAAGCTGTATGTTATCACCAGTCAAGAATACTTTAGTACCTAAAGTAGAGATTAAAGTAAACTCTGTGTCCTAAGACGTACATCCCTCGCTATATATATATATATATATATATATATATATATATATATATATATATATATATATATATATATATATATATATATATGCAAAACAACCACTCTGAAAGGAAAGTAAAATTCCAAGCGCTCTCGTGACTTCAACCCCATCAATAAAAATATTGAACAACCATGGTGACATCACACATCCTTGTCTAAGTCCTACTTTAACTGGGAAATAATCTCCCTCTCTCCTACATACTCTAACCTGAGCCTCACTATCCTCGTGAAAGCTCTTCACTTCTTATATATAACCTGCTTATATATAAACAGTGAAGAGTTTTCACGAGGATAGTGAGGCTCAGGTTAGAGTATGTAGGAGAGAGGGAGATTATTTCCCAGTAAAAGTAGGACTTAGACAAGGATGTGTGATGTCACCATGGTTGTTCAATATATTTATTGATGGGGTTGTAAGAGAAGTGAATGCTCATGTGTTGGCAAGAGGTGTGGGTTTTTTAAAAGATAAAGAATCTACCATAAAGTAGCAGTTGTCACAGTTGCTCTTTACTGATGACACTGTATTTTTGGGAGATTCTGAAGAAAAGTTGCAGTGGTGGATGAGTTTGGTAGGGTAAGTAAAAGAAGAAAATTAAATGTGAATATAGGCCAGAGTAAGGTGATGCCATAGGATAACAAAAGAATTAGGTAATGAAAGATTGGATATCAGATTGGAGGGAGAGAGTATGGAAGGAGGTGATTGCAGTACCAAACATGCACACGAAAATCACTCCCTATGAAAGCAAAAGGCTCGGCAGATGATGCAACATCCCCCTAATAAAAAGCAGGGGCGCCACTATCATGATAAGAGACACAACACAATAAGTGTGAGGGGCCCTAGACTGTTCAACTGCCTCCCAGCATACATAAGGGGGATTACCAATAGACCCCTGGCTGTCTTCAAGAAGGCACTGGACAAGCACCTTAAGTCAGTACCTTACCAGCCTGGCTGTGGTTCGTACGTCGGGTTGCGTGCGGCCAACAGCAACAGATACTCTAAGTATTCAGATATTTAGGAGTGCAGGTGTCAGCAGATGAATCTATGAAAGATGAGGTGAATCATAGAACTGACGAGGGGAAAAAGGTTAGTGGTGCACTGAGGAGTCTGTGGAGACAAAGAACTTTCTCCATGGAATCAAAGAAGGGAATGTATGAGAGTATAATTATATCAATGCTCTTATATGGGTGTGAAGCATGGGTGGTGAATGTTGCAACACGGAGAAGGCTGGAGGCAGTGGAGATGTTGTGTCTGAGGGCAATGTGTGGTGTGAATATAATACAGAGAATTCGTAGTTTGAAAATTAGGAGGAGGTGCAGGAATACAAAAACTATTATCCAGAGGGCTGAGTAGGGGTTGTTGAGGTTCGGACATGTAGAGAGGGTGGAGCAAAATAGTGGAGGGAAAGCAGGGTAGGGTTCGGCCTAGGAAAGGTTGGAGGGAGGGGGTAAAGAAGGTTTTGTGTGCGAGGGACCTGAACTTCCAGCAAGCATGCTTGGGTGTTAGAGAGGAGCGAATGGAGACGAATGGTTTTTGGGACTTGACGTGCTGTTGGAGTGTGAGTAAAGTAACATTTATGAAGTGATTCAGGGAAACCGGCAGGCCGGACAGGAGTCCTGGAGATGGGAAGTACAGTGCCTGCACTCTGAAGGAGGGATGTTAATGTTACAGCTTTATAACTGCTTCTGGCAAGACAGTGATGCTGTCAATGATAGTGAAAGATTTCTTTTTCGGGCGAACCTATATATATATATATATATATATATATATATATATATATATATATATATATATATATATATATATATATATATATATATATATATATATATGCAAAACAGCCACTGTGAAAGAATAGAGAAGTAAAGTAAAAAAAACTTTTGATAAAGAATTCCCCCCCAAAATGCTGATGGATGTGTCTATAAGATTCCTTGTAAAATTTGCGATAAAGTTTATTACGGTCAAACTGGTAAAAATCTCGAACTAAGGTTAAAACAACATAAATATAGCATTAGAACTGGACAAGATTCCAATGCTCTATTCATGTGAGAGATTTTAACCATCCAATTGATTTTCAAAATGTTGAGAAAGTAGTATCAAGCAAGTCTCTGGTCGATAGGAATATAATTGAATCTTGTTTCATAAAAAGCAGTTTTGACAATAATATGAAAATTTCCTTTGGTTTACATAAATTAGATCCATTTATAATTAATAGAATTTGGGAAGAATTTAATAATACACTGGACAAATAATATTTTTTTAAATTTCTTATTTCTTGGGTAGAATAGTTTGTTGGTGGGTTGTATGAAGGACCTGTCTAGTTGGGCCGGCTGGCCTGCTGTCTTGCGTCATGTGTTTTGTTGTTGTGGGATCTGATACTGAGGTGTGGGCTACCCCTTTATATACCTTCCTTTGATGCTTTACTTTCATTGTTCCTTGATAATGTGAGTAGTTACGAAAGCGCTTGGAACTTCTCTATTCTTTCACAGTGGTTTTTTTTGCATATTCTGAAATCACCTGTTTACTGTGATCTTATTGCATATATATATATATATATATATATATATATATATATATATATATATATATATATATATATATACACACACACACACACACACACACACACTACTGTTTTCACTACATACACATCAAAGAGATTTAGGTCTCAGTAAGCATACGAGGTTTACAGTAGACAATAAGTTAACAATACAAGTTGTTTCGTAAATATGCTTATCTACCATTTCTCTCAAAGAAAATTTTCAGTTATTTTGAAAGAGCTTTCTTTGGCTAGTCCATCTTAGTACGGAGATTCCCAAGTAATAGTCCGTAGAAATAGTATAATGGCTCCCATTTCCTTTGAAATTTGGGCATTTTGTCTGGCCATTTATTGTGATGTTTAAAAATATTTCCTCTGTCAATTTCACTTTTTCAATAAAATTTGTCTCCTGTTTCATTCTCTTTCTTTTTGTTTCGTCTCGTTTTAATGAGTTATTCCCACCCGGTCCGCCAGCCCCCTTTTTAATTCACCTTCACCATTCTGATATCTTCATCCCTCTGATACTCACCTTCACCCTTCTGATACTCACCTTCACCATTCTGATACTCACCTTCACCCCTCTGGTACTCACGTTCACCCCTCTGATACGCACCTTCACCATTCTGATACTCACCTTCACCATTCTGATACTCACCTTTACCATTCTGATATCTTCATCCCTCTGATACTCACTTTCACCCCTCTGATACTCACCTTCATTCCTCTGACACTCACCTTCACCCCTCTGATACTCACCTTCATCATTCTGATACTCACCTTCACTCCTCTGATACTCACCTTCACCATTCTGATACTCACCTTCGCCATTCTGATACCTTAATCCCTCTGATACTCACCTTCATTCCTCTGATATTCACCTTCACCCCTGTGGTACTCACGTTCACCCCTCTGATACTAACCTTCATTCCTCTCATACTCACCTTCACCCCTCTGATACTCATCTTCATTCCTCTGATATTCACCTTCACCTGCATTTTTCCTCATTTTCCTCTCCCTCATTTTCATATAATTTTGATCTTCAGTTTTTTCTCTCAGCACTTTCTTCTCACTGTCACTTCATTTTCCACTCTACCTCCCTCCTTCATTTTTCTATCATTCTACCCCTTTCACTATTCTCATACTCCGTATTCCTCCTTTCATTTTCCTCTTACCCTCTGTATCATCCTCTCTCCCTTTTCACACCCTCTCTCTCTCTTTCTCTCCCTCCCCCCTTCTCATCCCCTCTCTCTGTCTCTCCTTTCTCACCCCCTCTCTCCATCTCTCCCCTTTCCCAGTTCCTATTTATCTCTTTTTCTCTCCCTCCCTTTGCCAAAAAAAAACTTTATTCCGCTCTCTACGTTCGACGATCTTCACCTCCTCGTCTCCTTTTCCACTTCCCTTTTCCTCCTTACCAGTTCCACTACCTCTATAGTCCCCTTCCCACTTTATGTGCTTAGACGATTAAAGGGGGGGGATAGTAAGTAGGGAGGGGGAAGTATTCCTGAGGAAGCAGCGAAAGTGAGAAATGGGGGAGGGAGAGGAGGGGGGTTGTAGATGAGGGAGGGGTGATGGGGTCAAGGGTGTTTGAGGTAAGAGGGGGAGAGGAATACTGAAGAGGGGAGTGGATTCTAGAATCTTCAGTTGCTTGAGGGAAGCTGAGGGCAGAAGAGTTACAGAGAGAGAGAGAGAGAGAGAGAGAGAGAGAGAGAGAGAGAGAGAGAGAGAGAGAGAGAGAGAGAGAGAGAGAGACTTTAGGGGAAACGACAAAACGAGGGGAGTAACGGGGTCGAAAAGAGAGAGCAAAGGGAATAAGGAGAAGAGAAAGTGACGAAAGATGATGAAAGTGGAGAAGGCGAAAACGTGACAAAAAAGGAGAAGGAATCGGGGAGCAGAAGGGTAAAGAGAGGGGAAGGTGATCAAGGGAAAATAAGAAACAAGAGAGGGGGTGGACTGAGTGAGGGGAAAAGGGGTCAAATGGGTGAGGGGAGAATGAGAGGCAGGCTCAAGTGCCCTTGGAGGTGTGCCCCTTAGCCACTAATTATCCTCTTAACGAGCTATTCCCCTCATTATTATTTTTGTCTTTGCTCCTCACGCACTTTATACTTTGTTGAGGAGAGGAGTAGCCAGAGTGTCAGCAGGGGAAGAGAGGGAGAGGAGGAAGCAAGGGAGGAAGAGGAGGGGGAGGGAGGCGGGGGAGGGAGGCAAGGGAGGAAGAGGAAAATGATGGCGTGGGTTGAGGATGTATGGGGAGGGCAGGGAACGGGAGGGGTGTGATAAAGGTCTGGTAAGGAGAGGGAGATAAAGAAGTGGGAGCTGAATGGGGAACGGAGGGAGACAAGTAGAGGAGAGAGACAGAAGACCTGAGACTACCTCCTGAAAGGGGCTATCCGCTGCTATCCTAGTCAAGAACTGCTTACTGCTATTATCTGGATGGTTGAGGTCAGCACAGCAAAACAGAAGGCTCTCTCTTTTCCCCGTCACTCCCACCATCCAGTGCTGGCACTCAGCAGACGAATCATACCACACGGTATAGATAGGGACTCGTTCAGCAGCCGCTGAAGACAATGGATCCAGTCCCACGCCACAATGGTGGCATTAAAACAATGACAAAGAACTATAGACCGACAGCACTGTCGTCCCACGTCATTAAAATCTTAGAGATTTAATTAACAAAGCCGCTAACCACATGGAGCTACAACAGTTGTAAAACCATCATGACATGACCTTGGATCAACTGGAATAGTCATCATGGCATGATCTTGGATCAACTGGAAGATAAAAAGCAGACGTATCATACACAGATTTTGCAAAACGCCTTCCATAAGTTCGATCACGGTGTAACAGGCAACAATATGCTTGATAAAGGAGTAACTGCGAAAGTGGACAAATTAATTTTTAACTTTTTTTTTATCAATTAAAACGCAAAGATCAACAGTAAATAGAGTTCGTTCAGAGGCTGCCACAGTGAAAAGCTGTTTTCCAGGGCACATCCTTTTCCAGTTCCTCGTATCTGACATACTAGACAGGGGACATAACTCATAGTACCGTATCATACTCTGCAAACGATACTAGAATTAACATGGCAGTGACATTCACTGAGGACACTGTAAATTACCTAGCGGCCGCAGAAAAAAACCATGATGTTCAATAAAGATAAATTTCAGTTACCCCACTAAAATAATAGAAAGAAAAACAGATCGAAACCCTAACGTGGAGGAGTTAGATCCAAAAATCTCAAGAGGATCTGATTTCACAACAGTGTTATCATCACAACTCGATATTACAGTCTGCATTACTAGAACATCTAAAACAAGGGATGTTAAGCCAATGAAGATTTTCTTTAAGCCATTTGTTCTTTTTAGGCTGGAATACTGCTATATACAGACTCCTTTAAGGCAGGCAAATCTGCAGACCTAGAAAATGTACAGAGAACCCTCGCTTCACGTACAGGTTCAGTTAAGTATTTAAATTATTGGAAACATTCGACGTCTTTCGACCTGTGCTCGCTGGATGTAAGTGAGGAAGAAATAAAATAGTTTACACCAAGAAAATTCCGGAGTTATTGGTCCCGAATCTGTACACTGAAATTACTCCCACCGAAAGCAAGAGGCCGGCCAGACTGTGTAAAATACTTCCAACGAAAAGCAGGGATGCCATGAGGGATAACACTAAGTGAGAGAGGACCAATACTCTTCAACACCGTTCGTACGTCAGGGAAATTATCAACAAACCCCAGCCTGTCTTCAAGAGGCAAATTGATAAGTTCCTCAAGTCAGTTCCTGATTAGCCGGGCTGTGTGCTGCCAGCAGTAACCGCATGGTTGATCAGGTCTTAATCCACCTGGAGGCCTGGTCTGGGACCAGATGTTGGCCGCAGAAACCGTCTTGTGGTTAACTTCAAGTATATCACCACAACTCTCCCTCACTCCTACTCTCCTCTCCCTCACCCCTACTCTCCCTCACTGGTGAGGGAGAGTCACTCTCACGAGGGACACCACGAATTTGGCCTCCTGATTCCACCATCGCCTAGCACCCGAGGGAAAGCCACCCGAGGGGAGAAGAGGGGGTGAAGAGGGGAGAAGAAAATATCGAAAAGTGCAAGAGAGGAGATAAAGGGATACGAAGAGTAGGCGAGATATAGAGTGAAGAAGAGGAGAGAGGAGTTGAAAAGAAGATATAGACGGGGAGAAGAAGAGGGGAGAAAAGTGGATAAGAACAGAAGATAAGGGGAGGAGAAAATGGAGGAAGATTGTCATAATAAGAAAAGGGAAAGAACTGAAAGAAGACTGAAAGGCTAAGTGGAAACAGAGAAAGAGGAGAAACTATCGATGAGAAAACTGGGAATATAAGAGAAGAGAAAGTTAGTCACTTCCTTCACTTGTGTCTGTCAGGTTCTGTAAGTCCATGTCTGTCACTTTTACCACTTAACTCTCTCCCTTCCCACCTTCTTCCTTCTCTTCCTCCCCGCCTTCCTCCTTCCCTCCCCTTTTCCTTTCTCTCAACCTCCCTTCCTTATTCCCTTCTCATGTTTCCCCCGTTCCTCTCTCTCTCTCTCTCTTTGTTAATTGTTTACATAAAAATAAACAAAAACTTATAACGTCAGTGATGGAGTGTGTTTGTTATCTTCATCAACTTTCTTGTTTTCACTTGTTTGTTGTCTTTTGTGTGTTTATGGGTAGCGGTTGTAGCACTTAATACTTCCTCTTGGGCAACATTCCAGTGGTTGCACCTCAACCGCAAAGTTCCTCTTTGCAGGGGAAACTTTCCACTTGCTTCTCCGTGTCTGGGAATCGAACCCGCGGAAAATCGCGACTGCGAGTCGAAATACCTTACTACTGACCCACGAGGCACCGCCTGGTTATGTGTTGATCCAGGAGACGGGAGCTAAGTCAGGTTACTGCACAACTCAGAGGTCAGCCTGGGAGCTGTAGCACAAAAGTGCAAGATTACAGAGGTCGCAGTGGACCTCTAACTCACACCACACTTATATTTTTCAAGATATTACATTCACAATATAGTTTCTTCAGGCAGTCTGATGGAAATTCAAATATCTTATTAGGTAACACTCTCACCAAGAAACAGTTCAGACATGCAGACACTGCTCAAGATATGGATACAATCTCAGGGCATTTAGATACCCTGACATTAACATTGAAGTGTTTGGTTATATCTTGTGGTGTTGGAGTCGAGGTGTTTCTGAATCATGATACCTCTCTCTGTCCACACACTAGTGTGGGTGGTTCCGTCTCTGTCCACACACTAGTGTGGGTGGTTCCGTCTCTGTCCACACACTAGTGTGGGTGGTTC
>NC_091308.1:31498546-31508546 GCF_038502225.1 Cherax quadricarinatus
ATGGAAGAACGAATACAATAATGCTCTTCCTTCGTACACTGGCTGTGTGAGAGGCTGGCAAGAAGGGACGTCACCGAGAGGCAGCAACGATCATTGGATGTCAACATTGACATCGAAATACGTAACATTACTCGAGCCAATAAACTGTCAGAGCTGCTAGAATGAGGCGAGCAAGACACAACTGATCAAGTGAGCAGACGCGTGAGCTGATACTAATACGAAGTAATCACTGATGTTAATGTGGAATGATCACTGATACTGAGATGAAATAATCACTGATAATGCTATGAAATAATCAGTGAGACTGATACGAAATATCCGCTGTTACTGATATGAAATATTAACTGATGCTATGATATAATCACTGATACTTGTATGAAATAATCACTGACACTTGTATAAAATAATCACTGATACTCATATGAAATAATCCCTTGATAGACACGATAACAGAAAAACAAGTAGAAATATTTAGATAATTTTAACCTCCTTACCCACTACTCTCAAAATTATTAATAACAATTAATAATATAAGAAATATTACGCGTCCTGTACACGGAACACATATTTATCCCCATTTTTGACGTATTTCAGTTTCAAATGTAATAAATATTTATGGTGTAAATACAGGGCTTACATAGTATTTAATAAAATGAACTGAAAACTCCAAAATGAGCTCTGTGCTATCCCACCATAAGGCTGATACTGTTGTTGAGTGTTCCTGTGTTGAGAGCGTTGTGTTGGTGAGGGGGGAGGTAGAGCAGGTGGGAGGGGAGGGTGTTGATGGGGTTGGGGGGAATGGGGTTTGAGGGTGATTAGAGGTTAACCTAGGGAGGGAGCGAAAGGTGAAAGGAAGGGAAGGAGGTGTGAAGGAAGAGGGGATAAAGGGAGAAGGGAGAAGGTGGAGGGGAAAGAACATGAGTGGTTGTGCTGGCACCAGCTAGGTAGTGGTGCAGGGTGGGGGTGGGGGTGGAGGTGGGGGTGGTGGTGATTGTGATGGATGATGGTTGTTGGTGATGGGTAATGGTTGCAGGTGATTGGTGATGGTTGCTGGTGATGGGTGATGATTGTTGGAGGTGATGGTTGTTGGTGATGGGTGGTGGTTGCAGGCGATGGATGATGGTTGTTGGAGGTGATGGGTAGTGGTTGCAGATGATTGGTAATGGTTTCAGGTGATGGGTAATAGTTGCTGGTGATGGTTGTTGGAGGTGATGGGTAATGGTTGCAGGTGATGGTTGTTGGTGATGGGTAATAGTTGCAGGTGATGGGTAATGGTTGTTGGTGATGGGTAATGGTTGCAGGTGATGGGTGATGGTTGTTGGTGATGGGTAATGGTTGCAAGTGATGGGTAATGGTTGCAAGTGATGGGAGATGGTTGCTGGAGGTGATGGGTAATGTTTGCTGGTGATTGGTAATGGTTGCTGATGGGTAATGGTTGCTGGTGATTGGTAATGGTTGCTGATGGGTAATGGTTGCTGGTGATTGGTAATGGTTGCTGATGGGTAATGGTTGCTGGTGATTGGTAATGGTTGCTGATGGGTAATGGTTGCTGGTGATTGGTAATGGTTGCTGATGGATAATGGTTGCTGGTGTGATGGTTGCTGATGGGTAATGGCTGCTGGTGATTGGTAATGGTTGCTGATGGGTAATGGTTGCTGGTGATTGGTAATGGTTGCTGATGGATAATGGTTGCTGGTGATGGTTGTGGTCAATACAAGGAGCTTCAACAAAATCCGCGATAAGTAAAACACAAAAATATAGCGTTTTTACCTTCCCCTCCTCCTCCTCTTCGTCTTCCTACTTTTCCTCTTTCTGTTCCTTCTCCTCCTCCTCCTCTTCGTCTTCCTACTTTTCCTCTTTCTGTTCCTTCTCCTCCTCCTCCTCTTCGTCTTCCTACTTTTCCTCTTTCTGTTCCTTCTCATCCTCCTCCCTTTATTAATTTCTCTGCTTCCCCGCTTCCATTCTGATCTACGTCATGCCACTCTTTCATAAATCATCCCACACCACAAACACTGTTTCCTGCGATCTTTATTTGGGGTCCTGGACCACTGGCAGGAATATCCCAAACAGTTTTAGATGGGGAAACGGTAGACATGTGTTTTTGGCGGCGGCGGTGGTGGCGGCGGCGGTGGTGGCGGCGGCGGTGGTGGTGGTGGTGGGGGGGGTGGTGGTGGAGGCAATGACGTTGGTGGTGGTGCTATAGTTTTTGTTGCTGTTATTGTTATGGTGGTGGTGGTGATAGCGTCAGTTGGGGAGGGGGAGGGGGTTGTTGAGGTTGTGGGGGGGAGGGGTAGATGTAGTGGTGGATGTAATATTGATAACGGATTGTGGTGGTGCAAGATTACACTCGTGCTAGTATATGTTGTGAATGGTGGCAATGGTAGAAGTGGAGTCTTCATCCCCCCGTGTTGCTGGTAAACACCAGGTCCCAGTACGGGTCACTGGGGCATCGAAACCCCCAAATGGGGGGCGCCAATTTCAACACTATCATAAAGAATTCAAAGGGACGGAACTCCGACTGCGATGACGTAATTGGTGGCGTAACTGGGCCATTAGATTGCAGGAATGATGACTGTTGACCTAAACTGGGTACCACCAGGGCTTAAGTTCAGGTTTTATGGGTGAAAATTGGATTTACTAAAGTAAATTGGCACTACTAGGATTTAAATGTTCCTAGCACGTAAACTGATGTTCCTAGCATGTAAACTGATGTTCCTAGGATGTAAACTGATGTTCCTAGCATGTAAACTGATGTTCCTAGCATGTAAACTGATGTTCCTAGCACGTAAACTGATGTTCCTAGCATGTAAACTGATGTTCTTAGGATGTAAACTGATGTTCCTAGCACGTAAACTGACGTTCCTAGCACGTAAACTGGTGTTCCTAGCATGTAAACTGATGTTCCTAGGATGTAAACTGATGTTCCTAGCACGTAAACTGACGTTCCTAGCACGTAAACCGACGTTCCTAGCATGTAAACTGACGTTCCTAGCACGTAAACTGGTGTTCCTAGCATGTAAACTGATGTTCCTAGGATGTAAACTGATGTTCCTAGCACGTAAACTGACGTTCCTAGCATGTAAACTGATGTTCCTAGGATGTAAACTGATGTTCCTAGCATGTAAACTGACGTTCCTAGCATGTAAACTGATGTTCCTAGCATGTAAACTGACGTTCCTAGCATGTAAACTGATGTTCCTAGCACGTAAACTGACGTTCCTAGCACGTAAACTGACGTTCCTAGCATGTAAACTGATGTTCCTAGGATGTAAACTGATGTTCCTAGCACGTAAACTGACGTTCCTAGCATGTAAACTGATGTTCCTAGGATGTAAACTGATGTTCCTAGCACGTAAACTGACGTTCCTAGCACGTAAACTGACGTTCCTAGCACGTAAACTGACGTTCCTAGCACGTAAACTGACGTTCCTAGCACGTAAACTGGTGTTCCTAGCACGTAAACTGATGTTCCTAGCACGTAAACTGACGTTCCTAGCATGTAAACTGATGTTCCTAGCATGCAAACTGATGTTCCTAGGATGTAAACTGATGTTCCTAGCACGTAAACTGACGTTCCTAGCATGTAAACTGATGTTCCTAGCACGTAAACTGATGTTCCTAGCACGTAAACTGACGTTCCGAGCATGTAAACTGATGTTCCTAGCATGCAAACTGATGTTCCTAGGATGTAAACTGATGTTCCTAGCACGTAAACTGACGTCCCTAGCAAGTAAACTGATGTTCCTAGCACGTAAACTGACGTTCCTAGCATGTAAACTGATGTTCCTAGCATGTAAACTGATGGTCCTAGCATGTAAACTGATGTTCCTAGCATGTAAACTGGTGTTCCTAGCACGTAAACTGATGTTCCTAGCATGTAAACTGATGTTCCTAGCATGTAAACTGACGTTCCTAGCATGTAAACTGATGTTCCTAGCATGTAAACTGATGTTCCTAGCACGTAAACTGACGTTCCTAGCATGTAAACTGATGTTCCTAGCATGCAAACTGATGTTCCTAGGATGTAAACTGATGTTCCTAGCACGTAAACTGACGTTCCTAGCATGTAAACTGACGTTCCTAGCATGTAAACTGATGTTCCTAGCATGTAAACTGATGTTCCTAGCATGTAAACTGATGTTCCTAGCATGTAAACTGATGTTCCTAGCATGTAAACTGGTGTTCCTAGCACGTAAACTGATGTTCCTAGCACGTAAACTGATGTTCCTAGCATGTAAACTGATGTTCCTAGCATGTAAACTGATATACCTTTACCTTTGATATACCTTCGAAGAATTTCAAGAGTATATCTACTCTCTGAGCCCGGCCATGGGCCAGGCTCATCTGGTGCTCACCTGGTCAACCAGGCAGTTGCTGCTGGAGGCCCGCTGCCCCACATATCCATCACAGCCTGGTTGATCTGGTACCTGGTGAAGATATTTGTCTGATGTTTCTAGCGCGTAAACTGATGTTCCTAGCATGCAATCTAATGTTCCTAGTATATAAATTGACGTTCCTAGCACGTAAACTGATGTTCCTAGCATGCAATCTAATGTTCCTAGTATATAAATTGATGTTCCTAGCATGTAAACTGATGTTCCTAGCATGCAAACTAATGCTCCTAGTATATAAACGGATGTTCCTAGCATGTAAACTGATGTTCCTAGCTTGTAAACTGACGTTCCAAGCTTGTAAATTGATGTTCCTAGCATGTAAACTAGCGTTCCTAGCATGTAAACTGATGTTCCTATTACGTAAATAATGTTCCTAGGATGCAAGTTGATGGTCTAGTATTACATATTGATGCTTCTAGCATGTACTCGTACATTGTTCCTAGGATGCAAATTGACGTTTCTCTTATGCAAACTGACGATCCTCGAATGCACACTGTTGCTCCTAGGATATATATTTGTTCACAGGATGCAAACAATGTTTCTAGGACATGAATTGATGTTCCTAGGATGTATATTAGCTTCATAAGATATGCAAATGACATTGCAGTGATGTAAATTAGAGGTAAATCGGCATTCCTAGGAGGTCGATTTACATCAAATGTTTATCGACATTTTAATAACGTAAATGGACAGTCCAGTGATGTAAATCGACATTCTAATGATGTAAATCAATATTCTAATGATGTAAATCGACAGCCCAGTGATGTAAATCGACATTCCCTGGATAGTAAATTGTTATTCTCAGGATGCAAATCGGAATCCCTAAGATGTAAAATTGCTTCCTAGGATGTAAATCTGGGTTCCTGAGGGGATACTGTAAATTGCTCTTTCTGAAAAAGCAGGGACTATAGCGTGTAAACAGCTCTTCGAGGAAGAGTAAATTGTGTAAATGGATTGTAAGTCAAAGCTGAGGGCCACATTCTAGACTCCTGGAATGTAAATTTGAGTGTAAACGTTGAGAGATTTGGGTGTAACTCTGACGAGCTCTTGTAATAAGAGGATCTGGGACGTAAATGATTTACCCGAGGAGGAGAAATGTAAACTGGAGTCAGTAAAGCAAATGAAGCAATTGGATCAAGTGTGTAAATGATAAAGAGCCGTGTAAATAGAGCATGTGTAAATGACGTGTGTGTAAATAGTGTGTGTATAAGTAGTATGCATGTAAATAGTGCGTTTGTAAATACTGTGTGTAAATGAAGGTGCCGAAATTAAAACTGAAATAAATGAAGAGTAAAATGTCTCTCTTTCTCTCATCTCTCTCTCTCTCTCTCCTAGCATCTTTCTTCCCTCTCACTCCTCTTCTCCCTCTACTATTCACTCTATTTCCCACCTTCATTCCCTACTCCCCTCTTTATTCTATACTCCCTTTTTTTCTGCTATTTCCCTCCCAACTCCCTTCCCTCCCTTTCCACCTCTCCCCTCCCCTTCTACTTCTCCCTTTCCCCTTACCCCCTCCCCTCTTCTACCTCTCCCACACAAGAGGAGAGTGGTAGTCTTAATACACGGGATGGGAGGTAAATTAAATAAATGAATTAGAGAGCAGAGGCCTGGCCTCCCCTCCCCTCCCCTCACCTCCCCTCTCTTCCCGCCCAACAAAGACATGTAGTGGTTTGTTCTCGTTTGCCCCTTCTTTATTTTTTTGGTATGTTGACCGTCATTTTCCCTGTTTCTGTATTTGTTCTGTTGTTGCTTTGGATTACCTCGTCAGTGTGTCTGTTAGACTGTTGACTGGAGTCTTTGACTGATTGGCTGTTCTGTGTAGTTGTTTCTTGTTCCCTGTTTTGTGCTCGTTATTCTCTCTTTGTGCTTGTTATTTAATTCCCCTGTTTGTGTTTATTTCCTATTTATGTTTCTTTGTCGTTCCCCGTTTTTGTGTTTATGCAACGAACGGTAGTCTTTTTGCTTGCTTTTTTTATTGCTGTTTATTTGTCACAGACGAAATGAGTATTCGCTTCTTTTTTTTTGTCTTTTTATTGTATTTGTTTTCCACTCATGTGGATGTTAATTATTCACTACACATTTATCTCCGACTCTTAAGTTGTTCTTGTTCCTGTTTGTCCTGAGTTCTTCTCATGTTCATAACTTGTCTTTCCAGCTGCTTGGTTTTTCTCGCTTGTATCAGTTAACACCTGATCATTCCATGTTTATTTTTTTGTTTCATTGTTTTTGTGTAATTTAGTTGACTCCCCTCTATTACCTGTGCTTATTTGCTTTTGTCGGTGTCTGTTCTCTCTCTCTCTTTTTCAGCTATGAGCTGTTACCTACAACAGTTCATTTTAAAGTCTTTTTATTATGTGACATACAAAGAGGGAACAGGATGAAGTTGGAGTCATCTGTGGACCAGCCATTTCATTTGGTCATCTGACTTCATTAGGCTGATGTTATACTGCACGTACATGTTCCAGACACACTCTTCTCTCTCTCTAGCCATTTTGTTCCAACCAAATTAAAATAGGTCGTGAAGGGTTCCCTGGCTTGTATACCTTCATCCATCCATCCACTAATCCATCTATCTAGTTAACCTGGCTGACTACTTTTTTTTCGATCACTACCCTTTAGAAGTTAATTTAGATGTTTGTTAAACTGTTAATATAATCGGAGGATGCCTCGTGACTCATACACCTCATTATAACTAAGTAAATGATTCATTTTCTAAGTAATCTGCCTTGTCTAATTAACAGTCGAATTTGAGTTGTCTGCTTTCGAGAGATGTGCATTTTGACGATTTCTAAGTCCTCTGTAAGCTTTGGTGAAGTGCAGTGCAAGGCGCCTTATACCTTATACCACTTGTCAGATCATCTATAAAAATAACATCACTATTGTCGCCAAACTTAACTCGAAGCCTAGGGCTCAGAGCTAGTCACTACCTGGATATTGACTTAGCAAGGTTATAAAATCCGGGTTAGCATGTATGGTTCATCCACTCTGTGATTTAAGTTTGTTTTCCCAGCCTGCTGTATAGCCCTTGTGGCTTAGCGCTTCTTTTTTATTATAATTTCCCAACCTGGATATGTACTGCCTTGCATCTCATTGTTTTCAATTCACAAGAGAAATAATCCGGTAAGTAAAAATGAAAACTCAGAAGAATCATGGTGATTAATTTGTTGGTTCTGGGACCTTGATGTTATGGACGATCATTTGCCTCTGTTCGAGTATATCCAGTGCATGTCCAGATACATTATGTTTGTTAACGAGGTGT
This sequence comes from Cherax quadricarinatus, assembly GCF_038502225.1. Taxonomy (NCBI): domain Eukaryota; kingdom Metazoa; phylum Arthropoda; class Malacostraca; order Decapoda; family Parastacidae; genus Cherax; species Cherax quadricarinatus. The sequence goes on from NC_091308.1 coordinate 31,506,200, forward strand.
AATTCCGAGCATGGTATTCTGACTCAGTAGTGAAAAGTTAAGTAGTCTACCCAAAGTTTTCACATTCTCACTCAAACATTTTCTTTAACTCGGTAACATGGCGGACTTCAGTATTGTGAACACCATTATAACTGTTTAACTTTGCTGCGGTCTTGAAATGAAAATTTAAGATATCAATGGAAAATATATATGATATTATTATTCTAACCTAAAATTCTCTGCGCTTTCATCTTGGTATATCAGGTTGTCTTAGTCTTAGCTTCCTTGTACCAGATCAGTACTGGACATTTATGTAAATATACATAGATTAATTTAACAGTTAAAGCAGGTCAACAACTATAGAAGCAAGTGATCCAGTACTACATAACTGTAATTTGATGGGCTAAATGCTGTGTTAGACTCAAACTATGTACTGGAATCTAACAGTACATATCAAGTCTGATGGCGTCAAATACATCTTCCTCTCAGACTGTATTCTAATCGTTACACTAAATAATTACACCTTTGCTCTGGGTATATTAATATTAATTTAGACTGGTCTTAGAGTTTTCTGTTTTGTATCTTGCACTGTGTGGCAGCTCCGGGGACCCGCTGGGGTACGGGGTTGAGACTGACACTCTGTTTGCCTTTTAGAGATGTGATATAGCACTGTAAACATCGCCTACTCACCTCTGAGAATTTTCCATTTAATCTACTTATTTCTAAGTTGCAAAGCTACTGAAGAAGTACTAGCAACGGTGCAAAAGGCCTTGAACTAGGTTTTTTCCATCCTCTAGTGACCTTTGATGGCTCGTTTGTAATTGTCTTGCATATAAATATTAAATAAAAATAGTGAACTTAGAGCATTTTCATGATTTCTCACATTATCAAAGACGATGATAATGTGAGCAATCACCGAAGCACTTGGAAGTTCACTATTTTTTTCACAGTAGTTGTTCTGTATATTGTGATATACACCTGTTTACTGTGATCTTATATATATATATATATATATATATATATATATATATATATATATATATATATATATATATATATATATATATATATATATATATATATATGCAATAAAATAAGATCACAGTAAACAGGTGATATCACAATGTGCAAATCAATCACTGTTGTTTGCATCTACATATATTTCAGTAACACTGCGACTAGCCGGGGGATCGAACCTGTGTTGTTTCAGCCCGCCTCATGGTTAGCAAAAATTCACGACGCTGTAACCCACTGGACCATGCAATCCTAGAAGAATCATGCACCCAGCAGAGCTAGGTGCTGTCTCGAGACCCGAGGGCACACGATGGTGTGGGTGCTTCAGATCTAATTTCATTCTACTCCCCGTTTGGTTTGATCCCCCAGCTAGTCGAGAGTTGTTAATGATTAAATGCCACTCCTTCGTGGTTACAATATTACATATACTGATGTGGAGGCTAATATACCAAACGGAGAGTAGAATGAAATTAGCTCTGAGGCACCCATACTATCGTACGTCCTCGGATCATGGTACAACACCTAGCTCTGCTGGGTGCGTGCTTCTTGTAGGATTATATGGTCCAGCGGTTTAGATCGTCGTGAATTTTCACTCACCATGAGGTGGGCTAAAACAATATGGGTTCGATCCCCCAGCTAGTCGCAGTGTTGTTACTGATTAAATACCACTCGTTCGTGGTTACAATAATATATATATATATATATATATATATATATATATATATATATGTCGTGCCGAATAGGCAGAACTTGCGATCTTGGCTTAAATAGCAACGTTCATCTTGCCATATAGGACAAGTGGAAATTTGTGTATGCAATAATTTCGCCAAAATCATTCTGAACCTAGCGAAAAAAATATATTTCACTGTGTTTGTTTAGCATTAAATTATTGTAAACAAATCTAAAATATATTTAGTTGGGTTAGGTTAAAATAAATTGTTCTTGTTATAATAAGGTTAGGTAAGTTTTATAAGATTCTTTTGGAGCAAAATAAAAAAAATTACATTAACATTAATTAAAGAAATATATCTTTAAACGTATAAGAGAAAATTTTAGAAAGGACTTAATTTTAAATGAGTTCTTGGTAATTGACAAGTTTTACATATTCGGCACGATATATATATATATATATATATATATATATATATATATATATATATATATATATATATATATATATATATATGTCGTGCCAAAGAGGTAAAGCTTGTGATTTAGGCATAAATTGCAATGCTCTTCTTGCCGAATAAGGCAAGCGAAAATTTGTGTATGCAATAAGTTCGCAAAAATCATTCTGAATCTAAAGAAAAAATATATTTCATTGTGTTTGTTTATTATTTATTGTAAACTTACC
>NC_091308.1:31513546-31536046 GCF_038502225.1 Cherax quadricarinatus
GTAAACAGCTCCAGTTTGGAACCCTCACCTGGCCAAGCACGTCAGGAAACTAGAGAAAGTGCAAAGGTTAGCAACGAGACTAGTTCCGGAGCTAAGGGGCATATCCAACGAGGAGAGGTTAAGAGAACTCGACCTAAGGACACTGGAGGACATGAGGGACAGGAATGGCATGATAATGACATAAAATACTGAGAGGAATCGACAAGGTGGACAGAGACAGGATGTTCCAGAGATGGGACACAGCAACAAGGGGTGACAATTGGAAGCTGAAGACTCAGATGAGTCACATGGATGTTAGGAAGTATTTCTTTAGCCATAGAGTAGGAATAGTCTGGAAAGTGAAGTAGTGGAAGCAGTATCCAAACATAGCTTTAAGAAGAGGTATGATAAAGCTCATGGAACAGGGAGAGTGTGGACCTAGTGGCGACCAGTGAAGAGGCGGGGGCCAGGAGCTATGGCTGAACCCCTGCAACTACAATTAGGCGAGTACGTACACACACACACACACACACACACACACACACACACACACATACACACATACATACGCACTCACACACAAGCATTCTGTCGCACACGCGCATGCACTCAATCGCGTGCACACTGTCGCTCACACACACACTCAATCGCGTGCGCACACACACACACACACACACACACACACACACACACACACACACACACACACACACACACACACATACGCACTCACACACAAGCATTCTGTCGCACACGCGCATGCACTCAATCGCGTGCACACTGTCGCTCACACACACACACTCAATCGCGTGCGCACACACACACACACACACACACACACTAATAAGAAACAAAACACCAACACCACCACCAACAGCAACAATACCAACATTTCAGCGCAGCTAATACTTGTTCCGGCCAACAATGAGGCACAACGAACTGACAGACTGCACCGCAACAACGTAATGCCAGGTGCGTCGCATCGTACATCAAAACAACAACGTAATTCCGGCTGCGTCGCGTCGTACGTCACCACAAGAACGAGATAATGAATGTTTTCCCATCCGTCAGTGACACAGCCAGGTTATTCTGATTGCCTCTGACGCTCACCGTGACTGCTGGAAGCCTTCCTATTGGAAGCTCGAAAAAGAGGCTTCGCTTTGGAAGGATGGAATGAGGCTTCGTTTTGGAACATCGAAGTGTGAGGCTTCGTTTTGGAACATCGAAGTGTGAGGCTTCGTTTTGGAACATCGAAGTGTGAGGCTTCGTTTCGGAAGGTCGGAGTGTGAAGCTTCGCTTTGGAAGGATGGAGTGTGAGGCTTCATTATGGAAGGTTGGTGTGAGAGGCTTTGTTTCGGAAGGTTGGAGTGTGAAGCTTAGTTTTGGAAGGATGGAGTGTGAGGCTTCATTTCGGAAGGTTGGAGTGTGAGGCTTCATTTTCAAAAGGTGAAACCAAGTGCTTCGATTTGGAAGATTTGTTCGATTCGTCGACTTTGTTGACCACAACACAAGCTTAAAAATTACGGGATGACTGCAGTCAAGTTGAGAGAAATGACTGGTAATGTAGTGATTGCGGTCAAGGTGAGAGAGAATGACTGGGAATACATCGATTGAGGGAAATGACTGGGAATGACTCTTGCTGCAGACGGAGTTTTGTGGCTAGTCTTTCCTGTCTACCTGTCTATGTACGTCTATGTCAGCCAGCCTTTCTAAGTGACTGTCATTCTGCAAGCCTGTCTGTCTGTTTATTACCAGTTTTGCCTGTCTATTCATTCTCCCCTCTTCCCTGTCTCTTCCCTCCCTCTCTTCCCTGTCTGTTCCCTCCCTCTCTTCCCTGTCTGTTCCCTCCTTCTCTTCCCTGTCTGTTTCTCCCCCCTTCCCTGTCTGTTCCCTCCCCCCTTCCTTCTTTCTGTGTCCGTACGTTTGTCTGGCTATTTGAATTTTTGTCTGCCTGCCTGTACTCACCTAGTTGTACTCACCTCGTTGAGGTTACAGGGGTCGAGTCCTAGCTCTTGGCCCCGCCTCTTCACTGGTCGCTACTAGGTCTCTCTCCCTGAACCGTGAGCTTATCATACCTCTGCTTAAAGCTATGTATGGATCCTGCCTCCACTACATCGCTTCCCAAACTATTCCACTTCCTGACTACTCTGTCGCTGAAGAAATACTTCCTAACATCCCTGTAATTCATCTGTGTCTTCAACTTCCAACTGTGTCCCCTTGTTGCTGTGTCCCATCTCTGGAACATCCTGTCTTTGTCCACCTTGTCAATTCCTCTCAATATTTTGTATGTCGTTATCATGTCCCCCCCTATCTCTCCTGTCTTCCAGTGTCGTCAGGTCGAGTTCCCTTAACCTCTCCTCGTAGAACATACCCCTTAACTCTGGGACTAGTCTTGTTGCAAATCTTTGCACTTTCTCTAGTTTCTTTACGTGCTTGGCTAGGTGTGGGTTCTAAACTGGTGCCGCATACTCCAATATGGGCATAACGTACACGGTGTACATTGGTCCTGAACGATTCCTTATTAAGATGTCGGAATACTGTTCTGAGGTTTGCTAGGCGCCCATATGCTGCAGCAGTTATTTGGTTGATGTGCGCTTCAGGAGATGTGCCTGGTGTTATACTCACCCCAAGATCTTTTTCCTTGAGTGAGGTTTGTAGTTTCTGGCCCCCTAAACTGTACTCCGTCTGCGGTCTTCTTTGTCCTCCCCCAATCTTCATGACTTTGCATTTGGTGGGGGTTGAGCTCCAGGAGCCAACTGCTGGACCAGGTCTGCAGCCTGTCCAGATCCCTTTGTAGTTCTGCCTGGTCTTCGATCGAATGAACTCTTCTCATCAACTTCACGTCATCTGCAAACAGGGACACTTCGAAGTCTATTCCTTCCGTCATGGGCTCTTGTCTGCTTCTCTGCCTGTGTGTGTTTATAGATGCCTGATTGTCTGCTTGCCAGCGTTCTAAATGACTGCCTGTCTGCCTACGTGGGGTTCTGTGTTTATGCCTACCCGTCTGTTTACCTGCTTGTCTACCTGCTTGCCTGCTTCCCTCCTCACCTCTCTGCTTGCCACCATTTGCCTGCCCTGCCATCTCACCTCTCTGCTGGACTTCCGTGGCAGCTGTGTGTCACGCTAAGTAACTATAATACTGCGCAGCTCTCGCTCTACAGTGACTGTATGTCGGCTTAAGTTGACTGTAACATTAATATGGTGATGTTGTGAAGCAAGGGTCGTGGTTGTGTTGGTGGTCTGAAGCAAGGGTTGTGTTGGTGGTCTGAAGCAAGGGTTGTGGTTGTGGTGTGAAGCATGGGTTGTGGTTGTGTTGATGGTGTGAAGCAAGGATCGTGGTTGTGTTGGTGTGAAGCAAGGGTCGTGGTTATGTTGGTGATGGTGTGAAGCAAGGGTCGTGGGTCTGTTGGTGGTGTGAAGCAAGGATTGTGATTATGTTGGTGATGGTGTGAAGCAAGGATCGTGGTTATGTTGATGGTGTGAAGCAAGGATCGTGGTTGTGTTGGTGTGAAGCAAGGGTCGTGGTTATGTTGGTGATGGTGTGAAGCAAGGGTCGTGGGTGTGTTGGTGTGAAGCAAGGGTTGTGGGTGTGTTGGTGATGGTGTGAAGCAAGGGTCGTGGTTGTGTTGGTGATGGTGTGAAGCAAGTGTCGTGGTTGTGTTGGTGATGGTGTGAAGCAAGGATCGTGGGTGTGTTGGTGTGAAGCAAGGGTTGTGGGTGTGTTGGTGATGGTGTGAAGCAAGTGTCGTGGTTGTGTTGGTGGTGTGAAGCAAGGGTTGTGGGTGTGTTGGTGATAGTGTGAAGCAAGGGTTGTGGGTGTGTTGGTGATGGTGTGAAGCAAGTGTCGTGGTTGTCTTGGTGGTGTGAAGCAAGGGTTGTGGGTGTGTTGGTGATGGTGTGAAGCAAGTGTCGTGGTTGTGTTGGTGATGGTGTGAAGCAAGTGTCGTGGTTGTGTTGGTGATGGTGTGAAGCAAGGATCGTGGGTGTGTTGGTGTGAAGCAAGGGTTGTGGGTGTGTTGGTGATGGTGTGAAGCAAGTGTCGTGGTTGTGTTGGTGATGGTGTGAAGCAAATGTCGTGGTTGTGTTGGTGATGGTGTGAAGCAAGGGTTGTGGGTGTGTTGGTGATGGTGTGAAGCAAGTGTCGTGGTTGTGTTGGTGATGGTGTGAAGCAAGGATCGTGGGTGTGTTGGTGATGGTGTGAAGCAAGTGTCGTGGTTGTGTTGGTGATGGTGTGAAGCAAGGGTTGTGGGTGTGTTGATGGTGTGAAGCAAGTGTCCTGGTTGTGTTGGTGTGAAGCAAGGGTTGTGGGTGTGCTGGTGGTGTGAAGCAAGGGTTGTGGGTGTGTTGGTGTGAAGCAAGGGTTGTGGGTGTGTTGGTGTGAAGCAAGGGTTGTGGGTGTGTTGGTGTGAAGCAAGGGTTGTGGGTGTGTTGGTGATGGTGTGAAGCAAGGGTCGTGGGTGTGTTGGTGTGAAGCAAGGGTCGTGGGTGTGTTGGTGTGAAGCAAGGATTGTGGTTGTGTTGGTGGTGTGAAGCAAGGGTCATGGGTGTGTTGGTGGTGTGAAGCAAGGGTCGTGGGTGTGCTGGTGGTGTGAAGCAAGAGTCGTGGTTGTGTTGGTGTGAAGCTAGGGTCGTGAGTGCGCTGGTGGTGTGAAGCAAGGGTCGTGGGTGTGTTGATGGTGTGAAGCAAGGGTCGTGGGTGTGTTGATGGTGTGAAGCAAGGGTCGTGGGTGTGTTGATGGTGTGAAGCAAGGGTCGTGGGTGTGTTGATGGTGTGAAGCAAGGGTCGTGGGTGTGTTGGTGGTGTGAAGCAAGGGTCGTGGGTGTGTTGATGGTGTGAAGCAAGGGTCGTGGTTGTGTTGGTGATGGTGTGAAGCAACGGTTGTGGTTGTGTTGGTGGTGTGAAGCAAGGGTCGTGGGTGTGCTGGTGGTGTGAAGCAAGGGTCGTGGTTGTGTTGGTGATGGTGTGAAGCAAGGGTCGTGGGTGTGTTGGTGATGGTGTGAAGCAAGGGTCGTGGGTGTGCTGGTGTGAAGCAAGGGTCCCTGGTTGTGTGTGTAGTGAAGGGTCGTAGGGTGGGTGTGGGAGTGTGGGATTTTGAGCATGTGGATGTGGATGTGGCTGGTGATTTAGGAGTTATATTAGTTTTCCTGTCTTATTGATTTTCATAATTCTATTTAACGCATGTAATAAAGAGAATATTGAGGGTGGAGAGGAAGGGGCGGTGGGTAAGGGGGAAAATGGGTGGTGGGTGGTTATAGGGGGTGAGGGTGCATGTGGACAATGATGGGGGAGGGAAAGAGGGTTCGAAAGGACAAAATCTAAAGTCAAATAAAACAAATAGAGAAAATCGAAAGCCGAAATTAAAGACAGGAAGTACTGAGCCTTAAGCCGGCCAGCAAGGTGACCCCGGCAAGGAAGTGCATACGCTGTTTTAGGGATAGGCACGATAGAGGGACCCAAGAAGCAGGGAAGTACAGTCAAGATGCCAGGAACTAAAACTCAACCCCCTATCCACCAGCAAATATAACCAGGAATACACACACACACACACACACACACACACACACACACACACACAAATTCCCTACCTCACTTTATTATTTTTTTACTTACAAACACAAGGGCAGAGAGCAAATTCTTAATCTCCCCACTCCCATTAACTGAAGGGAGTAAAGCTTCCCATTAGCAGCAGTAGTTAAGGGGTCTTAGCGCTGAGAAATTGGTGAACATGAATTGGGTGGAGCTGGAGTGGTGGGGGGATGGGGGAGGGGCCTGGAGGAGGTGGGGAGAGGGGTGTTAGGGGACGGGATAGGGAAGAGGGGGAAGGGATTGTTGTTGCAAGAAGTTAAACATAACGATTGTAGTGTTGGAAGCGGTGGTGGTGGTGATTTTGGTGATGTTTGTAGTGGTGGTATTAATTAGGGTGGTAGTTTTAGGGGTGGTGGAGGTTGTGGTTTTAGTAGAGGTGGTGGTTGTAACATTATAATAAAAAAGAAGCGCTAAACCTACAGGGGTCATACAGAGGGTGGTTGTGACAGTAGTGGTTTTAGAGGTGCTGGTGGCTTTATTAGTGATTGTCTTGCTTTTAGTGGTTACGATGGTTGATGTAGTAGTGATGGTGGTGTTTATTACGAACACAGGTGTGGTTTAGGCCTGACTGTAGCACGATAAAAACTTAGGATCGAGCAAAAACGCAGCACACACACACAGACACACAATATATATATATATATATATATATATATATATATATATATATATATATATATATATATATATATATATATATATATATATTTTTTTTTTTTTTTTTTCAACAAGTCGGCCGTCTCCCACCGAGGCAGGGTGACCCAAAAAAAAGAAAGAAAATCCCCAAAAAAGAAAATACTTTCATCATCATTCAACACTTTCACCACACTCGCACATTATCACTGTTTTTGCAGAGGTGCTCAGAATACAACAGTCTAGAAGCATACACATATAAAGATACACAACATATCCCTCCAAACTGCCAATATATATATATTTGTATCGTAGCTTTGTGAATGTTCTGTCAATGTATTTTGTCTTTAAATATATATATATATATATATATATATATATATATATATATATATATATATATATATATATATATATATATATATAACATAGGGGGTGGTAGGAGAAAATTCTCAAACAGCTTCAGGGAGAATCTTGAGTTTTCCCTGAAGCAAGTTTATTCTTTTCTCTGAGGATAAGGGTCCCCAGGACAGTTCTAGAGGTGGTACCTCCCTATATTTATATATATATATATATATATATATATATATATATATATATATATATATATATATATATATATTGGGGGGGGAGGTCCACCTCTGGTGTAAATTGTGGGACCCATAGCCTCGGAGAAGTGAATAAAAAGGCTTCAAGGAAGAATATTTGGATTTCTTCCTGAAGCCGTTTGAATATTCCACTTCCCCTACCACCCATATATATATATATATATATATATATATATATATATATATATATATATATATATATATATATATCGATAACAACACTGCGAACCTATTTCGTTTTGGACCGCCTCATGGTGAGTGAAAAATCACATGGCGATCTAACCCACAGGACCACGCAATTCTACAAGAATTAAGCACGCAGCAGAGCTAGGTGTTTTACCTTGATCCGAGGGCATACGGTGGTATGGGTGCCTCTGAGCTAATTTCATTCTACGGCTAGTCGCAGTGTTGTTATTGATTCAATACCACTCGTTCGTGATATATATATATATATATATATATATATATATATATATATATATATATATATATATCCTATGTACAGTATATATAGCAAGCACAAATGCAACCACAAGACACCGTGAGAATCGTAGCGACCAGACGTGAAAGTAAGTCTGCCAAGGATGATTCATAAGTGTACCACATCGCTTCACAGCTTGGACAAGCTTCCTTGTGATTGGCTGGTTGAATCAAGGTACTGGTATAACGATGGGGCCCCTGCTCGTTAAACCCTTAAAGCCTGGTTTGCTGGTCAGGACGCATGCCTACATGAGAGTGACATACGCCGAATAAAATGTAATATACTCTTAGCATGTCAGTGTTAGCAGTGGTTGTGGTTTTAATAGTTGTGGTTGTAGTGGTTGTTTTGGTTGTAGTGGTGGTGGTTGAAACAGTAGTAGTAGTGGTGGTGGTGGTTTTAATGGTGGTGAGCTTGCTGATGGCTTAATACCTAATCACTTGTTCTCTCTATGCTGGAATACTGTTGTACACTAACATCTTCATTCAAGGCAAACGAAATTGCAGATATGGAGAATATACAGAGAACCTTTACTGCACATATAAATTCCGGCCAACACCTTAATTGTTAGGAACGCTTGGAGTCGTTTGACGTATTCACTGGAGCGCAGGCGAGAGAGATGTATCATAATCTACACCTGGAAAATCCTAGACGGACTGGTCCTAAATCTGCACACATAAATCCCTCCCAAAGACAGCACAAGACTGGGCAGACGGTGCAACATACCCCGAATGAATGAAAAGTAGGGGCGCCATTAGTACGCTAAGAAAAAAACACAAGTGTCCAGGGCCCAAGACTGTTCAACAGCCTCCCACCAGCCACAAGAGGAACTACCAACAGATTCCTGGCTGCCTTCAAGAGGGAACTTGACAGACACCTAAAGTCAGTACCCGATCTGCCAGGCTGTGGTTCGTACGTTGGACTCCGTGCGGCCAGCAGTAACAATCTGGTTGATCAGGCCCTGATCCACTGGGAGGCCCGGTCAAGAACTGGGCAGCGGGGGCACTGACCCCCGAAACACCCTCCAGGTAGACTCCAGGGAGTAGGAACCACACAGGCTAGTAAGCACCTTAGTAATTATGTACTTGGTTTGGCAACACTGTTTATATAAACAAGGTCCTTTGTTTTTGTCTTTATTGTTGCAAAACTCTGGTAAATATTGTAAATTTGCTGTACATATTGTTGTAAATTTGTATATATATTGTTGTAAATTTTGTAAATATGTAAATAATTCTCTACTTAGTTTTCGTAATTAATTAACTTCGAATTATGTTCATTAAGGCGTTGGGTAATCGTTATTTAAATTAGTGATAATTATCGGGTATCAAACTGCCTATTGTGTCTGACATTCAGCAGCGTTGACACTATTTCCAGTTCCCTGCTGTCTACATCAGCCCGATAGTAATTTCTGGAGAGTTGGGGAGAAATAGCTGGAAACTCTCAAGTGTTATTTTGGTACCAAGTTTTGGAATTCTGCAGGAAGTGGGTGAAGTGCCAGTGTGAAAGATTGCTATGTGATCCTACACTATTAACTGGACTTACTTTCTCTCTCTCTCTCTCTCTCTTTCCACTCTTTCTCCATCATGTTATCGTAACTTAAATCATAACAGCACATCCCTCCATCATCAGGCAAGACATCACAACCATAAAATCCATCAGAATGGTGGAAGGAGCAGGTCTAAGAGAGGACATAAAAGGATTATTATCTCAGTAATATGGAATTACCTGGCCTGTGCTCCGCCCGTGTTTCTTACTGCACGGAAACTGTTCTCCCACAATATTGATTTACCCCTACCCCACTTTTTTTTCTTCCCCTTCTCCCTCCCCTTCTCTACCCGAAGAAACTGCACGAACTTGTCCATCGATGTCCTGGTCCACAAGTGGTTAGCTCTGCCTCGCATCGGCCAGTAGGCCTGCTGCAGTGCTCCTTCTTTATGTTCTTAACTGCTTGCAGCAGAAGTGGTTAGACTCCACTAACATCAGTCTGAGCTGACACTACTGAAGAAGTGTCCGCCTAAGCTGGGAAACTTCAGTAGTATCAGCTTGAGCTGGGAGACTTCAGTAGTGTCAGCCTGAGCTGAGAAACTTCAGTAGCACAGTGAGGATATCGCAAAGTATTGTTTGGGGTGAGGGGAAGGAGAGATGGGGTGAGGGGGAAGGAGAGACGGGGTGAAGGGGAAGGAGAGACGGGGTGAGGGGGAAGGAGAGACGGGGTGAGAGGAAGGAGAGACGGGGTGAGAGGAAGGAGAGACGGGGTGAGAGGAAGGAGAGACGGGGTGAGAGGAAGGAGAGATGAGGGGAAGGAGAGACGGGGTGAGGGGAAGGAGAGATGGGGTGAGGGGGAAGGAGAGATGGGGGGAGGGGGAAGGAGAGACGGGGTGAGGGGGAAGGAGAGACAGGGTGAGGGGAGAGATAGGGTGAGGGGAAGGAGAGATAAGGTGAGGGGAAGGAGAGATGGGGTGAGGGGGAGATGGGGTGAGGGGAAGATGGGGTGAGGGGAAGATGGGGTGAGGGGAGACGGAGTGAGGGGGAAGGAGAGATGGGGTGAGGGTAAAGGGGGAATTGGTTGAGTATTGACGTGTCAAGTGAATAGCCGCCACCTGTTTATTAATGTACTGGATGTATCAGTGTGTTTTACCAGCCCAGGGAACAGTGTATTGACGTCACCTGTACCCTAGCTCTGGGTACAGTGTATTGACGTCACCTGTACCCTAGCTCTGGGTACAGTGTATTGACGTCACCTGTACCCTAGCTCTGGGTACAGCGTATTGACGTCGCCTGTACCCTAGCTCTGGTTAAAGTGTATTGACGTCACCTGTACCCTAGCTCTGGGTACAGTGTATTGACGTCACTTGTACCCTAGCTCTGGGTACAGTGCATTGACGTCACCTGTACCCTAGCTCTGGGTACAGTGTATTGACGTCACCTGTACCCTAGCTCTGGGTACAGTGTATTGACGTCACCTGTACCCTAGCTCTGGGTATAGTGTATTGACGTCACTTGTACCCTAGCTCTGGGTACTGTGTATTGACGTCACCGGTAACCTAGCTCTGGGTACAGTGTATTGACGTCACCTGTACCCTAGCTCTGGGTACAGTGTATTGACGTCACCTGTACCCTAGCTCTGGGTACAGTGTATTGACGTCACCTGTACCCTAGCTCTGGGTACAGCGTATTGACGTCACCTGTACCCTAGCTCTGGTTAAAGTGTATTGACGTCACCTGTACCCTAGCTCTGGGTACAGTGTATTGACGTCACTTGTATCCTAGCTCTGGGTACAGTGCATTGACGTCACCTGTACCCTAGCTCTGAGTACAGTGTATTGACGTCACCTGTACCCTAGCTCTGGGTACAGTGTATTGACGTCACCTGTACCCTAGCTCTGGGTATAGTGTATTGACGTCACTTGTACCCTAGCTCTGGGTACTGTGTATTGACGTCACCGGTAACCTAGCTCTGGGTACAGTGTATTGACGTCACCTGTACCCTAGCTCTGGGTACAGTGTATTGACGTCACTTGTACCCTAGCTCTGGGTACAGTGCATTGACGTCACCTGTACCCTAGCTCTGGGTACAGTGTATTGACGTCACCTGTACCCTAGCTCTGGGTATAGTGTATTGACGTCACTTGTACCCTAGCTCTGGGTACTGTGTATTGACGTCACCGGTAACCTAGCTCTGGGTACAGTGTATTGACGTCACGTGTACCCTAGCTCTGGGTACAGTGTATTGACGTCACTTGTACCCTAGCTCTGGGTACAGTGCATTGACGTCACCTGTACCCTAGCTCTGGGTACAGTGTATTGACGTCACCTGTACCCTAGCTCTGGGTACAGTGTATTGACGTCACCTGTACCCCAGCTCTGGGTATAGTGTATTGACGTCACTTGTACCCTAGCTCTGGGTACTGTGTATTGACGTCACCTGTACCCTAGCTCTGGGTACAGTGTGTTGACGTCACCTGTACCCTAGCTCTGGGTACAGCGCATTGACGTCACCTGTACCCTAGTTTTGGGTACAGTGTATTGACGTCACCTGTACCCTAGCTCTGGGTACATTGTATTGACGTCACCTGTGCCCTAGCTCTGGGTACAGTGTATTGACGTCACTTGTACCCTAGCTCTGGGTACTGTGTACTGACGTCACCGGTAACCTAGCTTTGGGTACAGTGTATTGACGTCACCGGTACCCTAGCTCTGGGTACTGTGTACTGCCGGTAACCTAGCTCTGGGTACAGTGTATTGACGTCACCGGTACCCTAGCTCTAGGTACAGTGTATTAACGTCACCTGTACCCTAGCTCTGGGTACAGTGTATTGACATCACCTGTACCCTAGCTCTGGGTACTGCGTATTGACGTCACCGGTAACCTAGCTCTGGGTACAGTGTATTGACGTCACTTGTACCCTAGCTCTGGGTACAGTGTATTGACGTCACCGGTACCCTAGCTCTGGGTACAGTGTATTGACGTCACCTCTACCCTAGCTCTGGGTACTGTGTATTGACGTCACCGGTAACCTAGCTCTGGGTAGTGTGTTGACGTCACCTGTACCCTAGCTCTGGGTACAGTGTATTGACGTCACCTGTACCCTAGCTCTGGGTACAGTGTATTGACGTCACCTGTACCCTAGCTCTGGGTACAGTGTATTAACGTCACCTGTACCCTATCTCTGGGTACTGTGTATTGACGTCACCGGTAACCTAGCTCTGGGTACAGTGTACTGACCTTACCTGTACTCTAGCTCTGGGTACAGTGTATTGACGTCACCTGTACCCTAGCTCTGGGTACTGTGTATTGACGTCACTTGTACCCTAGCTCTGGGTACAGTGTATTGACGTCACCGGTACCCTAGCTCTGGGTACAGTGTATTGACGTCACCTCTACCCTAGCTCTGGGTACTGTGTATTGACGTCACCGGTAACCTAGCTCTGGGTAGTGTGTTGACGTCACCTGTACCCTAGCTCTGGGTACAGTGTATTGACGTCACCTGTACCCTAGCTCTGGGTACAGTGTATTGACGTCACCTGTACCCTAGCTCTGGGTACAGTGTATTAACGTCACCTGTACCCTATCTCTGGGTACTGTGTATTGACGTCACCGGTAACCTAGCTCTGGGTACAGTGTACTGACCTTACCTGTACTCTAGCTCTGGGTACAGTGTATTGACGTCACCTGTACCCTAGCTCTGGGTACTGTGTATTGACGTCACCGGTAACCTAGCTCTGGGTACAGTGTACTGACGTTACCTGTACCCTAGCTCTGGGTAGTGTGTTGACGTCACATGTACCCTAGCTATGAGTACAGTGTTGACGTCACATGTACCCTAGCTGTGAGTACAGTGTGTTGACGTCACATGTACCCTAACTATGAGTACAGTGTGTTGACGTCACATGTACCCTAGCTATGAGTACAGTGTGTTGACGTCACATGTATCCTAGCTATGAGTACAGTGTGTTGACGTCACATGTACCCTAGCTATGAGTACAGTGTGTTGACGTCACATGCATCCTAGCTCTGGTTACAGTATGTTGACGTCACCTGTGTATTTTGTACTACTCGTATAAGATCCTCAGTGCAAGTAGGACACATTGTTTGGCTAGGGACGCCAAGCTCACGATGATTCTTTTCAAATAGCTTTTTCTTTTCTAGGCTGGAATACTGCTGTACACTAACTGCCACTTTCAAGGCAGGCGTAATTGCTGACCTGGAGAGTGTATAAAGAACTTTCACAGCACACACAAGTACAATAAGGCACCTAAGTTACTGGGAACTGTTGAAGTCCCTTGATTTGTATTCCCTGGAACGCAGGCGAGAGAGATGCTCGGTACAATGCTTACGCAAAGATCATTTATGTACTATGCATATGTTTTGCAGAATCTCTCCTAGCAGATTATATTTCATGTTTGGCTTTTCTCGTTATCATTATTACTTTGCATTTCTCAGGATTGAAATCAAGTAGCTACTTTCCTGATTATATATGCAGTCTTATCAAGTTTTCTTGTGGCCTCTATCATCCCCAGTTTTTATATTCCTCATTAAGTTAACACATTTAGGAAGTAAAGGCTTGGGGGCCAAAGACTGTAAACCTCACTCAAGGAAAAGGATCTTGGGGTGAGTATAATACGGAGCACATTTCTTGAGGTGCACGTCAACCAGATAACTGCTGAATCTCTTAGGTGGTCAGGAAGTGGAACGACCTGAGTAATGAAGTGGTAGAGGCAGGATCTATGCCTAAAATTACCTAGAGGTACGATAAGGCTCTCGAAAACAGGAGAGAATGGTCAAAGTGATGGAAGGAAGGATGGAGATGATGACGAAGGTGAAGAAAGGATGGAGATCATGACGAAGGTGAAGGAAGGATGGATATCATGACCCCGGTGAAGGACGGAAGGATGAAATACTCAGCGGGTTGTTTGCTTAAATCAGGAGTGACAAAAGTCCAAACATTGATCCCCGAGGACTCCAGCACTATCTTCCCTAACATCACTGTTGGTCTTCTGTTCACTAGGAATTCCCTTATTCACTTGAGTACCTTTCCTGCTACCCCTTCCTGATCTTCCAGTTTGTGTAGAATAGCAACTTTCTGTGTCATACTGTGTCAAAGGTTTTCTTACAGTCCTGGTCGTCAGTGGTCAGTCGTCACGTGAGGTCACAGACCCTGAGCTGCTTTGGGGATTAGCGTGGACGGTTACAAAGCATGGCTTGCTTCTGCAGTGTTTTAAAAATTGAGGTTGGAGAGTTGAAGGAGGAGGTCTTGCTTCTCCAGGAGGAGATTAGGAGGCTGAAGGTCCACCTCAATGGGTCTGGGAGAGAGTGTGAGGTGGCTGGAGTTGTGGGGAATGAGGCTTCTAGCAGTGAGGTGCAGTCTGTCTCTCGCTGTGAGGAGGCTGTAGTTGGGGAGGTAGCAACGGCTACCAGCAGTGAGGTGCAGCCCAGCACTTGCTACAAGTGGCGAGTGGTTCACAGTAATGGGAGGTGCATCAGAGTAAGGAAAGTTAAGAGTGAAGATCTGAAGGTAGGAAATCGCTTCTCTGTTCTTCAGGATGAATGTACTTCAGTGGCCAGTGAAGGTAAGGGTACTACTGCCCCTGCTAATGGAGGTAAGCGCATTCTTGTGGTTGGTGACTCTCAGGTAAGATATATTGACCGTGCTTTTTGTAATAGGAATAGGAAGATGAGAGATAGAGTGTGCTTCCCTGGAGCTGGTGTTGGGGACATTGTCAACAGGCTGGATAATATCATGTCAGGTAATGGGAACAAGCCCATTATCTGTCTCAGTGCTGGTGGAAATGATATTGGGAAGGGTAGGAGAGAAGAGCTGCTAGATAAGTACAGGTCAGCTGTAGATTTCATTAAGTCTAAGGGAGGGATCCCAATCATATGTAGCATCTTGCCTAGAAGGGGAGTAGGAAATGAATGGTTGTCTAGGGCAATTGGTGTAAATTGCTGGCTAGACAGATACTGTAAGGAACTTGCAATCCCATTCATTGACAATTGGAACAGCTTTTATGGCAAACATGATATGTATGCAAGGGATGGGGTACATCTCTCTGGGGCTGGGGTGGTAGCACTTGCAGACTCGATTGAGAAGGCCATTGGTGAAATGCCTATGATTTTAAACTGATGGAAGATAGAGGTATGGGTGTGTGTGGGAAACAAGCAGGTTGCAACACTAGGGTTGGAAACAGTAAATGTATAAAAGGCATTCAGCATGAAGTTATAAATAAAAACAATAGATCAGGTCAGCAAACAAAGGGGGACAGCAGAGGGCAGCAAGGGACTAGCTCCCTTAAGGTTTACTATACTAATAGCAGGAGTGTAAGAAATAAGATAGATGAGCTAAGATTAATTGCAAGTGCAGGAAACATAGATATTATTGCTATAACAGAGACCTGGCTCAATCTGAAAGATAGAGAGATGCCCTCTGAATGTCACATACAAGGCTATAAATTATTCCACACTGACAGGGTCAACAGGAAAGGTGGTGGAGTAGCGATGTATGTCAGAGACAATTTAAATTGTTGTGTTAGACAAGATATTAAATTAGAAGCGTCAGCCACTGAATCTGTTTGGTTACAGCTTCTCGAGGGCCGAGAAAAACTAATTTTGGGTGTGATTTACAGGGCCCCAAATCTTGATAGGGAGTGCAGTAAACTTCTATGGGACGAAATTCGTAAGGCATCTACATACGAAAATGTTGTGCTAATGGGAGATTTCAACTATAGACAGATTGACTGGAGCAATTTGACAGGAAATTTAGAGTCAGGTGACTTTCTTGATACGATCCAGGATTGTTTTTTAAAACAGTTTGTGACAGAGCCAACTAGGGGAAATAACCTCCTTGACTTGGTTCTTGCCAGTAGGGAAACACTAATTAATAATCTTGAGGTTAATGATGAGCTTGGGGAAAGTGATCACAAATCACTCAGTTTTAATATATCATGGAATTCCCCTAATAATGGCAATCAAGTCTCTGTCCCTGACTTCCGCTTGGCTGATTTCATAGGACTGAAAAATTACTTAGGTGGGCTGAACTGGAATGACCTGACTAAGGGTCAGGTAGGTGGTGATGGTTGCCGATATGACGCTTTCCAGGGCATAGTTCTAGCTGCTCAGTCAAATTATGTTCCAAATAGGGAAATCAGATCAAACAAAAATGATCCTAAATGGATGAACAATAGATTAAAATATCTAATTGGTCAAAAGAGAGGCATATATAGGCAAATCAAAAGAGGGGAGGGGCAATTAAGAAATCAATATATTCAGTTAAAGAGAGAAATAAAAAAAGGAATTAGAAAAGCAAAAAGAGATTATGAGGTTAAAGTTGCAAGAGATTCGAAGACTAACCCAAAAGGATTCTTTCAGGTATACAGAAGTAAGATCAGGGACAAGATAGGCCCACTCAAAAGTTCCTCGGGTCAGCTCACTGACAGTGATAAGGAAATGTGTAGAAGTTTTAACACATACTTCCTCTCAGTTTTTACACAGGAGGATACCAGCGATATTCCAGAAATGATAAATTATGTGGAACAGGACGATAATAAACTGTGCACGATTAGAGTCACAAGTGACATGGTCCTTAGGCAAATAGATAAATTAAAACCTAACAAATCCCCAGGCCCTGATGAACTGTATGCAAGGGTTCTAAAGGAATGTAAAGAGGAGCTTAGAAAACCTTTGGCTAATCTTTTCAACATATCACTACAAACTGGCATGGTGCCAGATAAGTGGAAAATGGCAAATGTGATACCTATTTTCAAAGCAGGTGACAGGTCCTTAGCTTCGAACTATAGACCAATAAGCCTAACCTCCATAGTGGGAAAATTTATGGAATCAATAATTGCCGAGGCAGTTCGTAGCCACCTTGAAAAGTATAAATTAATCAACGAATCTCAGCATGGTTTTACAAAGGGGCGTTCCTGCCTTACGAATTTATTAACTTTTTTCACTAAGGTATTTGAGGAGGTTGATCATGGTAATGAATATGATATTGTGTATATGGACTTCAGTAAGGCTTTTGACAAGGTCCCACATCAGAGACTATTGAGGAAAATTAAGGCACATGGAATAGGTGGAGAAATTTTTTCCTGGATAGAGGCATGGTTGACAAATAGGCAGCAGAGAGTTTGCATAAATGGGGAAAAATCAGAGTGGGGAAGCGTCACGAGCGGTGTTCCACAGGGGTCAGTGTTGGGCCCCCTGCTGTTCACAATATACATAAACGACATAGATGAGGGCATAAAGAGCGACATCAGCAAGTTTGCAGATGACACCAAAATAGGCCGTCGAATTCATTCTGACGAGGACATTAGAGCACTCCAGGAAGATTTGAATAGACTGATGCAGTGGTCGGAGAGGTGGCAGATGCAGTTTAATATAGACAAATGCAAAGTTCTAAATGTTGGACAGGACAATAACCATGCCACATATAAACTAAATAATGTAGATCTTAATATTACGGATTGCGAAAAAGATTTAGGAGTTCTGGTTAGCAGTAATCTGAAACCAAGACAACAGTGCATAAGTGTTCGCAATAAAGCTAATAGAATCCTTGGCTTCATATCAAGAAGCATAAATAATAGGAGTCCTCAGGTTGTTCTTCAACTCTATACATCCTTGGTTAGGCCTCATTTAGATTATGCTGCACAGTTTTGGTCACCGTATTACAGAATGGATATAAATGCTCTGGAAAATGTACAAAGGAGGATGACAAAGTTGATCCCATGTATCAGAAACCTTCCCTATGAGGATAGACTAAGGGCCCTGAATCTGCACTCTCTAGAAAGACGTAGAATTAGGGAGATATGATTGAGGTGTATAAATGGAAGACAGGAATAAATAAAGGGGATGTAAATAGTGTGCTGAAAATATCTAGCCTAGACAGGACTCGCAGCAATGGTTTTAAGTTGGAAAAATTCAGATTCAGGAAGGATATAGGAAAGTACTGGTTTGGTAATAGAGTTGTGGATGAGTGGAACAAACTCCCAAGTACAGTTATAGAGGCCATAACGTTGTGTAGCTTTAAAAATAGGTTGGATAAATACATGAGTGGATGTGGGTGGGTGTGAGTTGGACCTGATAGCTTGTGCTACCAGGTCGATTGCCGTGTTCCTCCCTTAAGTCAAGGTGACCTGACCTGACTAGTTTGGGTGCATTGGCTTAAGCTGGTAGGAGACTTGGACCTGCCTCGCATGGGCCAGTAGGCCTTCTGCAGTGTTCCTTCGTTATGTTCTTATCTCTAAAGCTATGCTGATTGTTGTGTCCTGTGCATTGTTTCTTTCAAGGGTGACTATTCTTTTATTTTATTTCCAAACACTTCAGCCTGTGTGCTAGTCACCGAGACTGGTCTATAGTTCACTGCTTCCAGTCCTTTTTTTTACCGGGCTCACCGTTGCAGTAATCCGGCTGTCTGCCGGCTGGCTTGTTTCCGTGGGTTTGTATATCCTAGCTAATGGGTCACACAGATCCTCGGCTCCTCCTCTACTCTACATTTTTCAATTACTATCAGTTTCATAGTTTGAACTCCATAGAACTGATGGATGTGATTAAGAAGAATTCGTGGGGGGGGGGATTAAATTAAATAATTCTTGTTAAGCTCAACCCCATGTAGTGGAGGCTCAGTCCTTCGTCTATTTATACTTACTTGGATCAAGATCCTTGCACTAGACAGGAGACCCTCTCCTCTGCCCGTTGCCTTGTTAGATTTTTTTTAGAAACTCTCTCACTGCTTCCTTCGTTGTTGACACTTCTTCCAATCTTCGTTGCTCTTGCTTTTCTCTCCCTCTTGACTTTTTTTCGAGATTCTTCGGGAAGGGCCACTTTGAACCTTTAATTCAATTCCCGGCGTATTTTCTGTTATTCCTTGTTGGTTCACCTCCCTTCCTATCATTCCTTACCGATCCTTCTCCCTCCCTGTCATTCCTTACCGATCCTTCTCCCTCCGTGTCATTCCTTACCGATCCTTCTCCCTCCGTGTCATTCCTTACCGATCCTTCTCCCTCCGTGTCATTCCTTACCGATCCTTCTCCCTCCCTGTCATTCCTTACCGATCCTTCTCCCTCCCTGTCATTCCTTACCGATCCTTCTCCCTCCCTGTCATTCCTTACCGACCCTTCTCCCTCCCTGTCATTCCTTACCGATCCTTCTCCCTCCCTGTCATTCCTTACCGATCCTTCTCCCTCCCTGTCATTCCTTACCGATCCTTCTCCTCCCTGTCATTCCTTACCGATCCTTCTCCACCCTGTCATTCCTTACCGATCCTTCTCCCTCCCTGTCATTCCTTACCGATCCTTCTCCCTCCCTGTCATTCCTTACCGATCCTTCTCCCTCCCTGTCATTCCTTACCGATCCTTCTCCCTCCCTGTCATTCCTTACCGATCCTTCTCCCTCCCTGTCATTCCTTCCCTGTCCATAAAATCTTATGCTTTGTTTTGATCTTCTTTTCCAAATCATTTATAATTAATTTTATTTTGTTCCTAGATATCCTCTCCTAGTCACCCCTGCCTCTTCTTAATTCCCTATTGTCTCTCGTCTTATATGCCTCCATCCACATTTATTCTCCCCTCTGTGTAAATCCTGGAGTCATACCATTTCCAGAATTCTTATGGAAACTGTGTTCGTTTAATATCACACATCTTAAAGTCCCTCACAAGAAGCTCATCACTAGTAATCCCTTCCTTAAATCACTTACAAAGGCAACTGCTCAAGAAGAAATTTCTCGCTTATTAGTAATAATGTATCACAAATTATATACACTGCTTCCTGGCACGGCATGTGTTCGTGGCTTCCTGTTACTCTCTCGTCTTACCTTCGTTGCCTTCTACTGTATTTTTTTCATTCCCAAATTCACTCAATCGTCAATAATTGCATCTTTTTATAGGTCTTGTTTTTTCTTAAACCTAAGAACCGTTCTTAGGAACCTTGAACCTAAGAACCGTTCTTAGGAACCTTGAACCTAAGAACCGTTCTTAGGAACCTTGAACCTAAGAACCGTTCTTAGGAACCTTGAACCTAAGAACCGTTCTCAGGAACCTTGAACCTAAGAACCGTTCTCAGGAACCTCAATCTGAAATCTACCATCGGGAACCTGAAGAGAGTCACATGACTCCATGGACAAAGCATCTGAGGCCCATCTTGGAGTACGCAGCGCCAACATACAACCCATACCTGATCAGTCGTACGAAGAAATTAAAGATGATCCAAAGATTTGTAACGAAATTGGTGCAGAAATTGAGGAACAGAGAGAGAGAGAGAGAGAGAGAGAGAGAGAGAGAGAGAGAGAGAGAGAGAGAGAGAGAGAGAGAGAGAGAGAGAGAGAGAGAGAGAGAGAGAGAGAGAGGAAGTAAAAATATAAAGAGAGGGGAGGGATGAGCTAATATAAACAGAGGGGAAAGGGAGACGGGAATAGAGAAGGAGAAAGGAGGGGATGACAGGAACATTAGATGAGAGGAAGGGCAGGAGGAGAGGAGGGGAGGGGAGACGGGAAAATTAGGAGTGGGAACGAAATGAGTTAAATTAGGGGGATGAACAAGGGGAGAAGATAATTAGAGGGGAAAGACAAGGGGAAGGAAAGAAAATGAGAGGTATAAGAACAAAGGATAAAAGAAAAACGAGGAGGGGTCGAAAGAAATACAGATCGAGAGAGAAAGAGAGAGAGAGAGAGAGAGAGAGAGTAGGAGTAAGAAGTGTGTGTTTATTTATATGTGGATTTCAGGGGTCGAACTTTAGCTCCTGGCCTCTGTGTGTGTGTGTGTGTGTGTGTGTGTGTGTGTGTGTGTGTGTGTGTAATCACCTAATTGTGGTTCCAGGGGTCGAGACTCAGCTCCTGACCCCGCCTCTTCACTGATCGCTACTAGGTCCTCTCTCTCTCCTTCATGAGTTTTGTCATACCTCGTCTTAAAACTATGTATGGTTCCTGCCTACACTACATAACTTGCTAGGCTATTCCACTTCCTGGCGACTCTGTGACTGAAGAAGTACTTCCTAACATCCCTGTGACTCGTCTGAGTCTTCAGCTTCCAATTGTGACCCCTTGTTTCTGTGTCCCCTCTCTGGAACATCCTGTCTCTGTCCACCTTGTTTATTCCACGCAGTATTTTGTATGCTGTTATCATGTCTCTCCTGACCCTCCTTTCCTCCAGTGTCATCAGTCTGATTTCCCTCAACCTTTCTTCGTAGGACATTTCCCTTAGCTCCGGAACTAGCCTTGTTGCAAACCTTAGTACTTTCTCTAATTTCTTGACGTGCTTGACCAGATGTGTGTGTATGTGTACTCACCTATATGTGGTTGCAGGGGTCGAGTCATAGCTCCTAGCCCCGCCTCTTCACTGGTCGATACTAATTCACTCCCTGCTCCATGATATTTGTCATACCTCTTC
Organism: Cherax quadricarinatus; assembly: GCF_038502225.1. Classification (NCBI taxonomy): domain Eukaryota; kingdom Metazoa; phylum Arthropoda; class Malacostraca; order Decapoda; family Parastacidae; genus Cherax; species Cherax quadricarinatus. The sequence goes on from NC_091308.1 coordinate 31,534,710, forward strand.
TTAAAGCTATTTATGGAACTTGCTTCCACTACTTCACTCTCCAGATTATTCCAGTTCCTGACAACTCTAAGACTAAAGAAATACTTCCTAACATCCCTATGACTCATCTGGGTTTTCAGTTTCCAATTGTGTCCCCTTGTTTCTGTATACCATCTCTGAAACATTTGATCCTTGTCCACCTTGTCAATGTCTCTTAGTATTTTATATGTTGTTATCATGTCCCCTCTATCCCTCCTATCCTCTAGTGTCATCAGGTTGAATTCCCTTAACCTCTCCTCATAAGACATACCCCTTAGTTCCGGGATTAATCGTGTTGCAAATTTTTTTAACTTTCTCCAATTTCGTGACGTGTTTGACTAAGTGAGGGTTCCATACTGGCGCTGCATATTTCAGTATAGGCCTTATGTACACTGTGTACAATGTCGTGAATGACTCCTTACTCAGGTGTCTAAACGCCAATCTCAGGTTTGCCAATCTCCCATATGCTACAGCAGTTATTTGATTGATGTGTGCCTCAGGGGACATGTTCGTTATAATGCTTACCCCAAGATCCTTTTCTTTAACTGACGTTTGCAGCTGTTGGTTTCCTAACCTGCTGCTAATGGCCCACACAGTTCCTCTGCTCTCTCTCTCAGTATCCATGGAGATATGTTATCTGGGCCCACCGCCTTTGAGGTATCGAGTTCGTCTAGCAGTTTCTTCACCTCTACCTTGGTTACGTGTATTGTGTCCAGCACCTGCTGGTACACCCTACCTCCACAATTTGCTGGAAACATTCCTGACTCTATTGTGAATACTTCTCTAAATCTTTTGTTTAATTCATCACATACTTCTTGGTCACTCTTCGTGAGCTCCCTCCATCTTTCCTCAGTCTGATTACCTGGTCCTTGACTGTTGTTTTTCTCCTAATGTGACTGTATAACAACTTTGGTTCAGATTTGGCTTTTAATGCTATGTCGTTCTCGTATTGCCTCTGGGCCTCTCTCCTTATCCTTGGATATTCGTTTCTGGTTCTTCTGCTCAGCTCCTTGTTTTCTTGAGTCCTTTGCCTTCTATACCTTTTCCATGCTCTAGCACACTTGACTTTGGCCTCTTTACACCTCCAGTTAAACCATGGGCTCACTCTGGTCTTACCATTTTTTCTGTTGCCATCTGGTATGAACCTTTCCTCTGCCTCCTTGCACTTAGTGGTTACTATTTCCATCATTTCATTTACTGTCTTTCCATCTAGTTCTCTTTCCCACTGCACTTCATGCAGGAAACTTCTCATTCCTATGTAGTCCCCTTTTTTGAAGTTTGGTTTCTCTCTTTGTTCTCGTGCTGCTGCATTCTCCACT
>NC_091308.1:31541046-31578546 GCF_038502225.1 Cherax quadricarinatus
TGTGTGTGTGTGTGTGTGTGTGTGTGTGTGTGTGTGTGTGTGTGGTGTGTGTGGTGTGTGTGGTGTGTGTGGTGTGTGTGTGTGTGTGTGTGTGTGTGTGTGTGTGTGTGTGTGTGTGTGTGTGTGTGTGTGTGTGTGTGTGTGTGTGTGTGTGTGTGTGTTGTGTGTATGTTTGGTGTGTGTGGTGTGGTGTGGTGTGTGTGTGTGTGGTGTGTGTGTGTGTGTGTGGTGTGTGTGTGTGTGTGTTTGTGTGTGTGTGTGTGTGTGTGTGTGTGTGTGTGTGTGTGTGTGTGTGTGTGTGTGTGGTGTGTGGTGTGTGGTGTGTGGTGTGTGTGTGTGTGTGTGTGTGTGTGTGTGTGTGTGTGTGTGTGTGTGTGTGTGTGTGTGTGTGTGTGTGTGTGCGCGCGCTTGTTTGTGTGTGTAAAGAGAACACTTGTGAGAATACTGGAAGATGTAGGGTGGCTGTCATCTCTCCCTAGCCGGCAGAACGACCAGCTAGCCACTCATCTCTACCTAACCAGAAGACACCAGCTAGCCACTCATCTCTACCTAGCCAGCAGAAGACACCAGCTAGCCACTCATCTCTACCTAGCCAGCAGAAGATAATCTCGCATAGTGACAACAACATCCACTAATACGTAAACTGTTACTAGCAAACAACCCACCCTGCACTGATTACCTTTACCTTTGATAAGTTCCGGGAATGTTTCTACTTCCGGAGCCCGACCATGGGCCAGGCTGATCGGGTGCTTGTCTGGTCAACCAGGCTGTTTCTGCTGGTGGCTCTCTGCCCAACATATCCATCACAGTCTGTTTGATCTGGCACCTGGTGAAGATACCTGTTTAGTTTCCTCATAAAGACTTTTACACTTGTCTCAGCAGTGTTTCTGATGTTTGCTAACACAACAGTAATTACAGACAGTAGAGTTTCCTTAAGCTCTGACCGTAAATCTCGATGAGAGGGGGGAGGGGGGGCGTAGTTTAAAACAAAAGCGTATTTCTGTATCATGGATCAAGCAAGAAACAAAATGCTCCTGACGATAAGATGAGATTAATAATTTTTGTAAGTTTAAAGAGAGAGTGATTGTACTCTTACTGGGCGCAAGGTGAATGTGTTACTAAACGGAGTACAATCAGCCACGCATAGAGAGGACGGCACCATTTATAAGGTCCTCAGAATGTTTTCAGGAATGGCATTTAGCAACGATATGATGTGCAACATCTTCCACTGTCTTCTGTGCATAGTTCTACATGGCTGAGGGACTGATTACCCCATCTTCCACTGTATTTAGTATATAGTTCTACGAGGTTTCGGGACTGATTATTTCATCTTCCGTTGTCTTCTGTGTATATTTCTGGAGAGCTGAGAGAATAATTTCCTGCTCTTCTATCTTCACATAACATATCTGTATTAAAAAGTCTGGCTGACGAAACGTCATCAGGTAAAGACGTCCAGGTGAGCAACATGAGTTAAATTTCTCACGTCCTCAGAGTACTGAGTCTTGTTCCAGTCAACTCTTCGTCAGCAGAGTACAGTCATAGTTACGTTGAAGCATTTCTTACATTAGTGGGCCAACAGTCTCATTGTTCCTTTTTCGTAAGTTGCAAGTCTCATACTTCTCGTAAGCTGCAACAGCCTCATACTCAGCCTCATAGTCAGCCTGAACCAGTCCCACTCACGGGTCAGCCTGAGTCATACACGGTGCTACTCACGTGTTGTGTCAGTCTGACAAGCGCAACTGCTAATATTTTCACTTAAAATGCCTTGCACTTAAAAATAAGAGGAAACTGTTGTGTCCTGATTCCAGAATTACTGAATCGCTAGAGGGAAATAAAATTACTTTTAGTAATATTCTACATTTAAGCAGATAATTTTTGTTTTAAGGTTTTTAACAGAAACAAAATTTAGTATTAATTGAAAGAACAAATAAAGAAAAGTAATAAGCAAATAACAAAAAGGAATTAATACCGTGACTGGAACAATACACAAACTGCACTTAGGAGAGGGGAGCTTACGACGACGTTTCGGTCCGACTTGGACCATTTACAAAGTCACAGTGAGAGGGGAGCTAACGACCGAAACGTCGTCGAAAGGTCCCCTCTCCTTTGTGCGGGTTATTTGTGTAAAAGTAATAAGCTATTACCGTCATTACACCCACTCTTAACGCTGCTAGTTGACACTAGTTAATTATCTCTTAAAAGTATTCTTTTCTGTGTGTTTTGCTATACGAGTTTGTTAATTAGACTTAAAACCTGTGGACTTCACGAGGGTCATTAAGGCTGCACCTCACTAGTTAACTGTCATGAACATTTTAAGCCCTGAAATGCGGATTAGAGTAACCAATGAGGTACACTCCTCTAGGTGTATACAACCGTGTATGATTAAAATTACATTTGTAATTAATGTCACGCCAAGATTTATAGAAATTTGATTTGACAGATTTTCCAGGTACTGAGTTTTTTGATGAATATTTTTACGTAAAAACTTTTATGGGCTGCGAAGAGATAAATAATGAATAAATTTTTATAAGTATTTTGGAATTTTTCTATAATTGCCTTGAAGAATCAGTGTTTTGCTTGCAAGGTGTGTGTGTGTGTGTGTGTGTGTGTGTGTGTGTGTGTGTGTGTGTGTGTGTGTGTGTGTGTGTGTGTGTGTGTGTGCATTTACCTACTTGTACTCACCTAGTTGTGGTTGCAGGGGTCCAGTCACAGTTCCTGGCCCCGTCTCTTCACTGGCCGCTGCTAGGTCACTCTTCCTGCTCCATGAGCTTTATCATACCTCTTATTAAAGCTATGTATGCATCCTGTCTCCATTACATTACTTCCCTGACTATTCCACTTCCTGACAACTCTGCGACTGAAGAAATACTTCCTAACATCCTTGCGACTCATCTGAGCCTTCAACATTCAACTGTGACCCCTTGTTTCTGTATCCCATCTCTGGAACATCCTGTCTTTGTCTACCCTGTCAATTCTTCGCAGTATTTCATATGTAGTTAGCATGTCTATCCTAACCAGTCTGTCCTCCAGTCTCGTCAGGCCGATTTCCCTAATAATTTCTTCGTAGGACATTCTCCTTGGCTCTGGGACTAGTGTTGTTCCAAACCTTTGCACTTTCTCTAATTTCTTGACGTGCTTGACCAGGTGTGGGTTCCAAACTGGTGATGCATACTTGAACGGTTCCTTATTGACGTATCGAAAAGCTATTCTTAGGTTTACCAGGCGCCCATATGCTGCAGCAGTTATCTGGTTGATATGCGCCTCAGATGTGCTCTGTATTATACTCATCCCAAGATCCTTTTCCTTGAGTGAGGTTTGCAGTCTTTGGCCACCTAGCCTATACTCTGTCTGCGGTCTTCTTTGCCCTTCCCCAATGTTCATGACTGCATTTGGCGGGGTTATATTCGAGGAGCCAGTTCCTGGACCAGGCTTCCAGCCCGTCCAGGTCTCTTTGCAGTCCTGCCTGATCCTCATCCGATTTAATTTTTCTCATTACCTTCACATAATCTGCAAGCAGGGACACTTCTGAGTCTATCCCTTCCGTCATAAGAACATAAGAAAGGAGGAACACTGCAGCAGGCCTGTTGGCCCATACTAGGCAGGTCCTTTACAAACCATGTCATTCACATATACCAAAAACAGCACTGGTCCTAGAAGTGACTCATGTGGAACCCTGCTCGTCATAGGCGCCCACTCTGACACCTCGTCGTCACGTACTATGACTCATTGCTGTCTCCCTGTCAGGTATTCTCTGATCCATTGCAGTACCTTTCCTGTTATGCGTGCCTGATCTTCTAGCACTTTCTTGTGAGGAACTGTGTTGAAGCCCTTGCAGTCCAAGAAGATGCAATCTACCCATCCCTCTCTCTTGTCTTACTTCCGTTACCTTGTCAGAAAGCTCCAATAGGTTTGTGACACAGGATTTCCCGTCCCTGAAACCGTGCTGGTTGTCGTTTATAAGCTCGTTTCTTTCTGGGTGCTCAACCACATTCCTCCTGATAATCTTCTCCATGATTCTGCATAATATTCGCATCAGTGACACTGGTCTGTAGTTGAATGCCTCCTGTCTGTTTCCTTTCTTAAAAACTGAGACTACATTTATCACCTTCCATACCTCAGTGAGAGTGAGTGTAAGAGTGTGTGTGTGTCACTGTGGCTTCTCGTCCAATATGGCGACTCAGTAACCCGAGACGTCATTTGCAAAGTCCCATCACGCTCTTGCTACCTTTCTCAGTGTGGGAACGAGGAATACAATAAACTAGCAACGTCAGCTGCAAGACTCAAATTCAGTTCTTCGTTCTTTTCCTCCCTCCCTCTCTATTTCTCTCTTTCTTTCTCTCTCTCTCTCCCCTCCTTCCCTTCCTTCTCTCCCTTCTTCTGCCTACTCCATCTCTCCCTTCCCACAAAAACTTCGTAGAAGGAGACAACAACGGCAGGTAAGCTTCTAATAACTTAAATATCCAAAATTCTTGTCACATATACATTGTTCTCCTGATACTTTTCACCTTAAATCACCTTCATCCTCAACCCCCTCTCCTCCCTTCTCTGTCTCTCTCTCTCTCCTTACTCACCTTCCTCCATTCCTCCCTCTCTCTCTCTCCCTCACCCCTTTTTCTCCTTAACTCGTTCATCCACACCCATTCATTCCTCCCCGGCCCGCTTGTCTCTGTAGCCAGGTATACTTCAGCTAGGCGTCAGCGCTGAGGTAATACTGCCAGTCCTCTCAAAGTTGATAGGATAATTCCTGGTTTACCTAGAGATACCTGGCAGATGTTCATTGAGTTCTATCACCAGTTGTCCCTTTCCCCTCAAACCTTCCCCTCAGACGTACTTACAGGGGATTCACGCTTGCTCGGCGGCTGCTTGACCAGCCAGGCTGTCAGTGGTTAGAATACTTACGCTAACGTAGGGTACACTCGCACGCGTGCGTGCGAGCGTGTGCAGTGATGGAGTGAATGATGGTGAAAGTTTTTCTTTTTCGGGCCAATCGGCCGGTGTGATAATAAAATAAAAATAAAATATATATATATATATATATATATATATATATATATATATATATATATATATATATATATATATATATCCCAATGGACCATCTAATCCTACAAAGATCACGCATCCAGCAGAGCTAGGTTCTGTATCGTGATCCGAGGACATATGATGGTCCATTGGGATATATATATATATATATATATATATATATATATATATATATATATATATATATATATATATATATTATAACCACGAACGAGTGTTATTGAATCATTAACAACACTGCGATTAGCCGGGGGATCGAGCAAGTGTTGTTTTAGCCCACCTCATGGTGAGCGAAAATTCCCTGACGCTCTAACCCACTCTACCATACAATCCTACAAGAATCATGCACCCATCGTATGTTCTCGGATCACGGTACAACACCTAGCTCTGCTGGGTGCGTGATCTTTGTAGGATTGCATGGTCCAGGGTTAGAGCGTCGTGAATTTTCGCTCACCATGAGGAGGGCTAAAACAACACGGGTTCGATCCCCCGGCTAGTCGCAGTGTTGTTAATGATTAAATACCACTCGTTCGTGGTTACAATACTATATATACTGCTTGTGGAGGCTAGTACACCAAACGGGGAGTAGAATGATTTTACTGCATATATATATATATATATATATATATATATATATATATATATATATATATATATATATATATTACACCCCACACATACACACTGAGGTAGGGTGGCCAGCATCACAGTTCAGATGACTCCAAATCCCAGCGTCCTCCCTCAAAGTACTGGCACTGTACTTTCCACCTCCAGTACAGCTACCGGGTCTTTGAATCTTTTCATAAATGTTGCCTTTTTCACACTACAACAGCACGTCAAATCCACTCAGTCCTACAATGCTCACGCGAGCCAGCTGCATGTCTAAGCCCCTAGCACTCAAAGCCCCCTTTACCCCCTCCCTCCATCCTTTCCTACCACAACCCCTACCCCCCTTCCCTCTAACAAAGATATGTACCCCCTCCAAGTCATTATATTCTTTTCCGTCCTCTCTAAATGTCCAAACCACCTCAACCTCTCCTCACAACACTACTCCCTAATATCCAAACTCGGAATTTTCTGCATAGTATTCAGAACACATTGCGCTCAAATACGACATTTAAAACACCTCCAATCTCTTCCTCGCTGCAACATTTAAAACCCATACTTCATACCCATACAGCAATGTTGGAACTACTATAATCTGATATATTTCTTTCATATTTTACCACTATGGATGAAGTTTTTTGTCCCCACAGATGCCCCAATGCACCACCCACCTTTTTTGTTTACCATCATCAGTTTCATGATTCACCTCCTCATGAAACCATCCGCCGACAACTCCACTCCCAAATATCTGAACACGTTTACTTTCTCCACTCTTTTCCTCCAATATAATATCCAATTTCTCGTCACCTTCCTCTTTCTTAAATTTACTTTTAATTACCTTCTTTTACTAACCTTCTCAAATCCGTTTACCGACCATTGCAACTTCTCTTCAGAATCTCCCAAAAGCACCGTCATCGGCAAAAAAGCAATCATAACAACTCCCACTCCTTACCAGATTCACTTTCAATTCCACATTTCTCCCTAACACCCATCTATATTAATGTTAAACTTATAGACAAACCCAATCCATAAATATGTTAAGTAACCATGGTGACACCACACATCCCTGCCCAAGGCCTACTTTTACTAGAAATAATCTCCCTCTCTCCTACATACCTTCACCTGCGCCTCACTCTCCACATAAAAGATCTTTACTGCTTTAAGTAACCTACCACATATTTCAAACATTTGCAACATACATTATGCATGTATCACTCTCACCTGTGACTTGGTGTAATAATCACCTTGACCTGTGACCTGGTTCAACACTCACCTTGACCTGTGACCCGGTCCAACACTCACCTTGACCTGTAATAACTCAATAGTGCCAAGGGAGGCGGCACTACTGGATTGAATTACTCCCAGTCTGTGTGCCAGGTTCCGCCTTTCTCTACCCCACCCCCCTTTTCCCTCTCCCCTCCCCCTCCTTCCTCACGTCCACCACTCTCCATTCTCTTTCTTTTCTCCTCATCTAATTCTTAGTCTTATTTCTATCCTTCACCATTCCTTCCACTCTTAATTTACCCCTCCACCGTTACTTTCACTTCTCCCACTTTCATTCACCCTTACTTTCAGCGTTAATAATGGTTGAGTGTTATGTGTGCTTTCTCTGACCTTAAAGCACACACACACACACACACACACACACACACACACACACACACACACACACACACACACACACACACACACACACACACACACACACACACATTTAGGGCGTTACATACAACTTAGTATGCCACTCCTCAAGTCTTCAGCACCAGCTTGGAGCTCCTCACCTAGTCCCAGAGCTAAGGGGGTGGGATGCACGGGAATTGATGAAGGTGAGGCTCAAGACTGTGGAGGACATACAGATGATTTAGGGGAGACATGGCCACGACGTGCATGATACTGTTATCACCAATTTCACTATGGCAGTTGTCATCATCATTTGCACTACCTCAGCCACCACCACCACCCTCACCACCATTACTACCACCACCACCAACACATCAGCTTAGCAGTAATCACATTAAGCTTGGTGCGGATATTAGCTAGTCTGGGGTAGAGGTGCTGGTGAAGGGTAGGAGGATGGGGAGATGGAAAAGGGGGGAATATCGAAAGGGAATGAGGATGAATGGGAAAGTTGGAGTGACGATCACCTTTCCATCATAGCTCAAAATGGACACGATGTCATCCCACCACAACCAACCCACTCCACACCCACCAACCCACTCCACACCCACCAACCCACTCCACACCCACCAACCCACTCCACACCCACCAACCCACTCCACACCCACCAACTCACTCCACACCCACCAACCCACTCCACACCCACCAACTCACTCCACACCCACCAACCCACTCCACACCCACCAACCCACTCCACACCCACCAACTCACTCCACACCCACCAACCCACTCCACACCCACCAACTCACTCCACACCCACCAACCCACTCCACACCCACCAACCCACTCCACACCCACCAACCCACTCCACACTCACAATATTCTCATTCTTGCCATATCCCTAACTAATGTAGATATCTTCCTAAAAATATTATTCGTCTTATGTGAGAGTACATCCTGAGAGATGGTAATTTCTGAGTGGTAGTAACTGCAGCTCTGCTGGAAGGAAACCTCTGAAGCTGTCGTAGCTGAGGAACCCTTACTGGAATACCTTTGTCGACCTACTGAATTTCCCAGCTCAGGCTGATACCACTAAAGTCTCCCAATTCTGGATGACACTACTGAAATTTGCCAACTCAGACTGACATTTCTAAAGAGTCTCAGTTCAGGTTGACACTTAATAAGCCAAGATAATCCAAGACACCCAGACACAACCAGGAGGATGACGGTAGGTAATGAGAACTTTCAAAACAAGGGAAATAATGCTAGTGATGACACTTTTTAAATCGCTAGTGCTTCTTCATTTGGAATATTGTTCAGTGTGGACGGCCTCGTTCAGAGCAGAAGAAATATCAGAGCTTGAACAAGTACAGAGATTATTTACGGCATAAATAATAGTAATATCTTTATTTACTACAAGTACATGTACAAGGTATACAGGCCTAGGTGACATCACTGACATACATACTTCTGTATCGTAAGCCCCTTGTTATGCAGAGCATTTTGGGCAAATTAGGTCAGTTTTGTCCCAGGATGCGACCCACACCAATCGACTAACACTCAGGTACCCATTTTACTGATGGGTGAACATAGACAACCGGTACAAGGAAACACATCCGATGTTTGCACACCTTCGTCGGGAATCGAACCCGGACCCTCACCATGTGAAGCGAGAGCTTTTGCCACCAGGCCACGGGGCACCGTCCAGGCCACGGGGCCTAGGAAAGCCTTAAAATCTTAAATATGTACTCACTGGAGCGGAGGAGATATACATGATAATACATACCTGGAAGGCAGTCGAGGGCCTGATCCCAAATCTGTACACTGCCATAACAACATACTGGAACGAGAGATATGGAAAGAAGAGCACTGTAAAGCCAGTGAAAAGCAAAGGTACGATGGGCACAATGTGGGAACACTATCAACATTGGTGGCCTCAGATTCAACATCTCACCAGACAATATAGAAACACTGCTGGAACAAGTGTAGAAGTCTTCATGAGGAAACTAGACAAGTATCTTCACCAGGTGCCAGATCAACCAGGCTGTGATAGATATGTGGGGCAGCGGGCCTCCAGCAGCAACAGCCTGGTTGACCAGGCAAGCACAAAACGAGTCTGGCCCAGGGCGGGCTTCAGCAGAAGACTCTCAAAACTCATCGAAGACTGCAAAGACAAAGGAAATATAAACACATATGCAGTATAATGTGATCCTTTATTGATAACGTTTCGCCCACACAGTGGGCTTTATCAAGTCGCAAACAGATCTGTTTGTTAGGTAAGACACATATGCAACAGTTAGGTATCTTTATTACGAAACGTTTCGCCTACACAGTAGGCTTCTTCAGTCGAGTACAAAAAGTAGGCCTACTTTCTGTACTCGACTGAAGAAGCCTACTGTGTGGGCGAAACGTTATCAATAAAGGATTACATTATACTGTATATCTGTTTATATTTACATCGTGTCGGTATTTTATACCATTTATTCCCAAAGACAAAGGAGAACCTGGAGTAAAAAGTCTCCCAGGTACCTACCTACTGCTAGGTGAACAAGTAGTAACAAGTCTCCCAGGTACCTACCTACTGCTAGGTGAACAAGGAGTAACAAGTCTCCCAGGTACCTACCTACTGCTAGGTGAACAAGGAGTAACAAGTCTCCCAGGTACCTACCTACTGCTAGGTGAACAAGTAGTAACAAGTCTCCCAGGTACCTGCCTACTGCTAGGTGAACAAGGAGTAACAAGTCTCCTAGTTACCTACCTACTGCTAGGTGAACAAGGAGTAACAAGTCTCCCAGGTACCTACCTACTGCTAGGTGAACAAGGAGTAACAAGTCTCCCAGGTACCTACCTACTGCTAGGTGAACAAGGAGTAACAAGTCTCCCAGGTACCTACCTACTGCTAGGTGAACAAGGATTAACAAGTCTCCCAGGTACCTACCTACTGCTAGGTGAACAAGGAGTAACAAGTCTCCCAGGTACCTACCTACTGCTAGGTGAACAAGGAGTAACAAGTCTCCCAGGTACCTACCTACTGCTAGGTGAACAAGGATTAACAAGTCTCCCAGGTACCTACCTACTGCTAGGTGAACAAGGATTAACAAGTCTCCCAGGTACCTACCTACTGCTAGGTGAACAAGGAGTAACAAGTCTCCCAGGTACCTACCTACTGCTAGGTGAACAAGGAGTAACAAGTCTCCCAGGTACCTACCTACTGCTAGGTGAACAAGGAGTAACAAGTCTCCCAGGTACCTACCTACTGCTAGGTGAACAAGGAGTAACAAGTCTCCCAGGTACCTACCTACTGCTAGGTGAACAAGGAGTAACAAGTCTCCCAGGTACCTACCTACTGCTAGGTGAACAAGGAGTAACAAGTCTCCCAGGTACCTACCTACTGCTAGGTGAACAAGGAGTAACAAGTCTCCCAGGTACCTACCTACTGCTAGGTGAACAAGGATTAACAAGTCTCCCAGGTACCTACCTACTGCTAGGTGAACAAGGAGTAACAAGTCTCCCAGGTACCTACCTACTGCTAGGTGAACAAGGAGTAACAAGTCTCCCAGGTACCTACCTACTGCTAAGTGAACAAGGAGTAACAAGTCTCCCAGGTACCTACCTACTGCTAGGTGAACAAGGAGTAACAAGTCTCCTAGGTACCTACCTACTTCTAGGTGAACAAGGAGTAGCAAGTCTCCCAGGTACCTACCTACCGATAGGTGAACCACAAGTAACAAGTCTCCCAGATACCTACCTACCGCTAGGTGAACCAAAAGTAACAACAGTCTCCCAGATACCTACCTACCGCTAGATGAACCACAAGTAACAACAGTCTCCCAGATACCTACCTACCGCTAGATGAACCACAAGTAACAACAGTCTCCCAGATACCTACCTACCGATAGGTGAACCACAAGTAACAACAGTCTCCCAGATACCTACCTACCGATAGGTGAACCACAAGTAACAATAGATCAAAGAAAAAACACACATATTTTCCCTCCTGCTGGGGATCGAACCCTAGTCCCTTCAGAGCCGAGCCGAAGAAGGTGCCACTTTAGCCATAGTGTTATTTAATTAACCAGGGGGAATCTGGAGGCCGTGTTTACACCTTTCGCCGCAACAGGCTGAGGATAATTCACAGAGAGTGGGACTCGAACCCGCGGCAAGCTTGTTCGTTCACGGTCGTGTTAATGAGACTTTGTGAGTCAGGTTGAGGGAACTGATGACTTTTAAAAATACGACGTTAAAAAAAGGAAAGGTAAAAAATATTGCTTAAAATAAACCCAGGAAATAAGCTGATTGGCTGAGCGTTAAGTGGTGACTAAAATATCTTAGTAGAGGAGGGTGGCAGGGAGGGTGGCAGGGAGGGTGGCAGGATGGCAGTGAGGGTGGCAGAGAGGGTGGCAGGGAGGATGACAGGGAGGGTGGCAGGGAGGGTGGCAGGGAGGATGACAGGGAGGGTGGCAGGGAGGGTGGCAGGGAGGGTGGCAGGCAGGGGGGCAGGAAGGGTGTCAGGCAGGGTGGCAGGGAATGTGGCAGGGAGGGTGGCAGAGAGGGTGGCAGGGAGGGTGGCAGGGAGGGTAGCTGGGAGGAAGGCAGGGAGGGTGGCAGGGAGGATGACAGGGAGGGTGGCAGGGAGGGTGGCAGGGAGGGTGGCAGTGAGGGTGGCAGGGAGGGCAGCAGGGAAAGTGGCAGGGAGGGTGGCAGGGAGGAAGGCAGGGAGGGTGGCAGGGAGGGTGGCAGTGAGGGTGGCAGGGAGGTTGACAGGGAGGGTGGCAGGGAGGGTGGCAGGGAGGGTGGCAGGGACGGATGACAGGGAGGGAGGCAGGGAGGGTAGCAGGGAGGGTAGCAGGGAGAGAGGCAGGGAGGGAGGCAGGGAGGGTGGCAAAGAGGGAGGCAGGGAGGGTGGCAGGCAGGGTGGCAGGGAGGGTGGCAGGGAGGGTAGCAGGGATGGTAGCAGGGAGGGTGGCAGGGAGGGTGGCAGGGAGGGTAACAGGGAGGATGGCAGGGAGGGTGGCAGGGAGGGTGGCAGGGAGGGTGGCAGTGGAGGGAGGGTGGCAGGGAGGGTCGCAGGGAGGGTGGCAGGGAGGGTGGCAGGGAGGATGGCAGGGAGGGTGGCAGGGAGGGTGGCAGGGAGGGTGGCAGCAGAGGGTGGCAGGGGGAGGGGCAGGGAGGGTGGCAGGGAGGGTGGCAGGGAGGGACAGGGAGGGTAGCAGGGAGGGTGGCAGGGAGGGTAGCAGGGAGGGTTGCAGGGAGGGTGGCAGGGAAGGTAGCAGGGAAGGTGGCAGGGAGGGAGGCAAAGAGGGTGACAGGGAGGGTGGCAGGGAGGGTGGCAGGGAGGGTGGCAGGGAGGGAGGCAAAGAGGGTGATAGGGAGGGCGGCAGGGAGAGTGGCAGGGAGGGTGGCAGGGAGAGTGGCAAGGATGGTGGCAGGGAGGGTGACAGGGAGGGTAGCAGGGAGGGACGCAGGGAGGGTGGCAGGGAGGGTGGCAGGAAGGGTGACAGGGAGTGTGGCAGGGTGGCAGGGAGGGTGGCTGGGAGGGTGGCAGGGTGACAGGGAGGGTGGCAGGGAGGATGACAGGGAGGATGACAGGGAGGGTGGCAGGGAGGGTGGCAGGGAGGGTGGCAGGGAGGGTGGCAGGGAGGGACAGGGAGGGTGACAGGGAGGGTGGCAGGGAGGGCAGGGAGGGTGTCAGGGAGGGTGGCAGGGAGAGTGGCAGGAAGGGTGGCAGGGAGGGTGGCAGGATGGCAGGGAGGATGACAGGGAGGGTGGCAGGGAGGGTGGCAGGGTGGCAGGGAGGGTGGCAGGGAGGATGCAGGGCAGGGGAGGGTGTCAGGGAGGGTGACAGGGAGGGTAGCAGGGAGGGTGGCAGGGAGGGTGGCAGGGAGGATGACAGGGAGGGTGGCAGGGAGGGTGGCAGGGAGGGTGGCAGGGAGGATGGCAGGGAGGGTGGCAGGGAGGGTGGCAGGGAGGGAGGGTGGCAGGGAGGGTGGCAGGGAGGATGACAGGGAGGGTGGCAGGAAGGGTGGCAGGGAGGATGACAGGGAGGGTGGCAGGGAGGATGACAGGGAGGGTGGCAGGGAGGGTGGCAGGGAGGGTGGCAGGGATGACAGGGAGGGTGCCAGGGTGGGTGGCAGGGAGGATGACAGGGAGGGTGGCAGGGAGGATGGCAGGGAGGGTGGCAGGGAGGGTGGCAGGGAGGATGAGAGGGAGGGTGGCAGGGAGGGTGGCAGGGAGGGTGGCAGGGAGGGTGGCAGGGAGGATGACAGGGAGGGTGGCAGGGAGGGTGGCAGGTAGGGTGGCAGGGAGGATGACAGGGAGGGTGGCAGGGAGGATGACAGGGAGGGTGGCAGGGAGGGTGGCAGGGAGGGTGGCAGGGAGGATGACAGGGAGGGTGGCAGGGAGGGTGGCAGGGAGCGTGGCAGGGAGGGTGGCAGGGAGGGTGACAGGGAGGGTGGCAGGGAGGGTGGCAGGGAGGGTGGCAGGGAGGGTGGCAGAGAGGGTGGCAGGGAGGGTGACAGGGAGGGTGGCAGAGAGGGTGGCAGGGAGGATGACAGGGAGGGTGACAGGGAGGGTGGCAGGATGACAGGGAGGGTGGCAGGGAGGGTGACAGGGAGGGTGGCAGGGAGGGACGCAGGGAGGGTGGCAGGGTGGGTGGCAGGGTGACAGGGAGGGTGGCAGAGAGGGTGGCAGGGAGGATGACAGGGAGGGTGGCAGGGAGGATGACAGGGAGGGTGGCAGGGAGGATGACAGGGAGGGTGGCAGGGAGGGTGGCAGGGAGGGTGCCAGGGAGGGTGGCAGGGAGGGTGCCAGGGTGACAGGGAGGGGGGCAAGGAGGGGGCAGGGAGGATGACAGGGAGGGTGGCAGGGAGGGTAGCAGGGAGGGTGGCAGGGAGGGTGGCAGAGAGGGTGGCAGGGAGGGTGACAGGGAGGGTGGCAGAGAGGGTGGCAGAGAGGGTGGCAGGGAGGGTGACAGGGAGGGTGGCAGAGAGGGTGGAAGGGAGGATGACATGGAGGGTGGCAGGGAGAATGACAGGGAGGGTGGCAGGGAGGATGGCAGCGAGGGTGGCAGGGAGGTTGCCAGGGATGGTGGCAGGGAGGGTGGCAGGGTGACAGGGAGGGGGGCAAGGAGGGGGCAGGGAGGATGACAGGGAGTGGCAGGGAGGGTGGCAGGGAGAGGGTGGCAGGGAGGGTGGCAGAGAGGGTGGCAGGGAGGGGACAGGGAGGGTGGCAGTGGAGGATGAACAGGGCAGGGTGGCAGGGAGGGTAGCAGGGAGGGTGGCAGGGAGGATGACAGGGAGGGTGGCAGGGAGGGTGGCAGATAGGGGGAGGATGACAGGGAGGGTGGCAGGGAGGGTGGCAGGGAGGGAGGATGACAGGGAGGGTGGCAGGGAGGGTGGCAGGGAGGGTGGCAGGGAGGGTGGCAGGAAGGGAGGCAGCGAGGATGACAGGGAGGGTGGCAGGGAGGATGACAGAGAGGGTGGCAGGGAGGGTGGCAGGGACGGTGGCAGGGAGGATGACAGGGAGGATGACAGGGAGGGTGGCAGGGAGGGTGGCAGGGAGGGTGTCAGGGAGGGTGGCAGGGAGGATGACAGGGAGGGTGGCAGATAGGGTGGCAGGGAGGGTAGCAGGGAGGATGACAGGGAGGGTGGCAGGGAGGATGACAGGGAGGGTGGCAGGGAGGATGACAGGGAGGGTGACAGAGAGGGTGGCAGGGAGGGTGGCAGGGAGGGTGGCAGAGAGGGTGTCAGGGAGGGTGGCAGGGAGGGTGGCAGAGAGGGAGGGAAGGAAATGAGAAAGTGAGAGTAATGATGACTGGATGAGAAAGATAATCGACTGAAAAATGAAGGAGAAACGTCGAAAAAAGGAGAAAGGTGAAAAGAGGAGAGGGAGGGTGAAGGTAATGATGAGTGGGTGAGAGAGATAAAAGAGGAGAAATGAAGGATGAAGATTGAAAAAAAACGGGAAGAAAAGGGGCGAGAGGGAGTAGAGAGAAAAAGAGACTGAAGATAAAAACAGGAAGAGGAAAATAGAACGAGAGGGAGAGAGAGGTTTAGGGAACTAAGAGAGGGAGAGAATGGTAGAGGTAGAGAGAGAGAGAGAGAGAGAGAGAGAGAGAGAGAGAGAGAGAGAGAGAGAGAGAGAGAGACAGACAGACAGACAGACAGACAGAGAGAGTGAGTTAGGGAAATAAGAGAGAGAGGGGTGATAGGAGTGACGGGATAGGAAGAACGTGTTAGAGGGGTGAGAGAGGGAGGGAGAGAGAGCCTCACCTTACTGTGATTCTCAGAGATAACACAATATATTAGTTGGCCATTCTTCGCTTCATAGAAAATGGCAACCTATTAAGTATTGCCAGATTCCTCTTATTATTAATACTGTTATTTTCATTATTATTATTATTTGCCGAAAAGGTAAAATTGGTGAATTAGCAAGAACTCGTTTAAAATTTAGTCCTTCCTAAAATTTTCTCGTATACGTTTAAAGACATACTTTTTCATTTATGTTAATGTAAAAATTAATAATTTTGCACCAAAAGATCCTTAGAAAACTTACCTAACCATATTATAACAAGCGCAATTTAGCTTAGCCTAATCCAACTAAATATATTTTAGATAAGTTTACAATAATTTAATAATAAACAAACACAATGAAATATATATTTTTTTCGTTATGTTCAGAATGATTTTTGCGAAATTATTGCATACACAAATTTTTCGCTTATCTTATTCGGCAAGAAGAGCGTTGTTATTTACACCAAACTCACAAGTTTTACCTATTCGGTACGACACACACACACACACATTACACGCACACACACAATATATATATATATATATATATATATATATATATATATATATATATATATATATATATATATATATATATATATATATATATATATATATTAAACATACACCGAAAGGAAATACAAATAATGGGAGTGTTGCCATCAATGTGTCGGAAATTTTCCAATGAAAATCCAGAAAGGGTTTAATCCCTTAATCCCTTCATGTGTTATTTACTCCCCTTTTCTCCACCCCTTCATCATATCCCCTCCCTTTTCCCCCTCCACATCTCCCTTCCTTCATTTCCCCTCTCGCGGACAAGCATAACTCCTCACAGTCATTTCATTTTACATACTGTATATATTCCCAGTATATCTCTTTTCGTGTATATGCACTGAGAGCAGCATTGTATATATACTTTGTGGGGAGTCATATCCCAGTATATTCCTGTTTCAGGGGTATTAAGTATTCTTGACTGGTGACATGGTTTTAGTGACCTTCAGATAGTATCTAGCTTACTTCAGCTCATTTAAAGGGTAAGAGCTGTAGTCCTCCCTCAGCTCATTTACAGACTAAAAGCTCTAAGTCACCTCAGCTCATTTCAAAGCTCAGTCCTGTCAAGGGTGTACTATCATTCCCCAGGATGCCACCCACAACAGGTCAACAAGCGCCCAGGTACCTATTTACTGCCGAGTGAACAGGGGCAACAGGTGTGAAAAAACTTGCTCAAACTGCTCCTGTTGCTGTCTTTATTTCTTCTACGTCTTCCTCTTGTTCTTTTTTTTCTTAGCTGTAGTAGCAATAGTAGTAGTAGTAGTAGTAATAATAGTAACAGTAATAGCTGTAATAGTAGTAGTAGTAGTAGCAACAGTAATAGTAGTAGTAACAGTAGTAGTAGTAGCAATAGTAGTAGTAGTAATAATAGTAGTAATAGTTGTATTAGTAATAGGAGTAGTAATAGAAGTAACAGTAAAAGTAATAATAGTAACAGTAAAAATAATAATAGTAACAGTAATAATAGTAATAGTAGTGGTAATAATATTATAATAGTATTAGTAGTAGCAGCAGTAATATTAGTAGTAATAGTAATATAGTAGTAGTAATAACAGTACTAATAGTAGTAGTAGTAATAATAGTAGTAGTAGTAGTAATAGTATAATTATTATTATTGGTGACACTCCAGACCGAAATTCAGTATATATTCTTAAAGCAGTAAAGCAACTTTATCAACAAACACAATGAATATATATATATATATATATATATATATATATATATATATATATATATATATATATATATATATATATATATATATATATATATATATATATATAGCGAGAGAGAGAGAGAGAGAGAGAGAGAGAGAGAGAGAGAGAGAGAGAGAGAGAGAGAGAGAGAGAGAGAGAGAGAGAGACCATGAGTGAAAGGAAAAAGAAAACACGAATGAAAAGGCGAGAAAAAACACAACTTTCAAAATTCAAAAACGCGAATGAAGGAAATGCGAAGACGAATGAAGACGAATAAACAGACGACGAATAAGAGGAGAGAAGAGGAGGAAGAAGAAAAGACGAATAAAGGAGAAAATACGAATGAAGAAGAGAAGACTAATGAAGGAAAGAGGACGAATGAAGAAGATGGATGAAGGAAAGAGGACGACTGAAGAAGATAAATAAAGGAAAGAGGACGAATGAAGAAGATAAATGAAGGAAAGAAGAGGAATGAAGGAGAGAAGAATAATGAAGGAGAGAAGAAAGAGAGAAGAATAATGAAGGAGAGAAGAAGAATGAAGGAGAGAAGAGGAATGAAGGAGAGAAGAATAATGAAGGAGTGAAGAAGAATGAAGAAGAGAAGAGGAATGAAGGAGAAAAGAGGAATGAAGGAGAGGAGAGGAATGAAGGAGAGAAGAATAATGAAGGAGAGAAGAAGAATGAAGGAGAGAAGAATAATGAAGGAGAGAAGAGGAATGAAGGAGAGAAGAATGAAGAAGAGAAGAGGAATGAAGGAGAAAAGAGGAATAAAGGAGAGGAGAGGAATGAAGGGGAGAAGAGGAATGAAGAAGAGAAGAGGAATGAAGGAGAGGAGAGGGATGAAGTAGAGAAGAGGAATGAAGTAGAGAAGAATGAAGGAGAGAAGAGGAATGAAGGAGAGAAGAGGAATGAAGGAGAGAATAGGAATGAAGGAGAGAAGAGGAATGAAGGAGAGAAGAGGAATGAAGGAGAGAAGAGGAATGAAGAAGATAAGAGGAATGAAGGAGAAGAAGAATGAAGGAGAGAAGAAGAATGAAGGAGAGAAGAGGAATGAAGGAGAGAAGAGGAATGAAGGAGAGGGATGAAGGAGAGGAGAGGGATGGAGGAGAGAAGAGGAATGAAGGAGAGAAGAGGAATGAAGGAGAGAAGAGGAATGAAGGAGAGAAGAGGGATGAAGTACAGAAGAGGAATGAAGGAGAGAAGAGGAATGAAGGAAAGAAGAGGAATGAAGGAGAGAAGAGGGATGAAGGAGAGAAAAGGAATGAAGGAGAGAAGAGGAATGAATGAGAGAAGAGTAATAAAGGAGAGAAGAGGAATAAAGAAGACAAGAGGAATAAAGGAGAGAAGAGGAATAAAGGAGAGAAGAGGAGTAAAGGAGAAGAGAGGTGGTGGTGTGGAAGGCAAGCAGAAGTCTGCCTCAGTGTACCCTGGGAGGCTATTAAAAATCCCCTCGTTGTTAACATTATCTGATGGGGGGGGGAGAGAGAGAGGTGGAGAGGACGAGAGAGAGAGAGAGAGAGAGAGAGAGAGAGAGAGAGAGAGAGATACTGTTATGTACAAGGCCAATATTGTCAAAGTACCACACTTGGATCCACTTCGAGGAGAGCGTGAAGCAAGCTTCTATACCACAAGACGGGCAAAAAGCAGCAACTTCACTCTGGCTGTACCCTTCTCCAGAACATCACTCCATCTGAGATCATTTATCCCCAGGATGACTCGTGTATGGAACACATTCGTACAGCATTATGATGTCAACGAGATAGTCAGTTGATCAGATGAAAATGCTGGCCCACAGATGGCTCCAACTTCATCCTGTTCCCTACTTGTATGTTTCATAACAATAAAAATGCTTTCAAATGAGCTGATGTAGGTAGCAGCTCTTAGCTTGTCAATAAAGTTAGGAATCCTTAACCTAACCTTGTCAAATCCTGTATGAGAGAGAGAGAGAGAGAGAGAGAGAGAGAGAGAGAGAGAGAGAGAGAGAGAGAGAGAGAGAGAGAGAGAGCTCATTACTGCGACACTGAACTGAGGACGAGTCTGGTGGGGAGGGAGGGAAGAGGGAGATGAGGAGGAAGGACTGAAGAGTCTGGGGAGGAGAGGGGAGGGATGGGGGTGAGGAAAAGGGGTGAGAGAGGAAAAGGAGAGAAGGACGTGGGGGAAAGAGTTGGGAGACGGAAGGAGGGAAGAACGAGGTGGGAGATAGGATTATAGAGGTGTAGTGGAGGCGGAGTTGGAGGAGATGAGAGAAGTACGAAAACTGAAGGATGGAGAACAATTATAGTAAAATTGTGTTAACCAAGGTGGAGGACGAGGGAAGAAAAGAATGGAATAAGGGAAGAGGCGAAAAAGACGAGGCACAATGGAAGTAAAGAAAGTAGAAGAAAGAAGAGTAGGTAAGGAATAGGGAGGGGGAGGGAGACAGGAGGGAAGGGGCGGGAAGGGGAGAAAGAGCTAACTGCAGATGCTATCACAGTGCAGAACAAACAAGACCTCGTGGTGACTAAGGGAGGGAATGAATATGCACTAGTATGGAGGGAGGGAGAGAGGGAGGAGAGTCAGGCAAAGATAGGTAAGATGTAGGGGACAGGGAGAGAAAGAAGCTATAGGAAAGGGTGAGAGAGCCAAGGATAATGAAGCAGGAAGAGAAACAAAGAGAGAAGAGGATAACGTGGAAGAAAATGGAAGACAGGAGAGAAAGAGAAGAGGAAAGGGGAAGATTAGATTTTATATTTTTTCACCAAAGCGGTAAATTTATTGTGCACTCCATATCCATCCTGTGGAGGGTACCACAAGAGCATAAATGTACACTAAAAACCTGAGAACTAGGCCTCAAAAGGGTTAACAGGAGCACATCTAGATTTATATATACAATTATCTTATCTGTTGCAAGCATATTTACTTAATACGTCTGGTATCTTATTTTCATTAACAAAATACCTTGACATATCACGTAAGTTATTATACTATCTCTATATTTCTCACTGTTCAAGATAGTGACCATAAGGCTGGCCTAGTACTACTTTGCATTTAGACTGTGCTGTGTGTCTGCCAAACTGTCAGAAGTACTTGTAACCAAGCCTAAGCCTGCCTGCTACAACATCAGTCAGTCTATACACACTGCAAGTTCCTCCGTGAACATGCTCATCTACGTTCCAATGACATTTATTTTCATTACTTACTCATCTCCTAATATTATTCCTAATGCTAGATAGCGATATACCCAGGTTATATTCTACATATTTCTTCAGGGTACTTTCCTTGGCTAACTTATCGACTTTATCACGAAGGAGTAAGTCAATGTGTGAGAGAATCCATAAAAGTTGTATATTATATATACCTGGCTACTCCAATGAGCATGTTGTCAGTACCATTGTGTGTGTGTGTGTGTGTTTGTGTGTGTTTGTGTGTGTGTGTGTGTGTGTGTGTGTGTGTGTGTGTGTGTGTGTGTGTGTGTGTGTGTGTGTGTGTGTGTGTGTGTGTGTGTGTGTCATTGTTGTCACAGAATCAGTAATAATCAAGGAGTCCAGCTGTGTGTGATAAGTTAACTTCAGTGCAATTAGAATAGCAAACAATTCAGTTAGCAGTGTAGACACTAATTTGTTAATTTTCATGTTATAATTGTTATCTAGGGAGGCAGCAACATGAGCAGATGCTGTCCTGCCAGTAGACTCCTGATTACATTTGTCACTGTACATGATCTGTGATGTATTATTAACAGTTAAATCAGCAATTTCTTCTTGAGCAGTAGATATCGTTGCAAGGGATTACTAGTGATGAGCTTCTTGGGAGGGACTTGCAGGTATGTGATATTCAATGATCACAACTTCTATGGAAGGGGCTTACTCTTGCTGTCTTCAGTGACACAGTTCTTACAGGTTATAAAACTTAATATAACTGCAGGTTTTCAGAACCCATGTAGAACTGTTTTGATTTACCTCCACATTACTAAAACTTACAGCAGCAGTGTCTGGTTCATTTCTTAACATTTTAATGTCAAGTTTAGTATTAATCTCAATAATCCTAGATCATTAACACTAGTACAGCCAAGAATAATTCTGAGGATTTCGTTTTTCATTACCTCAAAGAGGTGAAGAAAATTTATCTTAGCTAACATTAACATGGGCGTAGCATAATCAGTTAAGGATCTAATATAGATTATGTGCATCACTCATACAATAGCACCATAGTTGGGGTAGTAGACAGCAAGAGCTTTGAGAGCATTTAGCCTATCTCTGCATTTTTTATTTAGTTGCAGAGGAGGGGGAAAAAATAAGAAAACAGAGCTGGAGGAGGACTACAGTAGGTCTGCTGGCCCATGCTGGGATGGTCTAATTCCCACCCACCTACACCCACTCATGTACTTCTTCAACCTATTCTTATAACTACCTAAGGTTCTGACTTCAGTGAAACTACCTGTACGTAGAGCTTACTTGTAGTCGATGATGTTGGTTACAGCCACCTTGGAAAAGTCCCAGGCACCCTGCTAGCTTGACTGACCAGGCTGTTAGTGCTTGCCGCCAGCAGTCCGACATATGCAGGACAACCCAAACTATTAGGTACTAAGTTTAGGAATTTGTAAAGGTAGTTGGTAATTCCCTTATGTATGAAGGGAGGGTATTGAAGGGTCCTGTCCTTTGTACATATTGAATTGCCTCTTTTCATTGATGTATACTGCGTCGTCTGTCAAGCCTCTTCCTTTCGTATGTAGCCATTCGTTGTGCCCATTTGGGACAAATCTCTCTAGCATCTTCCGACCTCGCTTGGTTCTAACGAGTACAGTTCGATGGACTTCAGGCTCTCCTATTAATTTAGGTATTTGACTCGAGTTCATGCGAGCTGTGAAGGCTCTATGTATATTTTACAATTCTGCCTGCCTTGAATGGGCCGTTAGTACACATTCATATTCCAACCCAGAGAGAACAAGTGACCCGAAGAGTATCATCACTGGACTGACATCTCTGGTTCTGTAAGTTCTAGTTATTCAACCTATTACTCTGGCTGTGCTTCTTGAACGTGAGATCTGCCATTATTTCTCACTGGTTTCACATAACTTCAGGTCTAGAGAATAATTCAAATTTGATTGGACTCTGTTATTTTTATTCCCTCAATTTTTCCGTAACATATTAAGTGGAATTTATCCTCATTGAAGATCACACTATTGTCAGTGACCCACTGGAAGACTTTCCTGTGACTTCTATGACGTCACTCTCATACAAATTCTGTATCGTCTGCTAAAAATAATACGGTGCTGTGATTTATCTCCCTATCTAATTCGGATAGAAGAACGAGAAAGTGAAGTGGGGTAAGAACTGTGCTTTAGGAAACAAAACTTTTCTCTGTGGCAGCCGCTGATCTGGGTTATGTGAGATGTTTGTATCACTTGTCTACAGATTTTTGACTGTTTTACTGCCATTTTTGTGAAGTGGGGATTATTTTTTTTAAATGACTGCACTATGACTCCAGTGTCCGGATTCCACCATAAAATATTTAAAGCATGAGATAATAGTTTCTTTTAACTGCTGATGAACATGAAGTTGGAAGAGTCTGAAGCTGGGGTAGTGATGGACATGCAATCAATGGCGTCTTCAAATTGAAGTGGTGGGGTTAGGGTTATATCAGAAATTATGGAGACGTAAGTAGCGTTTAGAGTCTCGTTCATGAAAAATTTATCTGGGTCGTCAGTCTTCAGGTTGATTACTGGTTCACTGAACACTGAGTCGTATTGTGACGTAAGTATTTCACTTCTTTCTTTGATGGTCTCAGTGTATGTTCCATCTCCTTCAATTAAAGGCCTGATACTAGATGTTTTGGCCCTGTATTTTGTCGTATATAGAATATTTTGGATTTATATTACTTTTACGTCCTTTGTGCCTTCTGGACTCTGCATGCTGCAATCATGCAATCAATATTTTCACTCTCTCTAAACTGTTTCCTATCTTTTTTTGGAAAGCCTGCTGCCATTGAGAAGCTTTGTTATACATCTTCTTCCCCTTTGTTATGGTATGTCTGGAGCGTAATACTCTGGAGTTCATTCTTTTACAGTGTTAGTTCAGGTCCTCGTTAATTATAGTCTTCCTAGCATATTTCTTTAGCTCACGATTTATTAGCTCTCAGCTGTTGTCTTGTTAAAGTTAAATTTATTGAATATACCATCGCGATTCAGTGTGTTTTCGCCGAACTTCTATTAGGTTATGGTATGCGCTCGACACTCCTATATTCCGTACAAGGTATTCATTATATGTCGAGGTGAAGAGTATTTTCTAGTTTGGTCAGTTCTGCTATGACAGTCTGTACTATATTCTTCAATTTTGAGTGTCTTTAATTAAACAGAAGTCACCAGGCAACAGGATATTAAGCGCCTGATTTAGAAAATTCTCAAGACAGTACTTGATTTCCAATAGTTGGTCCTTCAACTGCTGAGAAATTGCATCTGGTGTTTTATATACAGTTCTAACCACCAGAATTTTAACTACATCGTTTGTGATGCTAAGTAACTCAGTGCAAATGAACGACTCTTAAAACGAAGACCATATTCCATTTCCCTCGTCTTCCTCACCAACTGTACCTAAGTAGATGGGAATCCATATTACACTATCAAGTAGGCTTGTAAGATAAGATAAGATAAGATAAGATTTCGTTCGGATTTTTAACCCCGGAGGGTTAGCCACCCAGGATAACCCAAGAAAGTCAGTGCGTCATCGAGGACTGTCTAACTTATTTCCATTGGGGTCCTTAATCTTGTCCCCCAGGATGCGACCCACACCAGTCGACTAACACCCAGGTACCTATTTGCTGCTAGGTGAACAGGACAACAGGTGTAAGGAAACGTGTCGAAATGTTTCCACCCGCCGGGAATCGAACCCGGGCCCTCCGTGTGTGAAGCGGGAGCTTTAGGCACCAGGCCACCGGGCCTGTAAACACTGCATTTGATTCGGTGCAGAGTTCACTAATAAGTGTAATTTTGTTGTTGCTCGGTTTAAGACCTGGTGTGTTTACAAACACGGATGTTGTTACCTTATTTGTTGTTGTGCGTTTCTTTCGGTTTTATTAACCGTGGCTTAATCTGCTCGCCTCTAGCGTGGTTTTCTGTCCAGCATTGCTCTAAGGTGGTTGTACATTCTTACCATTTCTTGCTATTCTTCTGCACACCCTGACTCTAAAAATGTCTTTGTTGTTTAACTGTGGTCGCTTTGTTCAGTGTTCTTCTCACTTGAAATATTGCACAGTTCATCTTATAACATTTTTTTCCTTCATTGGGCTTTACCATAGTTTTAGTTGAAGTGTTTTGCATGAGTTTTTTTTCTTCTTTTCTTAGATTGGTTACATTGGCCACTTCCAGTGTGTGTGCCAGTCAGCCCACGTTTACACTTGCCCAAGGCATAGTGTCAACACACGATCACACACCTGGATTTTCTGCTGCGATTTAGGGTTGGTAACTGACTCATTTTCTGGAACTGCAACAGATTCAGTCGCATCAGAAACTGCAATCGACTCGGCTGTTTCGGCAACTACAACTGTTTCCGTCAATGCAACTGAGTTTGTTCCACAACTCTGCCGCCAACCCGCTGCTGCTCTATAGCTTCTTTAAATTAATAAAATTGTTCACGTTGAACCAATTCTTGTCTTGGTAAAACATTTTCAGCACGGTATTTATATCTCCTCAGAGACTGACTGACCACGTCATACCTTCAGACCACAAACTATCCCCACAACACTCACTGTTGCAACAGATGGAGGCAGGAAAGAGAGACCAACTTACACAACATGGCTGTTGGGGCAAGATAAACTAGCCAGTCCTTAGCTGAGCAAGTCACCAGGGAGACCCACACTCATCCAGGCAGATGCCTTCACTAACCACATCCTGGGAGTTGCAGCACAAGCACACAGTTATGATGTTGCTTGGGCGATGATCTGAACCGAGAGGATAACATCGTTTAGTTTGTAAAATATAGGGAAACTTTAAGCGTAACGCTACAAAATGATGTAAAAGGGAAGAGGAGAGAAAAGGGAGATTGAAAAGGAGACTGAGAATGAGCAAAAATAGATGGGACAAGAGAGATGGGGGACGGGGGAGAGAGAAGAGTAGAGAGAAAGGAGTAGATAGGGAAGACGGAGAATTCCTTCAACAGTGGGTGAAGGTTGAGAGAACGCCCCCTTGAAGCACTTTTGAGATCTTCAGCGAGGCGCTGAGACATGTCTCTGAGTCTTAAAGACGCCTTTGAGCTTCTTAAGAAGAGAACGAAAGACAAGAAGGATGTTGCGCCTTTGAAAAAACTCTTTAAAGAATGCCATCAAGAAGCGCTGTAGTGACAAAAAAAAAAGAAGGGGATGAAATAAATCCAAAAAGAGTATTGTGCTTCTTTAGAACTCTGGAAAGGGACTAAAGACGAGAAGAAAGGTCTTGCCCCTTCGGAGACTTCCTAACAGAGGACTACCAAGGACGAATGAAGAAATGGGACAAACTTCTTGAGAAAAACATTTAGTAGAGGTCTTCAATACGTTAGCGAAAACAAGACTAGAGGAGGCCTTCCATGGAGTCCTGGAAAGGATAGTGAAAGGCACTGAGGGTCATCGGAGGTACACAAGAACACTAAGACCACAGCGAAGATCTCTGATGAATATTAAAACCTTGGCAGACACTGAAGAACACTGGAGGGCACATAAGAACATTATAAAGGCAATTAGAACAACGGAAAACACTGAAAGGCTTTGTAGAGCATGAGAACATCGACGAACCCTGGAGAACATCGAGGAGCCCTGGAGAACATCGAGGAGCCCTGGAGAACATCGACGAACCCTGGAGAACATCGAGGAGCCCTGGAGAACATCGAGGAGCCCTGGAGAACATCGAGGAGCACTGGAAAACGTCGAGGAGCACTGGAGAACATCGCAAAGCCCTGGAGAACATCGCAAAGCCCTGGAGAGCATCTACGAGCACTGGAGAACATCGAAGAGCACTGGAGAACGTCAAAGAGCACTGGAGAATATCGAGGAGCACTAGAGAACATCGAGGAGCCCTGGAGAACATCGAGGAGTACTAGAGAACATTGAGGAGCCCTGGAGAACATCGAGGAGCACTGGAGAACATCGAGGAGCCCTGGAGAACATCGAGGGGCCCTGGAGAACATCGACGAGCACTGGATAACATTGACGAGCCCTGGAGAACATCGACGAGCACTGAAGAACATCGAGGAGCCCTGGAGAAGATCGAGAAGCTCTGGAGAACATCAACGAGCACAAGAACATCGAGGAGCCCTGGAGAACATTGAGGAGCACTGGAGAACATCGAGGAGCCCTGGAGAACATCGACGAGCACTGGAGAACATCGACGAGCACCGGAGAAAATCAAAGGGCACTGGAGAGCATTGAGGAGCAGTGAAGAACATCGAGGAGCCCTGGAGAATGTTGAAGAGCACTGGAGAACATTGAGGAGCACTGGAGAACATCGACGAGCACTGGAGAACATCGAGGAGCCCTGGAGAACATCGAGAAGCTCTGAAACACATCGACGAGCACCAGGGAACATCAAGGAGCACTGGAGAATATTGAGGAGCACTGGAGAATACTGACGAGCACTGGAGAATGTTGAAGAGCACTGGAGAGCATTGAGGAGCACTGGAGAACATCAACGAGCACTGGAGAACATCGACGAGCACCGGAGAATATCAAGGGGCACTGGAGAGCATTGAGGAGCAGTGAAGAACATCGAGGAGCCCTGGAGAATGTTGAAGAGCACTGGAGAACATTGAGGAGCACTGGAGAACATCGACGAGCACTGGAGAACATTGAGAAACACTGGAGAACAATGAGAAGCACTGGAGAACATCGAGGAACACTGGAGAACCTTGAAGGGCTACTCGGGGATGTCTTTAAATAATAAAAAGTAGCCTGGATGGAGAGCTTCCGTCCTGAGGGAACTTGAGGCTGAAGTCTTACATAAGATCTCAAGAAGAGGCATTTATTTGTGGGGAACTTGTGACAAGTCAAGAACAGCCAGAAGAGGAGGAGATGGAGGAAGTGGAAGAGGAGGAGGTGGGGGAGGAGGAGGGGTGGTGGTGGTGGTGGTGGTGGTGGTGGTGGTGGTGGAGGAGGAGGAGGATGAGGATGAGGAAGAGGAGGAGGAGGATGAGGAGGTGGTGGAGGAAGAGGAGGGGGAGGTTGAGTTGGTGGTGGTAGTGGTGGTGGTGGAGGAGGAAGAGGAGGAGGAGGAGGAGGAGGAGGTGGTGGTTGTGGTGAAGGAGGAGGAGGTGGTGGCAGTGGTGGTGGTGGAGGAGGAGGAGGCGGACTTGGAGGAGTTGGAGGAGGTGGTGGTGGTGGTGGTGGTGAAGGAGGAGGAGGAGGAGGAGGATGAGGAGGAGGATGAGGTGGTGGTGGTGGTGGAGGAAGAGAAGGAACTGGTGGTGGTGGAGGGGGGGGAGGGGGTGGTGGAGGAGGTGGGGAGGAGAGGGTGGTGGAGGTCCTCCACCTCCAACACCCCCTCCTCCATCACCATCACCACCACCCCTCCTCCTCCAAGTCCGCATCGTCCTCCACCATCACCTCCTCCTCCACCACCATCACTACCACCAGGGGGTTGTGGTGGTTAAGGAGGAGGAGGTATTGGTGGAGGAAGAGAAGGAACTGGTGGTGGTGGTGGTGTGGAGGAGGAGGTGTGGAGGAGGAGGTGTGGAGGAGGTGTGGAGGAGGAGGTGTGGAGGAGGAGGGGTGGGGGAGGAGGGGGTGGTGGTGAAGGAGGATGAGGAGGAGGAGGTGGTGGTGAAGGAGGAGGAGGTGGTTGTGGTGGTGGTGGTGAAGGAGAATGAGGAGGAGGGGGTGGTGGTGGTGGTGAAGGAAGAGAAGGAGGAGGATGTGGTGGTGGAAGAGGTGGAAGAAGTGGTGGTGGAGGAGGTGAGAGAGGGATGGAGGTTAAGAAAGAAAGAGAAGCTTTAACAAAAGATCCACAGAAAGCTTTATCAAGACTGCAAGACGAGTCTTGAATGAGAGAGAGAGAGAGAGAGAGAGAGAGAGAGAGAGAGAGAGAGAGAGAGAGAGAATTAGAGAGGAGATAGAAGTTAAAACTTGATTATTTGCTAATAAAGGTAAAAGAATATGGAGCGTAATTTGGGAAGTGATTGAAGTCAATGAGAGAAGAAAATGAGGGAAATGAGAGAAGTCAATGAGTGAGAGAAGAAAGTGAGGGAAACAAGGGAGGGGAAGGAAGTGATTTAGAGGAAGTGAGGGAAGAAAGTGAGGAAGACTACAACACGCGAGCGCGCGCTCACACACACACAGTTTTGGGCAAGAATTAATTTTTAATAATAATAATAATAATAATAATAATAATAACAATAATAATAATAATAATGATAATAAACCTGGAAGAATATTAACCCAGACTAACCCAATAAAGCCCAGCAATGTGGCTTATTCCCACGCCTGGGTCATTTCCTTCTCCTCTTCCCCGGGATGCGACCCACAACCCCCCCTTCCCCCAGGTACCTACTTACAGCGAGGTCAAGAAGGGTAACAGGTGTCAGGAAACATATCCTCTTCCTTGTCCACTCGTCCCGGCATCGAACCCGGAAACGACAGATGTGAAACCCAAGGCGCTACCACTAGAGCCACGACCTCGCGTGTGTTAGTGTTGGTTTAACAGTCTTGTACTACACGAGAATATTCCTGAGGATAACAAATGTGTTTTTTGTGTGCTTTAAGTTCTTTAGGTTTAACCGCCTTGGTTTAATATATATTTTTATTTTTTTTCAAATAAACCATGGTTTAAGGACCTTGGTTTATTTGAAGGTATATTTTAAAATGTTTTAAATTTTTAAGATTTAACTTCTTGGTTTAATTTACATTATTTTTTATGATGTTTTAATTTAAGTATGACTGACCACCTTGGTTTATATAAAGATGTTTTATTAGGTGTTTTAAGTTCTCTAAGTTTGACTGTCTTATTAGGGAGGGGGAGGAAGGGGAGGGGGTAGGGGAGGACTGGGAAATGGAGTGGGGGATTATGAATGGGTGAAAAAAAGAGAAATGGAGGAAGAAAGGAAAGAGGACGAGAAATAAGTAGTGTGAGGGGAATGGGGCGGGAAAGGAGGAGGAGGAAGAGGAGGTGTGGAGAATGGGCGCCATAACGGAACCAATAAATACATTAAATACACTTAGAGGGCATAATGGTCCAGCGTAAAAGAATTCTATTGATAGTGAAGAGAGTGGTTATGGTGCTTAATGGTGCACTGGAGGGTGGTGATGGAGCTTAATGGTGCACTGGTGGGTGGTTATGGTACTTAGTGGGGCGCTGAAGAGTGGTTATGATGCTTAATGGTGCACTGGAGGGTGGTTATGGTGCTTAATGGTGCCCTGGAGGGTGGTTATGGTGCTTAATGGTGCCCTGGAGAGTAGTTATGGTGCTTAATGGTTCACTGGAGGGCGGTTATGGTGCTTAATGGTGAACTGGAGGGTGGTTATGGCGCTTAATAGTGAACTGGAGGGTGGTTATGGCGCTTAATGAACTGGAGGGTGGTTATGGTGCTTAATGGTGAACTGGCGGGTGGTTATGGTGCTTAATGGTGAACTGGAGGGTGGTTATGGCGCTTAATGGTGAACTGGAGGGTGGTTATGGCGCTTAATGGTGAACTGGAGGGTGGTTATGGCGCTTAATGAACTGGAGGGTGGTTATGGCGCTTAATGGTGAACTGGAGGGTGGTTATGGTGCTTAATGGTGAACTGGAGGGTGGTTATGGTGCTTAATGGTGAACTGGAGGGTGGTTATGGTGCTTAATGGTGAACTGGAGGGTGGTTATGGCGCTTAATGGTGAACTGGAGGGTGGTTATGGCGCTTAATGGTGAACTGGAGGGTGGTTATGGTGCTTAATGGTGAACTGGAGGGTAGTTACGGTGCTTAATGGTGAACTGGAGGGTGGTTATGGTGCTTAATGGTGAACTAGAGGGTGGTTATGGTGCTTAATGGTGAACTGGAGGGAGGTTATGGTGCTTAATGGTGAACTGGAGGGTGGTTATGGTGCTTAATGGTGAACTGGAGGGAGGTTATGGTGCTTTATGATGCACTGAAGAGAAGTTTAGGAAAAATTAACAGAGGAAAAGTAAGTGAAGCTGAGGGGAAACAACGTGGAGGGTAGGTGAAGGGAAGCAACGTGGAGGGTAGGTGAAGGGAAACAACGTGGAGGGTAGGTGAAGGGAAACAACGTGGAGGTTAGGTGAAGGGAAACAACGTGGAGGGTAGGTGAAGGGAAGCAACGTGGAGGGTAGGTGAAGGGAAGCAACGTGGATGGTAGGTGAAGGGAAACAACGTGGAGGGTAGGTGAAGGGAAACAACGTGGAGGGTAGGTGAAGGGAAACAACGTGGAGGGTAGGTGAAGGGAAACAACGTGGAGGGTAGGTGAAGGGAAGCAACGTGGAGGGTAGGTGAAGGGAAGCAACGTGGAGGGTAGGTGAAGGGAAGCAACGTGGAGGGTAGGTGAAGGGAAGCAACGTGGAGGGTAGGTGAGGAGAAACAACGTGGAGGGTAGGTGAAGGGAAGCAACGTGGAGGGTAGGTGAAGGGAAACAACGTGGAGGGTAGGTGAAGGGAAACAACGTGGAGGGTAGGTGAAGGGAAGCAACGTGGAGGGTAGGTGAAGGGAAGCAACGTGGAGGGTAGGTGAAGGGAAGCAACGTGGAGGGTAGGTGAAGGGAAGCAACGTGGAGGGTAGGTGAAGGGAAACAACGTGGAGGGTAGGTGAAGGGAAACAACGTGGAGGGTAGGTGAAGGGAAACAACGTGAAGGGTAGGCGAGGGGAAACAACGTGGAGGGTAGGTGAAGGGAAGCAACGTGGAGGGTAGGTGAAGGGAAACAACGTGGAGGGTAGGTGAAGGGAAACAACGTGGAGGGTAGGTGAAGGGAAACAACGTGGAGGGTAGGTGAAGGGAAACAACGTGGAGGGTAGGTGAAGGGAAGCAACGTGGAGGGTAGCTGAAGGGAAACAACGTGGAGGGTAGGTGAAGGGAAGCAACGTGGAGGGTAGGTGAAGGGAAGCAACGTGGAGGGTAGGTGAAGGGAAGCAACGTGGATGGTAGATGAAGGGAAGCAACGTGGAGGGTAGGTGAAGGGAAGCAACGTGGAGGGTAGGTGAAGGGAAGCAACGTGGAGGGTAGGTGAAGGGAAGCAACGTGGAGGGTAGGTGAGGAGAAACAACGTGGTGGGTAGGTGAAGGGAAGCAACGTGGAGGGTAGGTGAAGGGAAACAACGTAGAGGGTAGGTGAAGGGAAGCAACGTGGAGGGTATGTGAAGGGAAGCAACGTTGAGGGTAGGTGAAGGGAAACAACGTAGAGGGTAGGTGAAGGGAAGCAACGTGGAGGGTATGTGAAGGGAAGCAACGTTGAGGGTAGGTGAAGGGAAGCAACGTGGAGGGTAGGTGAGGAGAAACAACGTGGAGGGTAGGTGAAGGGAAGCAACGTGGAGGGTAGGTGAAGGAAAACAACGTGGAGGGTAGGTGAAGGGAAACAACGTGGAGGGTAGGTGAAGGGAAACAACGTGGAGGGTAGGTGAAGGGAAGCAACGTGGAGGGTAGCTGAAGGGAAACAACGTGGAGGGTAGGTGAAGGGAAGCAACGTGGAGGGTAGGTGAAGGGAAACAACGTGGAGGGTAGGTGAACCAAGCAACGTGGAGGGTAGGTGAAGGGAAGCAACGTGGAGGGTAGGTGAAGGGAAGCAACGTGGAGGGTAGGTGAAGGGAAGCAACGTGGAGGGTAGGTGAAGGGAAACAACGTGGAGGGTAGGTGAAGGGAAGCAACGTGGAGGGTAGGTGAGGAGAAACAACGTGGAGGGTAGGTGAAGGGAAGCAACGTGGAGGGTAGGTGAAGGGAAACAACGTGGAGGGTAGGTGAAGGGAAACAACGTGAAGGGTAGGCGAGGGGAAGCAACGTGGAGAGTAGGTGAAGGGAAACAACGTGGAGGGTAGGTGAAGGGAAACAACGTGGAGGGTAGGTGAAGGGAAGCAACGTGGAGGGTAGCTGAAGGGAAACAACGTGGAGGGTAGGTGAGGACAAACAACGTGGAGGGTAGGTGAAGGGAAGCAACGTGGAGGGTAGGTGAATGGAAACAACGTGGAGGGTAGATGAAGGGAAACAACGTGGAGGGTAGGTGAAGGGAAGCAACGTGGAGGGTAGCTGAAGGGAAGCAACGTGGAGGGTAGGGGAATTAAAACAACGTGGAGGGTAGGTGAAGGGAAACAACGTGGAGGGTAGGCGAGGGGAAACAACGTGGAGGGTAGGCGAGGGGAAACAACGTGGAGGGTAGGTGAAGGGAAACAACGTGGAGGGTAGGCGAGGGGAAACAACGTGGAGGGTAGGTGAAGGGAAACAACGTGGAGGGTAGGCGAGGGGAAACAACGTGGAGGGTAGGTGAAGGGAAACAACGTGGAGGGTAGGCGAGGGGAAACAACGTGGAGGGTAGGTGAAGGGAAACAACGTGGAGGGTAGGTGAAGGGAAACAACGTGGAGGGTAGGCGAGGGGAAACAACGTGGAGGGTAGGTGAAGGGAAACAACGTGGAGGGTAGGCGAGGGGAAACAACGTGGAGGGTAGGTGAAGGGAAACAACGTGGAGGGTAGGTGAAGGGAAACAACGTGGAGGGTAGGTGAAGGGAAACAACGTGGAGGGTAGGTGAAGGGAAACAACGTGGAGGGTAGGTGAAGAGGAAACAACGTGGAGGGTAGGTGAAGGGAAGCAACGTGGAGGGTAGGTGAAGGGAAACAACGTGGAGGGTAAGTGAAGGGAAACAACGTGAAGGGTAGGCGAGGGGAAACAACGTGGAGGGTAGGTGAAGGGAAGCAACGTGGAGGGTAGGTGAAGAGAAACAACGTGGAGGGTAGGTGAAGGGAAACAACGTGGAGGGTAGGTGAAGGGAAGCAACGTGGAGGGTAGGTGAAGGAAAACAACGTGGAGGGTAGGTGAAGGGAAACAACGTGGAGGGTAGGTGAAGGGAAGCAACGTGGAGGGTAGGTGAAGAGAAACAACGTGGAGGGTAGGTGAAGGGAAACAACGTGGAGGGTAGGTGAAGGAAAACAACGTGGAGGGTAGGTGAAGGGAAACAACGTGGAGGGTAGGTGAAGGGAAACAACGTGGAGGGTAGGTGAAGGGAAACAACGTGGAGGGTAGGTGAAGGGAAACAACGTGGAGGGTAGGTGAAGGGAAACAACGTGGAGGGTAGGTGAAGGGAAACAACGTGGAGGGTAGGTGAAGGGAAGCAACGTGGAGGGTAGGTGAAGGGAAACAACGTGGAGGGTAGGTGAAGGGAAACAACGTGAAGGGTAGGCGAGGGGAAGCAACGTGGAGAGTAGGTGAAGGGAAACAACGTGGAGGGTAGGTGAAGGGAAACAACGTGGAGGGTAGGTGAAGGGAAGCAACGTGGAGGGTAGCTGAAGGGAAACAACGTGGAGGGTAGGTGAGGACAAACAACGTGGAGGGTAGGTGAAGGGAAGCAACGTGGAGGGTAGGTGAATGGAAACAACGTGGAGGGTAGATGAAGGGAAACAACGTGGAGGGTAGGTGAAGAGGAAGCAACGTGGAGGGTAGCTGAAGGGAAAGCAACGTGGAGGGTAGGGGAAGGAGGAATTAAAACAACGTGGAGGGTAGGTGAAGGGAAACAACGTGGAGGGTAGGCGAGGGGAAACAACGTGGAGGGTAGGCGAGGGGAAACAACGTGGAGGGTAGGTGAAGGGAAACAACGTGGAGGGTAGGCGAGGGTCGGGGGAAACAACGTGGAGGGTAGGTGAAGGGAAACAACGTGGAGGGTCGGCGAAGGGGAAACAACGTGGAGGGTAGGTGAAGGGAAACAACGTGGAGGGTCGGCGAGGGGAAACAACGTGGAGGGTAGGTGAAGGGAAACAACGTGGAGGGTCGGTGAAGGGAAACAACGTGGAGGGTAGGCGAGGGGAAACAACGTGGAGGGTAGGTGAAGGGAAACAACGTGAAGGTTAGGCGAGGGGAAACAACGTGGAGGGTAGGTGAAGGGAAACAACCTGGAGGGTAGGTGAAGGGAAACAACCTGGAGGGTAGGTGAAGGGAAACAACGTGGAGGGTAGGTGAAGGGAAACAACGTGGAGGGTAGGTGAAGAGGAAACAACGTGGAGGGTAGGTGAAGGGAAAGCAACGTGGAGGGTAGGTGAAGGGAAACAACGTGGAGGGTAAGTGAAGGGAAACCAACGTGAAGGGTAGGCGAGGGGAAACAACGTGGAGGGTAGGTGAAGGGAAAGCAACGTGGAGGGTAGGTGAAGAGAAACAACGTGGAGGGTAGGTGAAGGGAAACAACGTGGAGGGTAGGTGAAGGGAAGCAACGTGGAGGGTAGGTGAAGGAAAACAACGTGGAGGGTAGGTGAAGGGAAACAACGTGGAGGGTAGGTGAAGGGAAGCAACGTGGAGGGTAGGTGAAGAGAAACAACGTGGAGGGTAGGTGAAGGGAAACAACGTGGAGGGTAGGTGAAGGAAAACAACGTGGAGGGTAGGTGAAGGGAAACAACGTGGAGGGTAGGTGAAGGGAAACAACGTGGAGGGTAGGTGAAGGGAAACAACGTGGAGGGTAGGTGAAGGGAAACAACGTGGAGGGTAGGTGAAGGGAAACAACGTGGAGGGTAGGTGAAGGGAAACAACGTGGAGGGTAGGTGAAGGGAAGCAACGTGGAGGGTAGGTGAAGAGAAACAACGTGGAGGGTAGGTGAAGGGAAACAACGTGGAGGGTAGGTGAAGGGAAACAACGTGGAGGGTAGGTGAAGGGAAGCAACGTGGAGGGTAGGGGAAGGGAAACGTGGAGGGTAGGTGAAGGGAAACAACGTGAAGGTTAGGCGAGGGGAAACAACGTGGAGGGTAGGTGAAGGGAAACAACCTGGAGGGTAGGTGAACGGAAACAACGTGGAGGGTAGGTGAAGGGAAGCAACGTGGAGGGTAGGCGAAGGGAAACCAACTGGAGGGTCGGTGAAGGAGGAACCACCTGATGGAGGGTAGGTGAAGGGAAACCAACTGGAGGGCCGGTGAAGGAGGAACCACCTGATGGAGGGTAGGTGAAGGGAGACCAACTGGAGGGTCGGTGAAGGAGGAACCACCTGATGGAGGGTAGGTGAAGGGAAACCAACTGGAGGGCCGGTGAAGGAGGAACCACCTGATGGAGGGTAGGTGAAGGGAAACCAACTGGAGGGTCGGTGAAGGAGGAACCACCTGATGGAGGGTAGGTGAAGGGAAACCAACTGGAGGGTCGGTGAAGGAGGAACCACCTGATGGAGGGTAGGTGAAGGGAAACCAACTGGAGGGTCGGTGAAGGAGGAACCACCTGATGGAGGGTAGGTGAGGGGAGACTATGGTTCCTATCTGCCAAATATATCAAGGAGAAAATAAACAAAGGGAAAGGAGGGGTAAGAAAGAGTTTATTGAAATGTGAAGGTAAAGGAAAGGGAAACTAAGGAAAGAGGGAAATAATGGAAGGGAAAATAATGGAAGGGGAAATAATGGAAAGGGAAAATAAGGGAAAGGGAAAACAAGGAAAAGGGGGAAATAAGGATAAAGGAATTAAAAAAATAAGGGAAAATTAAAATATGGGAAAGGGGAAATAAAGAAAATGGAAAGTAAGAGAAACGGTATATTAGGGAAAGCGGAAGTAAGGAAAAGGGAGGTGTTAGTTAACTGCAAGATCATGTAGAGAAGAAACAAAAATATTGATAACCCAGTGTGTAGTAACCCAGCAGTGTGGCCATTCACACTACCACACCTGTTGTCTTCACTCTCTCTCTCTCTCTCTCTCTCTCTCTCTCTCTCTTTCTTACACAGGGATCTACAAGGTTAGGTTTAGAGTTCGTAACTTTATTTACAAGCTAAGAGCTGTTACATACATCAGCTCATTTGAAAGCCTTTTTATTGTTATGAGATACACTGATAAGGAACAGGATGAAGTTGGAGCCATCTGTGGGCTAGCTCTCTCTTTCTCTCTTTCTCTGTCAATTCGTCATTCGCACCTTTGCCTAATCTCGTTACTCTTTCCCCTTCACTCCATTCCTCTCTCCATCACTTCCTCCTTCACTCCTACCTCCCTCTTTCACTTTCAACTTACCTCCCTCACTCCCTGTACCTCCCTCATTCCCTGCCTTCCTCCCTCATTTCCTGTTTCCCTCCCTCCCTCCCTCTTTCCCTGCTTTTCTCCCTCACTGCTTGCCTTCCTACCTCCTTCCTTCATTCCCCACCTTCCTTTCTCACTCCCAGCCTGCCTACCTCACTCCCTGCCTTCCTGATTCCCGGCCTTTCTCCCTGCGTCTGCCTCTCACGCACAGCCTTACACATCCTCTTTCTCTCCCTCACGTCATTCCCTCCTCCCTTTCTCATCACGTTTCCTACCTCATTTCTCAAATTTCTATTCCCCTTCTCTCTCTCTCTCTTTTTTTTTTAAACAGGGTTTGACAAGGTTAAGGATCCCTAGCTTCGACAAGCTATTTATAGGTTAAGGATTTCTAACTTTATTGGCAAGCTAAGAGCTGTTACCTACATCAGCTCATTTGAAAGTATTTTTACTGTTATGAGACATACAAGTAGGGAACAGGATGAAGTTGGAGCCATCTGTGGGCCAGCACTTTCATTTGATCAACTGACTTTATCCCGTTGACATCATGCAGTACGAATGTGTTCCATATTCGAGTCATCCTGGGTATATATGATCTCAGATGGAGAGATGTTCTGGAGAAGGGTACAGCCAGAGTGAAGTTGCTGCTTTCTGCCCGTCTTGTGGCATAAAAGCTTGTTTCGCGCTGTCCTCGAAGTGGATCCAAGTGTGGTACTTTGACAATATTGGCCTTGTACATAACAGTAAGGCCACCCACATCCCTCCTGTGTTGAAGGCTCTGCTGAAATGACAGATCTATCCAGGCGAGAGATGAGACGTCTTGCTCTGTTCTCTTCTCAGTCAAGCAGTCGCAGATAAGAGGGGGGGGCAGGTAAACCAAGAAAGTGGAGCTTACTCAAGGTGTGAGCGTACTTGTGCCTCGTACAGAATCTTGCAACCCCTGCTGTCAAGCAGATGCGAGATACGGCGAAGTGCTGTAAGCTTCCTGGCTGCCTTGTTTGCAAGATTTACAACGTGGTTCTTCATGGTCAGTTTGGAGTCAAATTTCACCCCAAGGATATCAACTCTCTCTCTCTCTCTCACTTCTTACATCTTCTATGTGTGTGCGTGGGTGT
>NC_091308.1:31583546-31621046 GCF_038502225.1 Cherax quadricarinatus
GAGAGAGGGAGAGAGAGAGAGAGAGAGAGAGAGAGAGAGAGAGAGAGAGAGAGAGAGAGGAAAGAGAGAGTGACATTCAAAAGTGGGCCATCGCTAAATGGGGGATGGACACAAAAAGAAAGCTAGCATCAGGTATGGTAGGCTCCAAAACCTGGTGGTCCCTGGTCAAGGACAGACAAGGTTATCTGCCTGATGAACTCATTCCACCTTTAAATCGACAGGATGGGACCACCTCTACTAGGAGTCAAGAGAAAGCGGACCTCTTTGCCGAACACTTTGCTACCAGAATGCAAGTTCCTGATCCTCCTTGGCTAGCTGCAAGAACTGTGTCAAAACTGTCGGTGGTGACAATAAGGCAGGAAGAGGTGTATTTCCTTCTTAAATCGCTTGACCAAGAAAAAGCTGTGAGCCCAGACAAGTTGAGCCCAAGATTGCTGAGAAGTTGTGCAGACCAGCTAGCAGCACCTCTAACTCGCATCTTTCAACACTGCCTAGTACAGTGTAAATGTCCCTCTCTATGGAAAGAGGCAAATGTAGTCCCTGTTCACAAAAAGAAGAGCAGAGCAGAAATCAGCACCTACAGACCAGTGTCACTCCTGTCAATCACTGGTAAGATCCTTAAGACAATAATCTCAAGACAAATTACAGTTTTTTGACTACCACTCACTACTTTGTGACCGTCAATATAGCTTCAGGAAAGATTACTCTGCTGCTGATCTGTTGTTAAACCTCTCCACTAAGTGGCACCAGTCACTGGATGAATCCAAAGTCAGCTGTGTGGTAGCACTGGACATTGCTGGTGCTTTCGACCGGGTGTGGCACCAGGGCCTCTTAGCGAAACTGCAAGCTCTGGGAATTGCAGGCTCTACACTGTCTCCTCAGTGATTACCTTCATGGTAGATCTCTAAGAGTAGTTCTCAGTGGAACAGAATCAGCAAGTCATCCTATTGGGGCAAGTGTTCCACAACTAAGCATTCTGGGACCACTGTTACGGAATGTCTACTTCAATGACCTCCTTCATCTTATCCCAGAATCCCATGCATATGTAGATGACTGTACACTCACATTCACTTATCCAAGAGAAGAAATGCCAGCTGCTCTAAGTTACATCAATCACCAGCTAAGAGCTATATCAGCTAGGGAAAACAGATGGCAAGTAACATTAACATTTGCACCTGAGAAAACACAAATGATGATCTCTAGGCACCATGATGGTAATGTCAATACAGTAGTAAGGATGAATGGGAGGGTGTTTCACCTGGGGAAGAAGTTGATATCCTTGGGGTGAAATTTGACTCCAAACTGACCATGAAAAACCATGTTGTAAATCTTGCAAACAAGGCAGCCAGGAAGCTTACAGCACTTCGCTGTGTCTCGCATCTGCCTGACAGCAGGGGATGCAAGATTTTGTACGAGGCACAAGTACGCTCACACCTTGAGTATGTTCCACTTTCTTGGTTTGCCTGCTCCCCTTCTCATCTGCGACTGCTTGACAGAGTAGAGAACAGAGCAAGACGTCTCATCTCTCACCTGGACCAATCCTGGATAGATCTGTCATTTCAGCAGAGCCTTCAACACAGGATGTGGGTGGCCTTACTGTTATGTACAAGACCAATATTGTCGAAGTACCACACTTGGATCCACTTCGAGGACAGAGTAAAGCAAGCTTCTATACCACAAGACGGGTAGAAAGCAGCAACTTCACTCTGGCTGTACCCTTCTCCAGAACATCACTTCATCTGAGATCATTTATCCCCAGGATGACTCGAGTCGGGAACACATTCGTACAGCATTATGATGTCACCGAGATAAAGTCAGTTGATCAAATGAAAATGCTGGCCCACAGATGGCTCCAACTTCATCCTGTTCCTTTCTTGTATGTCTCATAACAATAAAAATGCTTGTATGTTTCATAATAAAAATACTTTCAAATGAACTGATATAGGTAACAGCTCTTAGCTTGTCAATGAAGTTATGGATCCTTAACCTTGTCAAACCCTGTGTAAAAAAAAGAGGGAGGGAGGGAGGGAGGGAGAGAGAGAGAGAGAGAGAGAGAGAGAGAGAGAGAGAGAGAGAGAGAGAGAGAAATTAGGGAATGGAGAACAAGGAAGAGAAGAGGATGGTAGAAGAATAATGGAAAGAGGGGGAAGCTGATGTGTGATGGGAGAAAATGGAAGAGCTGACGATGGTGATGATGATGATAGTGATTTTGTTTAAGGATAGTAATTGATAGTAATGATGAGGGTTATTGATAATACTGATGCTGAATGACACTAGTGGTCATCATGAATGACACTAGCAATGATGGTGACTAACACTAGCGGTGATGGTGACTGACACTAGTGGTGATCATGAGTGACACTAGCAGTGATGGTGACTAACACTAGCGGTGATGGTGACTGACACTAGTGGTGATTGTGACTGACACTAGCAGGAATGGTGATTGACAATAGCAGAAATGGTGATTGACAATAGCAGAGATGGTGACTGACAATAGCAGTGATGGTGACTGACAATAGCAGTGATGGTGACTGACAATAGCAGTGATGGTGACTGACAATAGCAGTGATGGTAACTGACAATAGCAGTGATGGTGACTGACAATAGCAGTGATGGTGACTGACAATAGCAGTGATGGTGACTGCTTAACTGACATTAATGACTGTTACAACTATAGTGATCTCGAGCCGTAAATTTAATTTATAATATTTAACTAATGACAGTGACTAGTGATTGTGACTATTGATAGTGACTA
The DNA here is from genome assembly GCF_038502225.1 of Cherax quadricarinatus. Classification (NCBI taxonomy): domain Eukaryota; kingdom Metazoa; phylum Arthropoda; class Malacostraca; order Decapoda; family Parastacidae; genus Cherax; species Cherax quadricarinatus. The sequence goes on from NC_091308.1 coordinate 31,586,302, forward strand.
GCAACTTTGAATACTGACAGCGATTATTGACAGTAAGTGATAGTGACTGTGACTATAGTGATAGTGACGATATAGCGACTGAAATCAAAGAGTGAGATCAATGGTGACACTGTCACCCTAAATAATACGTGATTTCTCCAAATAAGAACAACAGATTTTCATATTAAATTTACAAAGAAATTACGTAGAAGAACAGTAGGAATTAACGCCCCTCTCTGTGGCCCCCCAGTCATTTATAAATAACAAAAAAGGCATTTTGTAAATGGTCCAAGTCGGACCGAAACGTCGTCGTAAGCTCCTCTCTTCCATGTGAGGGTTATTTGTGTAACCCCAGTCATCTGCTGGAAAGAGACTCTCACATATTCGCGATAAAGAGGACACACAACAAGAGGTGGAGAGGACCAAGACTGAGATTCTAGAGGTATGTTAAAGGTATGGTAGTGTAAGGTAATTAAAGGAATGGTAGTTAAAGGTATAGTAATTAAAGCTACTATACCTGTGCGTGTCCCACACCGATCTCTGAGTCGTCCATACTCACCTGTGGAGGAGAAACACATCTAGATTAATGTATTAGTTTAATACATACACAGACACTCACAAGTACACCTCGCTAGTGTGCGCACGCACGCGCACACACGCACACACACACACACACACACACACACACACACACACACACACACACACACACACATGCGTATACCTCGCTAGCACACGCGCGCGCGTACATATACAGCACACAGCTAAAAAATGCGTAAAGTTGTACACGCGTGTACGAGGGAGAGAGACTTCTCCCTTACCCCTTTTTGCCACTAACTTTACCCTAACCCTCGTGCCTTTCCTATTCCTCTCCCCGTTTAGGACATTCCTTCCCCCTCCCCCCCGAGTCTTGCAATCCATCAATAATTACCAGAATCCCGGGAGCCCTTCGGCCAAGGCTGCTCCAGAGCCTAAGTTCTAAAGCCTCAAGTTGGGAGCCTGGGTAGTGACGGACACAGCAAGCATCCCCGGTATAGCATACTCTTTGCCCCGAGGTAAGTTTGTAGAGTTTCCTCCTCCTCCTCCCCACTCCTATTCTTCTTCTTCCTCCTCCTCCTCTTCCTTCTCTCCCCTATTCGTGAATTTAACATGCATGATTGATATCTAGAGCGGCGGGCGCGGCCACCCACGCCTCAACAGACACGAGGAATACGTGCTAATTGCCTACCCCTCTCCCGCGTCCTGCCCCTTCCCTTCCCCATGCCCTTCCCTGCCTCCCTCTGCGCCCTGCCCCTCTCCCGCGCCCTGCCCCTTCCCCTCGCGCCCTGCCCCTTCCTCCCCGCGTCCTGCCCCCTTCCCTCGCCGCCCTGCCCCCTTCCCTCCCTCGCGTCCCTGCCCCTCCCGCTGCCCTCCCCTGCGCCCTGCCTCTACCCCGCACCCTGCCCATGACTTCCCACTGCTGCCACCACAATACACCTTCCCATCACTGTACCTTCCCACCACTGTACCTTCCCACCACTGTACCTTCCCATCACTGTACATTCCCATCACTGTACCTTCCCATCACTGTACATTCCCATCACTGTACCTTCCCATCACTGTACCTTCCCACCACTGTACCTTCCCACCACTGTACCTTCCCATCACTGTACATTCCCATCACTGTACCTTCCCACCACTGTACCTTCCCATCAACATTCGTTACCACTCCATAACCAGAAGAACAGAGCGATCCACTGGATCAGGGAGAACTTGTATAGAAGAATAAGTCGTGTTATAACAGTAATGAATGAGAGACAAGAAGAGAGTAACGAATATTGTCCCGCAAGGACCAGTATTAGCATCTCTTCTCTTCCTAATATTCTAAAAATCTTATCAGTACGAGTTGCTTTGAGTGTCACGGCTGACTATTTAAAGTGATGATGAATTAGAGACGTGTGCAAACATCTAGGCATCTTAACTTGTAGCCGTTTCGCCATCCAGTGGCTTTAACAATACAAGTCCAAGACATAATTTGAAGACAATAGAACATACAAAAGATGAGGGACTGATTACCTCATCTTTTGTATATAGTTCTACAGTCTTCCCCTAATGTCCTTGAATTTGTACTGATAAAGTCACTGGATGGCGAAACGTCTACGAATAAAGATACAACGATGTTGCATGTGTGTCTAAAAATTAGAGAAGAGAGGTACGGTAGCCCAGGAGACCTGGACAGGCTGCAGTTGTGGTTTAATAAGTGTTCGTTGGAATTCAATGTAAACAAGAGCAATGTCAAGTGGACTGGATGAAGTGAGGGAAGACTGAACACGGAGTACAGCACCGAAGGCAAGGCTCTGCAAAATATCAATGAATGAAGAGGATATTAGGGCTATGATCACACCCAAAATATCCCCCGAAGTCAAACACAGACTATATTGACTTCAGAGACATGGACGAATCTCAGAAGAGCAATCAGGAACATTAACAGAGAATCTTTCAAAATTTTATTTTACATTAGGCGCAAGCATCGATCACACTGCCCCGGTGTGCAGCTCCCACCTAGTGCAGCATGTGCAGGAGAAGACGTGGGATGGCATAATAGTGAGGAAAATAATATGAGAGTGAATTAAGAGCACCAGGGTCAAGAGGATATTAGGGATGTCAGGAAGCATTTCTTTAAACATGGGATGGCTGAAAAAAGTGGAAGAAGTTTAATAAAGAAAGGGAGGAAAAAATCAAAACACAGCTTCAAGGGCAGGTACAAGGGATGAAAGGCTAGAAAAATAATAAGAGTCGTCAAAGCAGCATGGAAGGTAGGAGGGATCTGGAGGCGAGACTACAACCCAGCAAACACAAATAGATAATTACCACCACCATAACAAGTCCAGAAAATCACCACCAATCTCACCACCACCACCACCACCAATCTCACCACCACCACCACCACCACCACCACCACCACCAATCTCACCACCACCATCCCCACTACCACTACATCTTACCAACACCACCACCACTACCATCTCCACCACCACTACCACTACAGGTACCATTACCACCACTACCACAATCACACCCACCACCGCCATCGTACGTACCATCCTAACCACCATCATCCCCACCAACAATAACACTCTCACCACAATTACTACTAACTCACTTTCTACCACCACCTCCATCCCCACCACAACTGCCACCAGCATCCCCACCACAACTGCCACCAGCATCCCCACCACAACTACCACCAGCATCCCCACCACAACTACAACCACCACCAACACAACTTCAGTAAAGTGCAAAAAGGAGAAATATGATTATCGTTTTACTTATTGATATAAACAGCTGCTGAGTGCGTATGTAAGACACACACACACACACACACACACACACACACACACACACACACGAAGTGGACAGTGCACACAGCACAAACTATTTTGAACAATAATGTAGGGAATGTGTATGGTAAATCTGGGGTTGTGGGAGAGGGCGAGGTGGGAGAGGGTGAGGTGGGAGAGGGCGAGGTAGGAGAGGGCGAGGTGGGAGAGGGCGAGGTAGGAGAGGGCGAGGTGGGAGAGGGCGAGGTAGGAGAGGGCGAGGTAGGAGAGGGCGAGGTGGGAGAGGGCGAGGTAGGAGAGGGCGAGGTGGGAGAGGGCGAGGTGGGAGAGGGCGAGGTGGGAGAGGGCGAGGTAGGAGAGGGCGAGGTGGGAGAGGGAGAGGTGGGAGAGGGCGAGGTAGGAGAGGGCGAGGTGGGAGAGGGCGAGGTAGGAGAGGGCGAGGTGGGAGAGGGCGAGGTGGGAGAGGGCGAGGTTGGAGAGGGCGAGGTAGGAGAGGGCGAGGTGGGAGAGGGAGAGGTAGGAGAGGGCGAGGTGGGAGAGGGCGAGGTAGGAGAGGGCGAGGTGGGAGAGGGCGAGGTGGGAGAGGGCGAGGTGGGAGAGGGCGAGGTAGGAGAGGGCGAGGTGGGAGAGGGAGAGGTGGGAGAGGGCGAGGTAGGAGAGGGCGAGGTGGGAGAGGGCGAGGTAGGAGAGGGCGAGGTGGGAGAGGGCGAGGTTGGAGAGGGCGAGGTGGGAGAGGGCGAGGTAGGCGTGGGCGAGGTGGGAGAGGGAGAGGTGGGAGAGGGCGAGGTAGGAGAGGGCGAGGTGGGAGAGGGAGAGGTGGGAGAGGGCGAGGTGGGAGAGGGCGAGGTGGGAGAGGGCGAGGTAGGAGAGGGCGAGGTGGGAGAGGGCGAGGTCGGAGAGGGCGAGGTGGGAGAGGGCGAGGTCGGAGAGGGCGAGGTGGGAGAGGGCGAGGTGGGAGAGGGCGAGGTGGGAGAGGGCGAGGTAGGAGAGGGCGAGGTGGGAGAGGGAGAGGTGGGAGAGGGCGAGGTAGGAGAGGGCGAGGTGGGAGAGGGCGAGGTGGGAGAGGGCGAGGTGGGAGAGGGCGAGGTAGGAGAGGGCGAGGTGGGAGAGGGAGAGGTGGGAGAGGGCGAGGTGGGAGAGGGCGTGGTAGGAGAGGGCGAGGTGGGAGAGGGCGAGGTAGGAGAGGGCGAGGTGGGAGAGGGCGAGGTGGGAGAGGGCGAGGTGGGAGAGGGCGAGGTAGGAGAGGGCGAGGTGGGAGAGGGAGAGGTGGGAGAGGGCGAGGTAGGAGAGGGCGAGGTGGGAGAGGGAGAGGTGGGAGAGGGCAAGGTGGGAGAGGGCGAGGTAGGAGAGGGAGAGGTGAGAGAGGGCGAGGTGGGAGAGGGCGAGGTAGGAGAGGGAGAGGTGGGAGAGGGAGAGGTGGGAGAGGGCGAGGTAGGAGAGGGCGAGGTGGGAGAGGGAGAGGTGGGAGAGGGCGAGGTGGGAGAGGGCGAGGTAGGAGAGGGAGAGGTGGGAGAGGGCGAGGTGGGAGAGGGCGAGGTAGGAGAGGGCGAGGTGGGAGAGGGAGAGGTGGGAGAGGGCGAGGTAGGAGAGGGCGAGGTGGGAGAGGGAGAGGTGGGAGAGGGCGAGGTGGGAGAGGGCGAGGTGGGAGAGGGCGAGGTAGGAGAGGGAGAGGTGGGAGAGGGCGAGGTGGGAGAGGGCGAGGTAGGAGAGGGCGAGGTGGGAGAGGGAGAGGTGGGAGAGGGAGAGGGAGAGGTGGGAGAGGAAGAGGTGGGAGAGGAAGAGGTGGGAGAGGGCGAGGTAGGAGAGGGCGAGGTGGGAGAGGGAGAGGTGGGAGAGGGCGAGGTGGGAGAGGGCGAGGTAGGAGAGGGCGAGGTGGGAGAGGGAGAGGTGGGAGAGGGAGAGGGAGAGGTGGGAGAGGAAGAGGTGGGAGAGGAAGAGGTGGGAGAGGGCGAGGTAGGAGAGGGCGAGGTGGGAGAGGGAGAGGTGGGAGAGGGCGAGGTGGGAGAGGGCGAGGTAGGAGAGGGCGAGGTGGGAGAGGGAGAGGTGGGAGAGGGAGAGGGAGAGGTGGGAGAGGAAGAGGTGGGAGAGGAAGAGGTGGGAGAGGAAGAGGTGGGAGAGGGCGAGGTGGGAGAGGGAGAGGTGGGAGAGGGCGAGTTGTGAGAGGGCGAGGTAGGAGAGGGCGAGGTGGGAGAGGGAGAGGTGGGAGAGGGAGAGGTGGGAGAGGAAGAGGTGGGAGAGGAAGAGGTGGGAGAGGGCGAGGTAGGAGAGGGCGAGGTGGGAGAAGGCGAGGTAGGAGAGGGCGAGGTGGGAGAGGGCGAGGTAGGAGAGGGCGAGGTGGGAGAGGGAGAGGTGGGAGTGGGAGAGCTGGGATAGGGAGAGGTGGGAGAGGAAGAGGTGGGAGAGGAAGAGGTGGGAGAGGGCGAGATGTGAGTAGGTAAATGAAATTTACCAGCAACAAGCGAAGAGGCAGAACCAGAAGCTGCGAATCAACACCTGCAACCACAAATAGATGAGTGCAAATAGGTGACCACACGCACGCACGCTAGCACACACACACACACACACACACACACACACACACACGCACCCACACACACACACCATCCCAGGCCAGGATAAACCAACTCATTTGGATAAAACTTCAGATATCTCAAATTTATGGTCTCCAAAGAATATAATATATTTTCTGTGCGTTTAACTCTCATGTGTGTGTATGTGTGTGTGTGTGTGTGTGTGTGTGTGTGTGTGTGTGTGTGTGTGTGTGTGTGTGTGTGTGTAGGGCAAGGAAGGGCCTATATGCCGTTTTAGAACTGGGCTCGCCCATACTAATGACCTAACGAGAATTTTGTTATCAAAAGAGGAAGAGGAAAGACGGGAGGGTAAGGGGGGAGGGTAAGGGGAAGAGGGGAGGGAAAAAAGTAGGAGTAGAGATGATGGGGAACAAAGCAGAAAGTGCGATGATTTACACTCCCCTCCATGGAGATCCCCCTCCCCATGATTACCCATGGAGATCTCCCCATGATCACCCATGTAGATCTCCCCCATAATCACCCATGGAGATCTCCCTCCCCATGATCACCCATGAAGATCCCCCCCTCATGATCATCCATGGAGATCCCCCTCCCCATAACCACCCATGGAGATCCCCCTCCCCATGATCACCCATGGAGATCCCCATCCCCATCACCCATGGAGACCCCCTCCTCATGATCACCCATGGAAATCCTCCTCCTCATGATCACCCATGGACATCCCCCTCCTCCTGATCACCCATGGAGATCCCCCTCCTCATGATCACCCATGGAGAGCCCCCTCTCCATGATCACCCATGGAGATCCCCCTCCCCATGATCACCCATGGAGATCCCCCTCCTCATGATCACCCATGGAGATCCCCCTCCCCATGATCACCCATGGAGATCTCCCCCATGATGACAAGAGAGTAAGAAAGAAAATAAGAAATATTTCAAATTCTTAATTTCTCATTAACTCACTCTCTCTTACACAGGGTTCTACAAGGTTAGGTTTACGGTTCTAGCTTTATTTACAAGCTGAGAGCTGTTACTCACATCAGATCATTTGAAAGCCTATCTATTGTTAGGAGATATATTGATAAGGAATAGGATGAAGTTGGAGCCATCTGTAGGCCAGCTCTCTCTCTCTCTCTCTCTCTTTTACACATGATTTGACAATGTTATGTAAAGGATCCCTAGCTTTATTGACAAGCTATTTACAGGTTAAGGATTCCTAACTTTACTGACAAGTTGTTACCTACATCAGCTCATTTGAAAGCATTTTTATTGTTATGAAACATACAGGTAGGGTACAGGATGAAGTTGGAGCCATCTGTGGGCCAGCATTTTCATCTGATAAATTGACTTTATCTCGTTGATATCATAATGCTGTACGAATGTGTTCCATAGTCGAGTCATCCTGGGGATAAATGATGTCAGATGAAGTGATGTTCTGGAGAAGGGTACAGCCAGAGTGAAGTTGCTGCTTTCTGCCCGTCTTATGGTATATAAACCTCCTTCATGCTGTCCTCGAAGTGGATCCAAGTGTGGTACTTTGACAATATTGGCCTTGTACATAACAGTAAGGCCAATCATATGCCTCCTGTGTTGAAGGCTCTGCTGAAATGATTGATCTATCCAGGATGGGTCCAGGTGTGAGATGAGACGTCGCTCTGTTCTCTACTCTGTCAAGCAGTTGCTGATGAGGGGAAGGGGCAGGCAAACCAAGAAAGTGGAGCATACTCAAGGTGTGAGCGTACTTATGCCTCGTACAAAATCTTGCACCCCCTGCTGCCAAGCAGATGCGAGATACGGCGAAGTGCTGTAAGCTTCCTTGCTGCCTTGTTTGCAAGATTTACAACGTGGTTCTTCATGGTCAGTTTGGAGTCAAATTTCTCCCCAAGGATATCAACTTCTTTCTCAGGTGCCAACACCCTCCCATTCATCCTTACTACTGCACCGGCATTACCATCATGGTGCCTAGAGACCATCATCATTTGTGTTTTCTCAGGTGCAAATGTTACTTGCCATCTATTTCCCCAACCTGATATAGCTTTTAGCTCGTGATTGATGTAGCTTAGAGCAGCTGGCATTTCTTCTCTTGGATAAGTGAATGTCAGTCGTCTGCCTATGCATGGGAGTCTGGAATGAGACGAAGAAGGTCATTGAAGTAGACATTCCATTACAATGGTCCCAGAACACTTCCTTGTGGAACACTTGCCCCAATAGGATGTCTTGTTGATTCTGTTCCATTGAGAACTACCCTTAGAGATCTACTCACTGAGGAGACACAGCGTAGAGCCTGCAATTCCCAGAGCTTGCAGTTTTGCTAAGAGGCCCTAGTGCCACACCCGGTCGACAGCACCAGCAATGTCCAGTGCTACCACACAGCTGACTTTGGATTCATCCAGTGACTGGTGTCACTTAGTGGAGAGGTTTAACAACAGATCAGCAGCAGAGTAACCTTTCCTGAAGCCATATTGACGGTCACAAAGTAGTGAGTGGTAGTCAAAAAACTGTCATTTGTCTTGAGATTATTGTCTCAAGGAGCTTGCGAGTGCTCTACCTTTTACAAGAGTATCTCCTTTTCCTCATATCAACATATGAAAAAATATTGAATGACTTCTTTATTGAATGAAAGAAAAAGATATTTGAATTTGTTCATTAGTTAGATGGGAGTGTTGGCGGAGTGTGTACGAGGGGAGGAGGAAGGGGAGAGGCGTAGAGGGGAGGAAGGGGAGAGGCGTAGAGGGGAGGAAGGGGAGAGGCGTAGACGGGAGCTTAGAAGGGAGGCAAGAAGTAATATTGATAGGGGGGAAGGGAAGCGAAGGATGGGGATGGAGGTACGGAAGGGGAACAGAGGGAAGAAAGGCAGAGAGGGGAGGTTAAGGTAGAGTGTAAAAAAATGAATAAAGGTTGGAACAGCATAGGAGAGGGAAGAGGAGAGACATTAAGCAAAGGGGAGAAGAAGAGAGGGGGAGAAAAGTGTGAGAGAAAGGGGAGAGGACAGGTGTGCAATTAACTATTTCTACTGACCTATTAATAGGAAGAAATATGACGCTGTGTTTGTTGTGTCATGACCGTGTGTGTGTGTGTGTGTGTGTGTGTGTGTGTGTGTGTGTGTGTGTGTGTGTGTGTGTGTGTGTGTGTGTGTGTGTGTGTGTGTGTGTGTGTGTGTATGTGTGTGTGTATGTGTGTATGTGTGTATGTGTGTATGTGTGTGTGTGTGTGTGTGTGTGTGTGTGTGTGTACTCACCTAATTTTACTCGCCTAATTGTGGTTCCAGGGGACGATACTCAGCTCCTGGCCCCGCCTCTTCACTGATCGCTACTAGATCCTCTCTCTCTCTCTCTCTCTCTCTCTCTCTCTCTCTCTCTCTCTCTCTCTCTCTGCTTCCTGAGCTTTGTCATACCTCGTCTTAAAGCTATGTATGGTTCCTGCCTCCACTACATCACTTGCTAGGCTATTCCACTTCCTGACGACTTTATGACTGAAGAAATACTTCCTAACATCCCTGTGACTTGTCTGAGTCTTTAGCTTCCAATTGTGACACCTTGTTTCTGAGTCCCCTCTCTGGAACATCCTGTCTCTGTCCACCGTATCTATTCCACGCAGTATCTTGTATGATGTTATCATGTCTCCCCTGACCCTTCTGTCCTCCAGTGTCGTCAGTCCGATTTCCCTCAACCTTTCATCGTAGGACATTCCTCTGAGCTCTGGAACTAGCCTTGTTGCAAACCTTTGTACTTTCTCTAACTTCTTGACGTTCTTGACCAGATGTGGGTTCCAAACTGGTGCTGCATACTTCAGTATAGGCCTGACGTACACAATGTACAGTGTATTGAACGATTCCTTATTAAGGTATCGGAACGCTATTCTCAGGTTTACCAGGCGCTCATATGCTGCAGCAGTTATCTGGTTGTGTGCCTCCGGAGTGAGGTTTGCAGTCTTTGTCCACCTATCCTATACTCTGTCTGCCGTCTTCTTTGCCCTTCCCCAATCTTCGTGACTTTGCATTTGGCACGGTTGAATTCGAGAAGCCAGTTTCTCGACCACGTATTCAGTCTGTCCAGGTCTCTTTGTAGTCCTGCCTGATCCTCATCTGATTTAATTCTTCTCATCAACTTCACATCATCTGCGAAGAGGGACACTTCAGAGTCTATCCCTTCCATCATGTCATTCACATATATCAAAAATAGCACTGGTCCTAGAACTGACCCCTGTGGGACCCCGTTCGTCACAGGCGCCCACTGTGATACCTCTTCACGTACCATGACTCGTTGTTGCCTCCCTGTCAGGTATTCTCTGATCTATTGCAGTGCCCTCCCTGTTATACGCGCCTGATCCTCCAGCTTCTGCACTAATTTCTTGTGAGGAACTGTGTCGAAGGCCTTCCTGCAGTCCAGGAAGGTGTGTGTGTGTGTGTGTGTGTGTGTGTGTGTGTGTGTGTGTGTGTGTGTGTGTGTGTGTGTGTGTGTGTGTGTGTGTGTGTGTGTGTGTGTGTACGTATGTGTGCATGTATGTCCTCACCTAATTGTGGTTGCAGGGGTCGATTCATAGCTGTATGTATGTATATATGTATGCAAAACAACCACTCTGAAAGAATAGAGAAATTCCAAGCGCTTTCGTGACTACTCACATTATCAAGTAACTATGAAAGTAAAGCATCCAGTATATATGTATGTATGTATGTATACTTGTGGGGAGAGAATGAGAAATGATCATCTTGGCCGGCTGAAGGAAACAGAGGTGACAGACAGAGAATGGAAGGGAAAGGAAGAGGGGGAGAGATAAAAGGAACAGGAAGAGGAGTGGGAGGAAGAGGAGGAGGGGAGAGGAGGATGCAGCGGAAGTACACTGAAGATGAATGATAATGAAAGAGGGAGGAGAGGGGAGGGGTGAGGAGGGAGGAGAGGGGAGGAGTGAGGAGGGAGGAGAGGGGAGGGGTGAGGAGGGAGGAGGGAGGAGAGGGGAGAGGGGAGGGGTGAGAGGGGAGGGGAGGGGATGGTCAAAGAACGCGAGAGTGAGGAAGGAGGATGGGAGGGAAGGAACGAGGAGAGGGGAAGGGAAGGGAAATGGATGTGAGGGGAGGGGAGGTGAGGGGAGGGGAAGGAAGGAGTAAAAATATCTTCAGATAATATATAGTGATATGAGAAGTGCTTCATTGTTATCTCATTTCTTTTCACCGTTACCAACAATCCTCTCCACTAACAATCCTCACCATCGCTAACAATCCTCATGACCACCAGCAATCCTCACTATCACCAATATTCCTCACCAACGCCAACAGTCCTCACCAACAATCTCTCACCACCACTAACAATCCTCACCAATACTCTCTCACCACAACAATCCTCACCAACACCAATCAACCACCACCAACAGTCACCAACAATCACTACCAACAATCCTCACCACTAACAATCATCAACAATCCTCACCACCACCAACAATCACCAGCAATCCTCACCACCACCCCCAACAATCATCACCAATCCTCACCACCACCAACAATCCTCACAGTGTTACCAGCAACACTACAGGAAGGCGTCATGTTACAGTCAGGGTTAACTACTAAAAAAAAAACACGAGATTAATAGCTGCTCGCGCCTCTCTTCTTCCCTTAATAATGAGTCTTATGTGATGCCTCGCTACCAACCCCAGGAAATAAGCTTTGCCTTAGGATAACTTATTATTATTACTACTACTACAAGAAATTTGGTTTCAATATAAACGCACGTATAACGTCATCGTGGTTACCCGTAACTAACGTCAGCGTGTATATCACGTCGCAGATTCTGCGTGTAAATCAGGTCACCGAGGTTACAAGAGTAGAGTCACACTGTCAAGAACGCCATAGGTCTATCGTAATTTTCTAAACAACTATCCAAGACTGACAATCAGACGTCGGAAAAGGCAGTCACCTGAACACTTCACACCTTCGACCAATCAGATCCAATCAGCAATAAGCCCATCAGAATTCAATTCCCGGGAACAATGTTTAAGAAGACAGAGAAAAAAAAGAATACGTTAATGATATGCAAATTATTCATTGCCTTATTCTCTTACCAAAGGGGGAACGAGGAAGCGTCGATAAAGATGGCAAATTGGGAAAGAATAAACAGGAAAAAAGCGTTTAAATGAGGATAAACGGGAGAAATAGAAGACAAAAATAAACTTCTGCTCTGGTTTATTTTTTTGATCAATCAAGATTATTTTTACTTTGTTAGTCTGACGCTTTATTGAAAATACTGGTGAGGAGGGAGAAGGGGGAAAGGGAGAAGAGAAGGCATGGGAAAAGGGGGGAGAGTGGAGAGGAAGGGGAGTTAGTTCATGGGAGAGGGAAGGAGGAGGAGGAACACTACTAAAATATCACTATCACTAGGAACGTTAATACCATCACTATGAACGTCATCACTACATACGTCATTATACTCAATGCCAGCATAACCATCCCTTTTAAAAATAGGTTCATCACAATTAGCGCCACAAACGACGACATCATTTATAATGACAATGATGGTGTTACTCCGTGGTGACGATATCTTCATAAAATTTCTTCCTGTGTGTTAACTACTTCGGTCATCCTGAGAGATGGTAATTCCCACCTGTCAGTAACTCCAGATCTGCTGGAACTATGAAGCTGATGTACTTCATTAACCCACAGTAAAATGACTGGCTATATTCTCAGTCTCTTACTGAAGTCTCCTAGACCAGGCTGGCAGATTTTTTTTTACCTGATACACGAAGCCCATCCTCGGTGATGGAATATGAAGGGAAATTATAGCAAGCCTTGGTCTTGCTAGCTGTCGTAGATTGTAGGGTAGCAGCACACTGTTGATGTACGTATTTTTTCAATAAACAAAACCCCCCCAAACAATCACCCACTATCCTTCTACTCAGTTCACCTACCACTATCCCTTACCAGTCCCCTACTCTCAGGAACTACATTTTTCCTGTCCCTCAGACTACCACTGCACTAGTTTCTCATGCCCCCAACAGTTTGACTGATCTGGGAAGACAATCTGGCGGACGAAGAATCGACCATCCACCTCTCCTTGCTATAAATGACCCCACGCGAGTTTAGCAATTCATGAAATATAATATGCATTATCCCCTTTCCCCAACCCTGTTGCACCAGCACTGACAGATTCCATTCCATCCTACACCTACAGAAATCACGCTTCATCAACCCCCTTCAACTCCCAATCCTAACTCCCGACCCCTGTTACTGCCCACCCCAACCTCATCTTCCTCATCTTTTTTTTTCAATATCTTCAGCCATATTTTTCCTCTCTCCTTTACACTAAGGAAAACAATTAGGAAAAGAAGCCTCAGCATAAAAAAGAATGACAGAATAATAATTAGGAGGTACACGAATGCTAATTAAAAAATAATAGCAAAGGAACGACCAGATATCTTAGTACTAACATTAGCTAAATTCACAGGATTATTAACGAGTACAATATTCCCAAGGGGGCATCAAATAATGAGAAAAGTTTAGAGCCCAGTAGGGGATGAGTGGCAAGAGAAAAAGATGAGTGGCACTAATAATGAGAAAGAATGAGGTTTAGATTGAAGAAGCCAGTGAACATAAAATAGTGATCAAGAATAAGAGTGCCAGTGAAATTATATTCAACTTCTCCTCTCCTCCAAATAACAGGAAAAAGAAGTAGGAATATGAAGAAAATTACAGAACCATGTAAGAGTAGTGATAGGTAGGATCTTCCTGCTCTAATGGCATGCTGACTTGGATTGTGTAACATATGTTTATAAAGCCAGTTATTTGTGATTCAGAGCCCCTTCAAGAATTTTTCATATGTGATGTGGTACTGATCTGCAGTTTGCTGTTGCTTTGCTGCCCCTTTTGTGAAGATGGGCTATAGGCGCATCATTTAATTAAGACCTCTGAGATTTCACCTGAATTGAAGCTCCTCCCAAAAAACACCCGAGTGCTTTGTTAATGGTACTTTGGTTTCATCCACTGCACCCTACCACCATTTACCGCACACTCTCTTCATTCACTGTACTATCCCGTCATTCATGGCATCACCAGCCGTTTCATGGTAGTGATAGTCTCACTAGATTGACCTGAAGTCTCGATACACGCTGGTCATGAGAGCTGTACTCATACTTCCTGGGTAACCAGCACGAGTTGAAGATCTTTGCTTGCTTCTCCTCGGAGCTATGGTCCCAGAAATGAGCTGGTCAGTTATCTATCTCCACCATCCAGCTAGGCTGTCCCACATCTAGGTTACCCAATAGCCAAGTTGTCCCGCAGCTAAATAGTCCCAAAGCCTGACTTAGCAGAGACTAGGTAGCAATTAACAGACGGGTGATCGATGCCTCTAAACGACCCTCAAGTTTGCAAAGCATCGTGAAATACAGCGCGAAACAGAACACACAGCTCGATTCCTTACCTCGCTCTCAGGGGAACCTTCTGTGTAGTAAAGACCTGATACGTAAGCTGTCTTTAAGCAACTGTCTTCGGTTTAGGTCACCAAAGAATGGGTCGAGGGAGGAGCCACAGAAATGGATGCGAGAGAATAGAAAGGAAGATTTTAAGGTAGCAACCGTGAGGAGGGTGCAATTGTAATGTGTGTTTTTTCAATAGAATACAATCTATTTTGACCATCAAAAATTTCAATGGGTTTGCACTCTGCTGTTAATGTCTGCACGCTGTTGTTGATGTCTGCACGCTGTTGTTGTCTACTGGCTGTCATTGATATCTACAGACTATAATTCATTTCTACATTCTGTCCTTGATGTCTTCCTATCATAGGCACGCTTTCACTGATGTATTCATGGTGTCACTGATGTATTCATGGTGTCACTGATGTCTGCACGCTATGCACATTAGTACAGACGTCCTAGTAACTGATGAACTGCCTAAGAAACATCATTTCAAGGTAATTAAGAATGATAACGAGATAATTAAACAATACCTGCTGCGTGACCCTTGTTCTCTCCCTCTCTCTCTCCTTTATTCATTGCTTACCTTTTCATTTTTTACTTTATTAGTTCCTCATCCGTTAAAACTAAAGTAACTTTCTGTAATCACCCTTTTCCTTTGATTCCTCTCTCCTCCAGATCCTCTCCTCTTCCCTTCCCGTTTCTAATTTTCCTTACCCCTTCTCTTCATTCCTTCTCCCCTATCTTCCCGCCTTTCTTGCCCCCCACCTTTCCTTCCCACCCAATACTTTTCTCTCGTTACCTTACTTCGTACGCCCTTTCCTCTATCATTCCTCCCCTCCTCCTCTATTCCTCCTCCTTCTCCCGTTCGTGTCCCTCTTTCATCCACTTCCCACTGTGTGTTCGTTCCTTTGCTCCTCTCATACTTTACCCTTCGTTCATCCGTCCCTCTCTCTCTCTTCCCCTTTCCTCCCTACCCTAGGGGTAAACGGTCGGGAGTGAGGGGAAAGCGAACAGCGCGAGCAGCCTGAGGGGAAAACCTTTCACCGCCACGCCAGGCCGACCGAAAACACGACAAGGGGAGGGGGAAGGGTGATCGGTGGGGGGGGGGGAGGGGTCAATGGGAGGGTCAGGGGAAAGGGTGGCCTTGGGGTCAAGGGAAAGGGGGATAAGGGGATAGCGATCAGGGGTCAGGGAGGGGTGAGACTGACCACTCCCGGTCCAACTCTCGATTCCATTAAAGCAAATACGCCTCCTCTTTATTCCATTACTCCAAACACGTCGACTCTTTAATTCCATTGCCTCGCACAACACCCGATCCTGATTTCCACACACACACCAAAAACCTTAATACCATCAGGAAATATACAGTTTTGTAACTGTACTTGCTACAGACAATAATTATTTGGGGACGCCATCCAAACTTATCGTTCAAAATGCAAAAAAAAAAAAAAAAATAATGAAGTAAAATAGAAAATGTGGAATAACAGCTGTAAATTAACAAAAGTTAGAAGAAAGGCACCAAAGAAGCCTTTATTTATAAATGTCTTTCTACTACTATAAATAATTTTTACTCCATATTGTTGCAAGAACAGGAAACTACTGACTACTTGTGATATCCTTTTTTTAAAGCTAAGGCTTTATGGACGAAGCCGCAAACAGGCAGAATAAGTCTTTATTTTGGGCGAAGTTTGTCTCTCAGCGAAACTTAATCTCAAGTTACGAACTTAACGTCAAACGTTATTCATTTATAAGTCTTCATTATTGACAGTGGTCGAGGCTACAACCATCAAACCAGTTTATTCTGTAACTGCCGGACTATATTGTAAATACCACATGAACAGCCATACTCAATCCCGGCCGGGGTATGGTTTATTTGCAATCGTGTCATTACGATTTCTTGAGTCATGTTGACGGCAGTGAAGGGACTTGAGCTAGAGTTCGTCACGGCCACGCTAGCTGGAGATTCGTGTGTAAAAACTTGCATTTGTGGTCACAGAGGTGCCTGTGCTAACTTTCCTATGGTGTAGAAATATACCTAGTTGGATGAATCTTATTGTGGCTAGCTGGTCTAGTGGCTAACGCGACGGGCTGGAGTTTTGAGACTATGACCGCGGGTTCAATCCCGGCCGGGGGTATGGTTTGGTATACTCCACTCTTCCTCCACTCCTTCACCATCCTTTATGAACCTCCCCCCCCCCAAAAAAAAAGGCAAACGTTAAAAAAATCTAACGAAAATGACAGATTTTACAGAAAACAACGACCTTCGTGAATATAACGGTAAACATTTTATAGGCACCACCAGAGGGGAAAGACAGAGATAATCTTTTTCTGTTTCTTTTTAGTGAGTCCGAATAAACTTTCATGAAATCATAACCAAAAGTATCGCTGAAGAAAATAGCAGTGAAGAAGTGACCATATTTTTCTTGGCCGCGTAGCACTAGTTTAAACAAATATATTTAGTATACAAATAACCGGCACTTAGGAGAAAGAAGCTTATAATGACATTTGTCCGACGTGGACATTGACTAGTCACACTAACACGCGAAGGTGACGGAGCCAGTGTGTACAGGAGAGGAGGACAGGGACGAGAAAAATAGAGGAAGAATGAAGTGGAGAAATAGTGGTAGTGGTACTGGTGGTGTTAGTGGTAGTGGTACTGGTGGTGTTAGTAGTAGTGTTAGTGGTCGTGGTACTGGTGGTGTTAGTGGTAGTGGAAATAGATTTAACCTCATGTGAAAATTCAATCAATTTGAAGATTATTTTTTTTTATTTTCAAACTGGCAGCAGTTTTTTTTAGGTATCTCTGAATATGTATATATAAAAGCTTAACAGAATAAATTTTCTTTCCTCTTCCTCAAAAGTTTTAGTCTATAATTTGGTCTTTAAATATTTAACGCTGGAGCAGTGTAACTAGGGAGAGGTTTCTACAACAGTGGCTGCTCCGGTGCCCTTCTGGACACCTCTATTCAGAGAAAAATTCCTGTGCGATATCTTGAGAAATCCCCTTCCGACTTGCTTCAAACTTCAAACCTTGCTGCAGCCTACTTAGGAGACCGGTGCGAATGTTGTATCAATTTGCCAAATTTGTTTTATAAGTGTAAAAAATTCCCGCGAAATAACTTGAGTATGTCTCTCTGAACGGCACCAAACTTTAGTTCCCGGTTAGTCATTTAGTTACGATAGCTAGGATACAAATGTACAAGATTAGGCTGTGTATATATAAATTTAGCAATTTACATAATTAATAAAACTGGAATTGCTGTATTCCGAGCAACAGCTAAAGAGAGGTTCTTCTGATCGACTTTTACCCTTCAGTAACGGTGGACTTTCCACAAACGAATTCTGTTAAAATGTATTCGATGCAAGAACTGGAAAATACTTCTGATCAGCTTCAGACATTTGTGACTTTGATCTGAATGTGATACTATTACAAAGCCTCTTCTGATGGGCTTCAAGTGTTCAACACACACTCTTGTATACCAATTAGAAGAAAGTTTGGACTGCTATTTGAGTGTAGTTTTGAATCTACTAATTTTTAGTTTTAAAATGGTATAGCACGTCTTTCCATAAAATAATGTGTGTGCCTTCTGAACAACCTGCATCTTTATTGGCCGCTGCAGAAAAAGGAAAATATTTGGGGTTTTAAAGTGTGAAGGTTTAAAAAATGAGAATGCGTTAACAATGTTAATAAACATTTGAAATGTTGGATTCTGCAGAATACCTCTTCTGCTCGGCTTCACACTTCTTCACTGGTGTGTCTTTCTCAAAGAAAACTTCAAACTGTCCCTTTGAACTGGTCTCAGACCGACCAGCCTAGGTTGGTCTGGGACCAAATTGATCAGGAACTGAGCTGAGGCTCTTACCAAGCTCCCTCCTAAGACAACTAAAGGTTTGTTAATAATTCCCCTTATGCATGGACGGAGGATTTTGAAGAGTCTTTGTCCTTTCATATTTATTAAGTTGTCTGTGTAATTATTCCAATGGTTCAATGAACTTGCCCATAGTTACAGTACAGAAAGCTATGACAGTTTGATGTCCGTCGCATGTGATAATCAGCAGGCCTGGTCTGGGACCGGGCAGCAGGGGCGATGACCTCCGAAAGCCAATGCAGGTAATTACAGGTATGAAGAAGGTGGTATTACTGGGATACCCAATAACACCATCTAAACAACATACATTTGATAGTGGGCAAGGGGAGGGAGGGAGGGAGGTTATTTATCCCTCCCTGGCACTTACGAAAGGAGAAGGGAGGGTGTTATTCCTCCCTGACTCTCTCTTACATCCAGGGTTAATTAAGAGTAACGTTAAATAAACATAACCTGGTTAATTATACCATCGTAAAATACATACAACAAACCACGGATTAAATTCACTGGTTGGTAGCACTCCCTCCTCCCTCCCTTCATTTCTCCCTTCTTCCCTACCTCTCTCACTTCCTCCCTCCCTCCCTCGCTCTTCTCTCCCTCCACAACATCTCCCAACATTTCTTTCTTTTCCAATAGTTCGTTAAGCAGTGAAAGGGGAAAAAATCAGTAAAAGCTGAAAAGAAAGCACGAAAGAATTGCCTGAGAGAGTGAGAGAGAGAGAGAGAGAGAGAGAGAGAGAGAGAGAGAGAGAGAGAGAAGAGAAAGAGAGAAAGAAAGAGAGAGAGAAAGAAAAAAAGAAAGAAAAAGAGAAAGAAAGAAAAAGAGAAAGAAAAAGAGAGAGAGAGAGAGAAAGAGAAAAAAAGAGAGAGAGATAAAGAGAGATAAAGAGAGACAAAGAGAGAGAAAGATATATATATATATATATATATATATATATATATATATATATATATATATATATATATATATATATATATATATATAGAGAGAGAGAGAGAGAGAGAGAGAGAGAGAGACAGAGTGAATGAATGTTGATCACTCGATTTAAATCTTCTCCAACTTTAGGTGTGGACGAAAAAAAACGACAAAAATAATCGAATCTAATTTACTTTTGTGGGTGATGTGAGTCTTGGTGAGTCAGGAAGAGTCTGGCCAGGCTCAAAGTTGCCATCAATCAATCATCAGCCGCAACGCGTAGATTCCCCTACCGTATGTGTGTACTCACCTAGTTGTGGTTGCAGGGGTCGATTCACAGCTCCTGACCCCTGGCTCCTGGCCTCCCGTGTGTGTGTGTTCAACAGAGATAAGCACAGTAGTAGAACTTGAACTCTGTGCTCTTAATTGTTCAATTACTGAGGTGTGTATATATATATATATATATATATATATATATATATATATATATATATATATATATATATATATATATATTATACTGTATATACATAAAGTACCAAATAGGTAAAACTGGTCAGTTAGCACGAACTCGTTTAAAATTAAGTCCTTTCTAAAATTTTCTCTTATACGTTTAAAGATATGTTTTTTCATTTATGTTAATGTAGAAATTAATAATTTTGTGCCAAAAGAACCTTAGAAAACTTACCTAACCTTGTAAAACAAGCTCAATTTAAATTAGCCTAATCCAATTAAATATATTTTTGATAAGTCTACAATAATTTAATAATAAACACAATGAAAAATATTTTTTTCGTTACGTTCAGAATGATTTTTGCAAAATTATTGCATACAAGCGGCCCGGTTTGTGACCAGGCTTCATGGTGGATCAGAGCCTGATCAAGCAGGCTGTTACTGATGGCCGCACGCAACCCGACATACGAACCACAGCCCGGCTGGTAAGGTACTGACTTTAGGTGTCTGCCCAGCGCCTTCTTGAAGACTGCCAGGGGTCTATTGGTAATCCCCCTTATGTATGCTGGGAGGCAGTTGAACAGTCTTGGGCCCCTGACACTTATTTTGTCGTCTTGTCCATTGTCGAGCTATTAGCGCCCCTGCTTTTCACTGGGGGGATGTTGCATCATCTGCGAGTCTTTTGCTTTCACAAGGATTAATTTTCGTGTACAAGTTTGGTACTGATCCCTCTAGGATTTTCCAAGTGTATATAATTGTGTATCTCTCCCACCTGCGTTCTAGGGAGTATAGGTTGAGGAACTTCAAACGTTCCTAGTAATTGAGGGGTTTTATTGAAGTTGTGTGTGCCGTGAAGGTTCTCTGTACATTTTCTAGGTCAGCAATTTCACCTGCCTTGAAAAGTGCTGTTAGTGTGCAGCAATATCCCAGCCTAGATAGAATAAGCGACCTGAAGAGTGTCATCATGGGTTTGACATGTCTAGTTTTGAATGATCTCATTATCCATCCTGTCATTTTTTCTAGCAGATGCGATTGATACAATGTTGTGGTCTTTGAAAGTGAGATCCTCTGACATTATTACTCTCAGGTCTTTTACATTAGTTTATCGTTCTATTGCGTGAGTTTTATACTCCTATATAGTTCTAATTTCCTCTCGTTTTCCATATCAGAGTAATTGAAATTTCTCGTCATTGAACTTCATATTGTTTTCTGCGGCCCATTTGAAGATTTGGTTGATGTCCGTCTGGAGTCTTGCAGTGTCTTCAACGGAGGAGACTGTCATGCAGATTCGGGTGTCATCTGCAAAGGATGCGGAACAGGATAGAACAAGATGTGGAACAGAGCTTTTCACAGTAGCCGCCTCAGACTTTACTCTGTTTACTACTACTCTTTGTGTTCTATTTGTTAGGAAATTATAGATCCATCTACCAACTTCTGCTGCTATTACTTTATCAAGCATTTTGTGGGCTATTACACCTTGGTCACACTTGTCAAAGACTTTTGCAAAGTCTGTGTATACTACATCTGCGTTTCATTTGTCTTCTAGAGCATCCAGGACCTTGTCATAGTGGTCCAGTAGTTGGAACAGACAGGAGAGACCTGCTCTTAACCCATGTTGTCCTGGGCTGTGTAACTGACTGGTATCTAGACGAGTGGCGATCTTGCTTCTTAGAACCCTTTCAAGGATTTTTATATGGGATGTTAGCGCTATCAGTCTGTAGTTCTTTGCTATTGCTTTACTGTCCTCTAACGAGAAAAATATATTTCATTGTGTATGTTTATTAAATTATTTTAAACATATCTAAAATATATTTAGTTGGATTAGGCTAAATTAAATTGAACTTGTTGTAATAAGGTTAGGTAAGTTCTCTAAGGTTGTTTTGGTACAAAAAGTATTATTTTTTACATTAACATAAATGAAAAAAATATATATCTTTAAACGTATAAGAGAAAATTTTAGCATGTTTCGGGAGCCTGGACGCATGTGAATAAAGAGTCAAATGCGAGTTCTTGCTAACTGACCTGTTTTACCTATTCGGCACGATATATATATATATATATATATATATATATATATATATATATATATATATATATATATATATATATATATATGCAATAAGATCACAGTAAACAGGTGATTTCAGAATATGCAAAACAACCACTCTGAAAGAATAGAGAAATTCCAAGCGCTTTCGTGACTACTCACATTATCAAGGAACTATGAAAGTAAAGCATCCAAGGAAGGTATATAAGGGGTCTGGCCAACACCTCACTATCAGATCCCACAACGGTTAAACACCTGACGCACGCCGACCCAACTGGATAGGTCCTTTGCACAACCACCAACAAACTATTCTACCCAAGAAAATTTTTAAAATTATTATTTGTCCAGTGTATTATTAAATTCTTCCCAAATTCTATTAATTATAAATGGATCTAATTTATATAAACCAAAGGAAATATTCATATTATTGTCAAAACTGCTTTTTATGAAACAAGATTCAATTATATTCCTGTCGACCATGGACTTGCTTGATACTACTTTCTCAACTTTTTGAAAATCAATTGGATGGTTAAAATCTTTTACATGAATAAATAGAGCATTGGAATCTTGTCCAGTTCTAATGCTATATATATTTATGTTGTTTTAATCCTAGTTCGAGATTTTTACCAGTTTGACCGTAATAAACTTTATCGCAAATTTTACAAGGAATCTTATAGACACATCCATCAGCATTTTGGGGGGAATTCTTTATCAAAAGTTTTTTTACTGTATCAAGATTTTTGAATACAACTTTAATATTAAAATGCCTTCTCTTCTTAAGACTTTTAATATTAAAGTTGTATTCAAAAATCTTGATACAGTAAAAAAACTTTTGATAAAGAATTCCCCCCAAAATGCTGATGGATGTGTCTATAAGATTCCTTGTAAAATTTGCGATAAAGTTTATTACGGTCAAACTGGTAAAAATCTCGAACTAGGATTAAAACAACATAAATATATATAGCATTAGAACTGGACAAGATTCCAATGCTCTATTTATTCATGTAAGAGATTTTAACCATCCAATTGATTTTCAAAAAGTTGAGAAAGTAGTATCAAGCAAGTCCATGGTCGACAGGAATATAATTGAATCTTGTTTCATAAAAAGCAGTTTTGACAATAATATGAATATTTCCTTTGGTTTATATAAATTAGATCTATTTATAATTAATAGAATTTGGGAAGAATTTAATAATACACTGGACAAATAATAATTTAAAAAATTTTCTTGGGTAGAATAGTTTGTTGGTGGTTGTGCAAAGGACTTGTCCAGTTGGGCCGGCGCGCGCCAGGTGTTTAACCGTTGTGGGATCTGATAGTGAGGTGTTGGCCAGACCCCCTTATATACCTTCCTTGGATGCTTTACTGTCATAGTTCCTTGATAATGTGAGTAGTCACGAAAGCGCTTGGAATTTCTCTATTCTTTCAGAGTGGTTGTTTTGCATATATATATATACATATATATATATATATATATATATATATATATATATATATATATATATATATATATATATATATATATATATATATATGTGTGTGTGTGTGTGTGTGTGTGTGTGTGTGTGTGTGTGTGTGTGTGTGTGTGTGTGTGTGTGTATCTCTTAGTGTACTCATGGTACCCCTGCTTTTCATCGGGGGTGTTGCATCGTCTGCCTAATCTTTTGCTTACTTAAATAGAATTTTCTGAGTGCAGATTTGGGACCAGTCCATGATTTTCCAGGTAGAGACTGTGCTGTATCTTTTCGCCTGCATTCCAGGAAGTACAAGCCAAGGGACTCCAAAGGCTCCCAATAATTAAGGTGCTCGACTGAACCAAGACGAGCAGTGAAGAATCTTTCTACATTCTCTAGATCTGCAATTCCACCTGCCTTGAACTGGGATGTTAGTGTACAGTAGTATTCCAAACTAGAGTGACCAAGTGCCTTGATAAGTATCATCATAGGCATGACATCGTCTACAGGATGGAAATGGAGTGCACAGTTAACTAGCTACTACCGTCCACATGACGTATATGAAGTGACAACAAACTAGCCACTAACCGTCCACAGGATGGATTCGGGGTGCACAATAAACTAGCCGTTTCAGGGGACTAAATATAAATCGTGGTGTTCCGAAATGTGTATTAGCTTGCCACATATATTTGTTTTAGTTTCCAGAGGGTTTAAGACACTTAACTACTTTGTTCTTGGATGCCACAACAGCACTGTTGCACCCAGAAGAAATGCTTGGAGGCGTTCTTTCAGCCTTGACCGCTGACGGACAGGCGATTGTTTAAGAAAATGGAAATATTGGTTACCAGGGGGAAACTTGACCAGCCTGCCTGCCTGCCCTCTCTCTCTCTCTCTCTCTCTCTCTCTCTCTCTCTCTCTCTCTCTCTCTCTCTCTCTCTCTCTCCATCTTCCACCCTCTCTCTCCCTCTCCCTCCCATCACAGCCCATCACACACCATCACACAAAAGTTCGGACCTGTAGAGAGGCATCACCCACAAAAAGTTTTCCCCACTCTCAAAAACCAATTACTACATCCACCTAAAACTCTCCTCATCGTTCTCCATTTGGGATTCTGAAACCTCCTACACGTGCCCAAACACCTGTTTATAAGCCTTGATTTTGTGACTTGATTTTGGTCAAGGACGGACCGAAACGTCGTCTAGAGTTTCCTCTCGGACGAGAGTTTTTGTGAAGAGAACAACAGATCAAAGCAACAATTACTACTATACTACTACTACCACTACTACACTACTACTACTACTACCACTACTACACTACTGCTACTACACTGCTGCTGCTACTACTACCGAGGGGTCAGTAATTAAACAAAGCCGAGGAGTCGTCACAACATTCAAAATAAATGGGAGAGAACGACTGTAAAGCAGGGGAAGACAAGGGAAAAACTGGAGAGGAAAGAAGGGCAACATCTGGTAATATAAAAGGGGAGGGGGGGGAGAAAGAGTGCAGGGATAGACGAAGAAGGAATTTGGAAGAGAAAGGTGGAAGGGAGTGAGAGGGGGGGGAGATGTGTCAAGAAGGGAGAGACAAGAGGAAAAAAGAAAGAATAAGGTGAATAGAGGGAGGGAAAGGGAAGAGAGGGGAGAAAAGGGGAAAGGATCACGAGAAACAGCAACGAAAAATTCGAGGAAGAGGAATGCTATATGCAATTAAACACGACAAACAAAAACAAAATAAAAAATTAACAAATAAACGAAGGAAAGAGAGAGAGAGAGAGAGAGAGAGAGAGAGAGAGAGAGAGAGAGAGAGAGAGAGAGAGAGAGAGAGAGAGAGAAATGGAAGTCAAAAAGATCGATAACATATATATATATATACATATATACATATATATATATATATACATATATATATATACATATATACATACATATATACATTGTAGGTAGTAGGTTGGTAGACAGCAACCGCCCAGGGAGGTACTACCGTCCTGCCAAGTGAGTGTAAAACGAAAGCCTGTAATTGTTTTACATGATGGTAGGATTGCTGGTGTCCTTTTTTCTGTCTCATGAACATGCAAGATTTCAGGTACGTCTTGCTACTTCTACTTACACTTAGGTCACACTACACATACATATATAAGCACATATATACACACCCCTCTGGGTTTTCTTCTATTTTCTTTCTAGTTCTTATTCTTGTTTATTTCCTCTTATCTCCATGGGGAAGTGGAACAGAATTCTTCCTCCGTAAGCCATGCGTGTTGTGGGAGGCGACTAAAATGCCGGGAGCAAGGGGCTAGTAACCTCTTCTCCTGTATATATTACTAAATGTAAAAGGAGAAACTTTCGTTTTTCCTTTTGGGCCACCCTGCCTCGGTGGGATACGGCCGGTGTGTTGAAAGAAAGAAAGAATATATATATATATATATATATATATATATATATATATATATATATATATATATATATATATATAAACGTAATCACGTAATACGTGCCAAACGAAGATTTCTATTAAAACAACGTTTCGCTCAAGGCAAGCACTGTCTCTTTGAGCGAAACGTCACCTGTGTGTGCTTCGCTTGACTTGACATAGCCCATATTTTTTGGCATTCTCCTTTCCAACCAAACTATAGACTATAAATACTTGGTAGACTAGGTTATGTTAGGTTAGCTTAGGACAGGCTAGGTGAGAACAGGCTAGGTGAGAACAGGCTAGGTGAGAACAGGCTAGGTGAGAACAGGCTAGGTGAGAACAGGCTAGGTGAGAACAGGCTAGGTGAGAACAGGCTAGGTGAGAACAGGCTAGGTGAGAACTGGCTAGGTGAGAACAGGCTAGGTGAGAACAGGCAGGTGAGGACAGGTTAGGTGAAGTTAGGTAATTTGTGGTTAGGTTAGCTTAGGATGGGTTACGTTAGGCTAGGTAAGCTGTGGTTAGGTTAGGTTAGGTTTGGTAAGGTGAAGGTAAGGTAAGGTTAGGTGATGATAGATAATAATCAGATCAAGTTGATGAATAAGACTCATGTGCAACACCTGGGTATCTTTCCTGACGTGATGTTTCGCCACCACAGCAGCATCAACAACCCTAAGCCTGCAGCACAGGCGAAACATCTAACAAGAAACACACGCAGGTTTTACACTGAGTTTTATTTATCAAAATCGTTTAGATCAAATAACATATTTCTGGAAGACTGCAAAGAAAGAGATAAACGAGAAGAAAGCTGGGGAAAAAGGATGAGGAGGTGGAGGAATGGAGGAGGAGGAGGGAACATGTAGAGGGAGGGGTGCTAGGTCTGGTTAAGGGAGGGGTGCTGGGTCTGGTTGAGGGAGGGGTGCTGGGTCTGGTTAAAAGAGGGGTGCTGGGTCTGGTTGAGGGAGGGGTGCTGGATCTGGTTAAGGCGGGGTCTGTTCTGTTAAGGGGGGCTGCTGGGTGCTGGATTGAGGGAGGGGTGCTGGGTCTGGAGGGGGGGGTGCTGGGTCTGGTCTAAGGGGGGTGCTAAGGGGGTTCTGATTGAGGGAGGGGTGCTGGGTCTGGTTAAGGGAGGGGTGCTGGGTCTGGTTAAGGGAGGGGTGCTGGGTCTGGTTCAGGGATGGGTGGTGGGTCTGATTGAGGGAGGGGGGGGTGCTGGGTCTGGTTAAGGGGTGCTGGGGGGGGGGTGCTGGGTCTGGTTAAGGGGGGGGCTGCTGGGTCTGGTTGAGGGAGGGTTAAGGGAGGGGTGCTGGGTCTGGTTAAGGGGGGTGCTGGTTCTGATTGAGGGAGGGGTGCTGGGTCTGGTTGAGGGAGGGGTGCTGGGTCTGGTTGAGGGAGGGGTGCTGGGTCTGGTTAAGGGGGGTGCTGGGTCTGGTTGAGGGAGGGGTGCTGGGTCTGGTTAAGGGGGGGTGCTGGTTCTGATTGAGGGAGGGGTGCTGGGTCTGGTTGAGGGAGGGGTGCTGGGTCTGGTTAAGGGGGGGTGCTGGTTCTGATTGAGGGAGGGGTGCTGGGTCTGGTTGAGGGAGGGGTGCTGGGTCTGGTTAACGGGGGGGTTGCTGTTCTGATTGGGAGGGGTGCTCTGGTTAAGGGGGGGGTGTCTGGGTCTGGTTGAGGGAGGGAGGGGGCTGCTGGGTCTGGTTCCGGGGGGTGCTGGGTCTGGTTGAGGGAGGGGTGCTGGGTCTGGTTGAGGGGGGGGGGGGTAGGGTGCCGATTACTTATTTCGTCTGAGCCGTTCGAGAAAGACAACAACAATTGTTTATCTAAGAAGGGCTGAGGAGGGCGAGGCAGAAAGTTGTCCCTGAGACGAGAGAACGCAAAGACAAACAAACACACCGACAACTTTTAAAGGGCCGTCAGAACAAACAACCTGGACGAACATGTCATCTGTGTGTGTGTGTGTGTGTGTGTGTGTGTGTGTGTGTGTGTGTGTGTGTGTGTGTGTGTGTGTGTGTGTGTGTGTGTGTGTGTGTATGTACTCATCGATTTGTGTTTGTGGGGGTCGAGACTCAGCTCTTGGCCCCACCTCCTAGACCACCTTTCATAAACATCAATGATTTCTGGCGTTTCGGACTTAGTCATGTCTACTTTTAAAGCTGTGTATTGACCTTGCCTGGAGGCCTGGTCATGGACCGAGCTGCGGGGGCGCTGACCCCCGGAACACCCTCCAGATATACCACTGCCCCATCCAAGTCATTCCACTTTTTAATCAGCCTAAGATAAAAGAATTACTTCCTCACTTCCCAGTGACTCGTATGTATCCTCAACT
This sequence comes from Cherax quadricarinatus, assembly GCF_038502225.1. Lineage (NCBI taxonomy): Eukaryota > Metazoa > Arthropoda > Malacostraca > Decapoda > Parastacidae > Cherax > Cherax quadricarinatus. The sequence goes on from NC_091308.1 coordinate 31,613,995, forward strand.
TCCACTTGTGCTCCCTTGATCCTAGTCCTATTAATGCAGTCTGACCCTAGCAATTCTATTTCTACATTAAGATAATTGTAAAAAAAAAATATCTTTAAAATACATATTTTTAGAAAGGACTTAATTTTAAATGAGGTAGGTAGGTAGGTAAAATAGGTAAAATTGGTCAATTAGCGAGAACTCATTTAAAATTAAGTCCTTTCTAAAAATTTCTTATGTATTTTAAAGATATGTTTTTTTTTACAATTATCTTAATGTAGAAATTAATAATTTTGTAACAAAAGAACCTTGGAAAACTTATCTAACCTTGTTATAACAAGCGCATTTAATTTAGCCTAATCCAACTAAATATATTTCAGATAAGTTTACAGTAATTTAATAATAAACAAACACAACGAAATATATATTTTTCGGTAGGTTCAGAATTATTTCTGCGAAATTATTGAATACACAAATTTTCGCTTGGCCTTATTCTGCATATATATATATATATATATATATATATATATATATATATATATATATATATATATATATATATATATATATATATATATATATATATGCACACACACATTGAGAGTTCAATTTTATAACTGTTTTAGGGACTAAAGTATCGTGGTCTGCAGGTGACTTGCAGTCTTAATGACCCTCGTGTAAGAGATAGGCTTTAAACCTAATAAACTTGTTGCTGGAATTACTTTACTATGGGGGGGGGCACGTGCTCTTGCATCTCTGGGATTAAGTTCGTTATATTGTGATCCGCATTGCAGGTAGCGTAATGAGAGCTGTTGGAACGTCCTTCCTGAACGACATATACTCGGGAGCGACACATTCCCATACCTGAAGGTGGAAGTGACGTGGACTGTCTGGACGCTGGTTTTCAAGTGTCAGATCGACAGAAGATAAAATTAACGTGTTTGAGTCACAAAAGGTAAGAGTCACCATGGATGATGGTATTCACGATGATCACACCAGCACTCCAGCCAGACCAGTAGACACGAGGACGAGACCAGCACTCCAGCTAGACCAGCAGAAAAGATGACCAGAACAGCACTCTAGCCAGACCAGCAGACACGATGACCAGACCATCACGTCACCAAGACTATGACCAGACCAACACTCCAGCAGACACGATGACCAGACCAACACTCCAGCAGACACGATGACCAGACCAACACTCCAGCAGACACGATGACCAGACCAACACTCCAGCAGACACGATGACCAGACCAACACTCCAGCAGACACGATGACCAGACCAACACTCCAGCAGACACGATGACCAGACCAACACTCCAGCAGACACGATGACCAGACCAGCACTCCAGCAGACACGATGACCAGACCAACACTCCAGCAGATACGATGACCAGACCAACACTCCAGCAGACACGATGACCAAACCAACACTCCAGCAAGACGATGACCAGACCAGCACTCCAGAAGACACGATGACCAGACCAACACTCCAGCAGACACGATGACCAGACCAACACTCCAGCAGATACGATGACCAGACCAACACTCCAACCAGAAGATGACCAGACCACACTCGGACTTCAAACATTCCCAGCAGGAGGTCACACAGTTAGGGGGAGGTTCTTAGTCCAAAATTACGTGCCAAATGAAGTTACCTGAAAAATCAGTTTGAACAGCTGAACTGACCAAAGAAGAGTTCGAGGAATTTCAGCCTCTCTTTAAGGACGGAGGAGCAGCGGAACGATTAACAATTACTGCATTCAATGGAATAGCTTTAATGACTCCGGAGGAGAGAGAAAGCACATTAAGATCACAATTAGCAAATAACTCGCTTGAACCTGGAATGTCTTCTCAACAATGATGACAGAATAGGGGCAAAGCGACATGTAAACGGAGGAGTCAGGTGATTGCTGCTAAGGGTCAAACTGCTGAGAATATATTTGTTAAAGGGATCGGATACAGGCGCGTTTCAAAATATGTCGAGGAGCCTGTTTAATGTATGAAGTGTCTCGATGGGGACATGCGTCCTGTTAATATCACTTTCATCGAAGACGTCGGTTTTGTGGCAGAAAACATGACTTAGGGAGTTTTGGGGTAAGGAAATTCCGACTTTGGGATTTTTTTTTTCAGCTTGTAATAATGGAGGTACTCACAATGCCTCAGAAAAGCCACATCTGAAAACACATGAAGCACTGCAGAAAGAAAAGACCTTGCAGAAGTAAGACACACACAAAAGCGAGACAGCGATACTGACAATAAATGTGGGGAGAAAGAACTGAACAAATGAAGATGAATCTTGAAACAGCAAGAGTTGAAGAAATGATTCATCGTCAAAACAATAACAAGATTACAAGTCTGTCAACATCAAAGCTTAGTGCTCAGATTTTAAATTTGAAAAAAATAAAAAGGACAATCGTTGCACTAGAAAATTTAGGTGAGGCTGCAAAGAGTGAAAAAGTGTTAAGGAGGAGGAACAAGAAAATGCTAAAAAGTAACGCAGTTCTATTAGTGGAGCAAGGTCCGGAAAACAACCTGTTTTCTGATAAAAGCGACGTGGGAAATAATATTATTGCAAATAGTGAAGAAAAACGTACAGGAAATTACTTATGATTACAGAGGTTATAGATATGACAAGAAAAGTTTACCGTTGACGTAGTTCATTGTAATAGTGATAAAAATCTGCCATTAGATGTCTTTCACGTGTAAAGGAACTAACTGGAAAAGATAAATTAAAGAATGTGAAAAAGTATAACGAATACAGAGAGTACGTGCATAATGTCTTGGAATATAAATGACTTGAAAAAAAAATAATGAGGACGTATATTAGTTCAGTTTTAATGAAAATATTACTTTTATAGCAGCGCAGGAAACTGGTGATAGAGACGGTAGTATATTTGGTTAAATGGGTATCGAAGTTACATTTTTGCAAGCAACTTAAAAGATTAAAAATACCATAAATAGCGAGTTAAGTGAGTCTGCCACGACGGTGAGAGGAACTGTGTTTAACAATAAGCTTATTAGACAGCGAAATAAACTTCATTAAGATATATATTGTTTTTGAATAAAACTGTAGTAGTAGGAAACTTCATTGCTAGACATCTATGCTATGGAACAAAAGGTTAATAGTATAAGATTACATCATTTTCTACGGGACAACACACATGATAAACTACGGGGGGAAGCCTCTCCTGGTCAGTCTGGGAGAAGGCAGTTGCATTGTGCTTCCTTAATTAACTTAGGGGAAACTGAGGGAACGTGTATGATTGTTAAATAATTATTAAGTAGCTATTTTGCGCTACATGCACATTAAAAATTGAGTAAAAGAACGGGATGTACCCAAAGGAACAAACTTATCTTTTGTAAAGAAGAAATGAAGGAACTTATAAATCATATTAAATGTTGGTACGATGCATAACAAGTGACAGTGGATATATTTTGTGAAGAACTAGTTAAACTGATTCACATTATCAAACGCGACACAGAGCACTAACTAGAGCGAAACATGATGAGAGAGTAATAAATTGAGGATACATGAAGAAATGCGGCCAAAATCATTTCCTAGCCTAGTCCCACTTGGCAAAGAGCTGATGGAGAGAACGGCATAAGAACAAATTAATATATTATTCGGCAATTATAACTGAGGATGTCACATGTATAGACAAAACGCCATAAGAAATAATAATGGCACTTGGAGGATGACTAGATTCTGCCGTCGAAGCGGCTGTCGGCTAGTTTATTGTGCACACCAAAATCATCCTGTGGACGGTAGAGTGAGAGTATATGGATACTCAGAAGGCCTAGGAACCAGGCCCCAAAAGGGTTAACAAGAATACAAATGGATGTATATCTACAGCTGAATTATATGCTACAAGCAAATTTAGGAAATTTGCTTAATATATCTGGTATCTATGTTTATTAATGAGACACCTTGACATATCGTAAACGTTATTATACTATCTCTATATTCCTCAATAAGTAGACAATTAAGTATACTGTGTTCAAGAAAGTGACCATAAGGATGACCAAATACTTAGTGTTTAGTTTGATCATCATCTGTGTGTCTGCGAAACTGCCAGAAGCACTTTTAACCAAGCTTAAGCCTGGCTACTACAACATCAGTCAGTCTGAAGAATGAGACACTTATGCAACATATGAGGATGTTTACTGTGGAAACGTTTCGCCACACAGTGGCTTCATCAATCCAATACTAAAAAGAAAGGTGTAAGGAGAGGAGTTGAGGTAATCAGTCCCTCAGCCTGGAATCGATTCCAGGCTGAGAGACTGATTACCTTAAACTCCTCCTCTTCTTACATCTTTCTTCTTTGTAATGGACTGGTGAAGTCACTGTGTGGCGAAACGTTTCCTCAGTTAACATTCCCATATGCTGTATAAGTATCTCATTCTTCAACTTGTCGGTCTTCAAACCCATTTATCACATTAGTCAGTCTGTTCACACTGCAAGTTACTCCATAAACGTACATATCTACTTTCATGTTATCATAGCGAGTGACAGATCTACTCAGGGTTCTAACTTCATTCCAATAACATTCAGTTTCAGTATTTACTTCTCTCCTAATATAATCAAAGTTGTCTTCTACATTTTCCCTCAGGGTATTTTCCTTGACTAAGTAATCAACTTGATCATAAAGTAGTTCAGTGTGTAACGCATCCCTTAAAAATTGTACATTTATTAATTTTCCCGTTTTTTCTTAGTAACTATATCCGGCTTCTTCAGTGAGCATTTCGTGAGAGTCATTATGTGAGTCAAGATTCTTCAGTGATAATATAGAATCAGTCATATTCAAAGACTCGAGCTCAGTGTCATAAGTTAGCTTTAGTGCCACTAGGATGGCAAACAATTCAGTTTGAAGTGTAAACGCCCAGTGCACTGACAGGCTATCAAGAAGCCAAGATTCCAAGACACCAGGAAAAAGTGCCGGCCATGACTGTCGTTACAACATCTATAGTACCTCGGCTACAGTATCTTCCTACAATAATCATGCTACAAGTATCTTCTACAATACCTCTTCTACAGCATCTTCCTACAATATTCATGCTACAGCATCTTCCTACAATACCTCTTCTACAGTGTCTTCCTACAATACTCCTGCTACAGCATCTTCCTACAATACTTCTTCAACAGAATCTTCCCACACAAACAAAATACAATATCTCAGCTATTCAACACTTGACATGGATTCAATAACATAATAGCATTTATTAAAATAATTTAAACTAACCTAACCCAAACTAACCTACCATATCCTTACCCGACCTACACCAAATTATCCTAACCTAACCTAAGCTAAACTAGCCTAACCTAAACCAACCTAACCCAAACTAACCTGCCATATCCTTACCCGACCTAATCCAAATTATCCTAACCTAACCTAACCAACCTAACCTAACCTCATAACACGTATTTATCAACTAGGATATTTTTTTATATTGCTTAGGGATTCTCTCTCCCTCTCTCTCTCTCTCCCTCTCTCTCTCTCTCTCTCTCTCTCTCTCTCTCTCTCGAAGAGCCGGATGCAGAATAAATTACATCGCCGAGTTAATACCTCAGCCGTAACCGATCCTGTTCGGGTATCCGGCAAAAATGCAACTGGCACATCCGGCCTTTATATACACCTGAACAGCGGCTTAAATTTCCGGCCACGGGACGTACGTAACCAGAATGGGAAAGAGGAAAAGGAGGCAAAATGGGGGGAGGGAGAGGGTGACAGTAAGGAAAAAAATGAGGTCGAGAGGGAAAAGAGAGAAGCGGAAAAGAGGTGGACAGAGGGAAAGGGAATGAAAGAGGTGAAAATAACGATGCAACAATTGTGGAGGATAAAGAGGGAGGAAGAGAAAGAAGAATTCTCATTTTCTCCAGTTCCCTGTTCCCAACAATCCATTTCTTAATGCTTCTCTTACGTTCTTATGTCATGTTTTCCTGTTCGTCCCGTTCCTCCTCTCCCTCTCTGCACTGTCCCAGTCTCACCAAACATGAATCCTTTATTAGCCAGTACCTAATCTAATACTATATATCTGTAAATAATAATAATAATCATAATTTATAATAATAATTTATAATAAATTTATAGTAATTTATAATAATTATAATTAATAATAATAATATAGTTTTATTAATTTTATATTACTATTACTATTATTATTATTATTATTAAATTTCTAGCTTCCCCATTCTTCATTCTCTGCGTAATATTCACACCACACATGAGTCTCAAACCTGTGTGTGTTTTTATTCCTCTTTGCTGCAACGTTGAAAGACCATTCCTCTCACCCTTATAAAAATGTTGGTACCACTATATACCCCGACACATCATCTTTTGCATCCATTGACAAACTTTCTTTCCAAATGCTCCTCGGCACTCCGGCTGCCTTCTTTCTTCTGCCTATTCCGTGAATCACCCTGTCTGTCATAGGCTTTGCTGTGGCCATGTCTACTCCCAGATATTCTCTTCCATATTTCTTCTCTGTCTGCTCGCATCCGGTGTTTTATTGCCTAAATTTCTTCTAACTCTCATCATTTTCATAATTTGTGTTTTTCCTTTCATCTTCATTCTTTTACACTTCCCCATCCCCTCTCAAACTCCTCCAACTTCAGTAACCTCTCTGATAAACCTCCAATAAGAACTGGGTCATCAGCAAAGAGCAACCGTGACAACGTCCACTTCATACCTAATTCAATATTTTTTGGTACATTCGCACTTCTTTCCCACGCCCTAGCACTCACTTGTTTCAAAATTCCTTCTTCGTCTTCTTACCATATCGGCAGTTTTCCATCAAGGCAGGGTGAAAGGAAACACATTAACCATCATTCATTCAATAGCTGTTTTTCTAGGAATGAACAAACATCATAGTCTAAACGATCTTCCCAATCTGCAAAAAATTGTCATTCAGCCTTCAGAGTGCGGATCCTGCAATCTGAAATAGTCAACACCTATCCTTTAAGTACATAAAACGTCTATCTTCTAAGCACATAAAACATCTATCCCCTTAGCACACAAAACTATCCACTAGGTGCGTTTAAGACTAAGTATATTCTAGTCCTTTGTAACATA